>NW_028317955.1:3208750-3514062 GCF_062004578.1 Staurois parvus | reverse complement strand
AGGCGAGTGGAAATTTCAAGCCTTGCTCTAGGGTGTCTGCTTTCAGAAAATATATATTTGGGGTTTTGTGTAATCTTCAGGCCTAAAATGGTTTTTGTAAACATGTGCAAAAAACACAAAACTGGCTCTGGCAGCGAAAGGACTAAAAATGATCTTAATGTTATCTCTCAACAGAGGAAGAAAACTAAGGTAGCCACCACATCTAATGAATGGTAAGCTGCAACATATTACATTTTTGGTTTGGGGTTTAATACTTCTTTAACTTTCAAACAATTTGTAATTCTGTGACACCAGCCAATGATTCAAACACCTTTGCCACAATGTATGACCAGGATGGTGACCACAAAATCCTGGTATATATGCTATATCCTGGCTTAGCTTCACAGTTGCTGGGGTCACCAGTCTGCAAGGATCAGACAACTGTCATGTCTATGGATATGTGTGGATATTTTCAAGCAGTATTTAATCATGATCTCTTTAACCACACCTGTTTTAAAAACACCTATTATATTCTGTATGCTACAAGGTTCCTTAAAGCGGTATTAAACCCCAACCAAAAATGTAATATATTGCAGCTTACCAATCATTAGATGTGGTGGCTGCGTTTATTTTTGTTAGTTTGCCTGTTTTTTTCTTCTCTGTTGATACCTGGTGATCTGGCCTGTAACATGACTCCTGTATTAGATTGCCCCCACTCTGGATGAAGGAGCACAGGGGGCATCAGAAAAACAACAGACTTACTAGCTTGATCTCCAAGTGAAAATAAGGGAAAGAAAGCCTAAAAAGAAACCTAATGCAGCCATCACATCTACAATGTTTGCTTTTAGGTTTAATACCACTTTAAAGATGATCTCCACCTTTAATGTACCTTTAAATAGTTAGTTTGAGCCATGATGGTGGCAAAGGACACCGGCACATACAGTTGAAGACGGGATAGCTGCAGGACAACACTGGTAAGGGGGATGGGGAAGAAAAAAAAATTGTGTGTGGGGGTGGGGTTGCTCTTTAAGATCCAGACCCATTTTTACATGGGCCTATGGAAAAAGCTATTAAATCAGCTGGTAAAATAGGACTTGTTAGATTATAAACCTAGCGTTTTTTTACAAAAAAAAAAGTGTCAACCATAGATGATGGTAAGTATACCTCTAGGCTGGAAGTGGAGGAGTTAAGGGGAAGGGGGTAGAATGGATGATTGTACTGAAAGTGTCAAAGCCAAATGCACATCCCAGACTCCTGGTGTATAGTGCAAATATAGTCTAATATTATAAAGCCATTTATTCTGAACGGCATAAAGCAGTTTCAGGCTTTCTGGCCTGGTGTATAGAAATCATGGTTCCTATGGAGCAGTGCTTAAGACCAAATGAGATAGTATAAGAGACAGGTTATCGTGAGAAGTATGAGATAGTATAACAGACAGGTTATCATGAGAAGTAACTGAAATCAAAAAGCCCTCCAAAGGAATCAGTTTGTACAACTTTCCTAAAAACAGGTGTTCATGTCTCATTCCATCACATATTCCAAATATATGAGGATTATTCCTCATTTTAGAACAGTGGGCAGAGCCATGCAAATCATTTCCGCATCCAACTGCTGGACAGTTCCACATCCAGACCCTCCAGTTCACTATGCAAATACATAGCTCCCAATTACAGTTGCAAGAAAAAGTATGTGAACCCCTTGGGATTACGTGGAGTTTTGCATGAATTGGGCATAAAATGTGCTCTGAACGTCATCTAATCACAACAATAGAAGAACACAGTCTGCTGAACATAATACTACACAAACATTAGATGTTGCCATGGTTTAATTGCACATAACATGTAAACATTCACAGTGCAGGGAGGAAAAAGTATGTGAACCTTTGGACTTAATAACTGGTTGACCCTCCTTTGGCAGCAATAACCTCAACCAAACATTTCCTGTAGTTGCAGATCAGACCTACACAACGATCTGGAGTAATTTTGGACCACTCCTCTTCACAAAACTGTTTCAGTGTAGCAATATTCTTGGGATGTCTGGTGTGAATCGCTCTCTTAAGGTCATGCCACAGCATTTCAATCGGGTTGAGGTCAGGAGTCTGACTGGGCCACTCCAGAAGGCGTATTCTGTGCTGTTGCAGCCATTGTTTTGTTGAATTACTTGTATGCTTTGGGTCATTGTCCTGTTGCATCACCCATCCTCTGCGGAGCTTCAGTTGGCGGACAGATGGTCGTACGTTTTCCTGCAAAATGTCTTGATAAACTCTGGAATTCATTTTCCCATCAATGACAACAATCCGTCCAGGTCCTGAGGCAGCAAAGCAGCCCCAAACCATGATGCTCCCTCCGCCATGTTTTACAGTGGGGATGAGGTTTTGATGTTGGTGTGCTGTGCCTTTTTTTCTCCACACATAGTGTTGTGTGTTCTTCCCAAACAATCCCAAGGGGTTCTCATACTTTCTTGCAACTGTATCCCTCTCCAATTATCCCCCTTTTAAGTCCAAATCCCTCTGTCCCTTGTGCAGCCTTAGTTGTCCCTCTTGTTGGTCTGATGTGTACATCTATATACAAAATGTTCTATTTTATTCCCAAAAGTGTTATGCTGCACTAAACTTTTTATCTGTCTAGTTTTTTACTGCATTTATTTTAAAAAGCCAATTTAAAAGGAAAAATAGAAGTAAAAAAAAAAAAAAGCACTGGTGTGGTTTAGACTAGCAGTCACCAAATAGTGGTCTGTGGACCACTGATGGTCTGCTAGAAAACTTTGGTTGTCCCCAGGGGTTACAATGCAAATCAACACTGTGACGGATGTATACCACCCAATGTTGTTTCCAGTGTTCTCAATGCGTGCCGACAGTCAATACTGTCAGTGCGCATTTATACCCGAAGTGTCATCTGTAGTTCCAGCTCCTGTGAACTCAGAGAGAGGTGCCGGGAGTAGTGCAGAAAGCAGGAGGTGAAGGGGGCTTCCAATGGCAGCACTGATCACAGACTGTGGGAAGGAGCATGGAGCTCAAGGACATGGCTGGATAAGGAGGAAAGATCTAATGATGAGTCTGTGAGAGACAGCAGTGTGATGCAAACAGTCGAAGCATTGTGTGTATAAGGCAGTATTGTGATCCCTGCGGGGGGGGGGGGGGGGAGCCGGAGCATTGCATGTATAAGGCGTGTAAAATTAATATTAGTGGTCCACGGAATTCAGAACTGTGAGTTTAACGGTCCATGAAGTCCAAAACGTTAGCGATCACTGGTTTAGACAATTTTTGGCACATTAGATCTGGTACATGTGTAGTGCCCTGCCTTGGCTAGGCTAAATTTTATTTTTGGCTCTGCTGTACTCAGTGGACTAAAAATCTCAGTCAGGACCTGGATCACCTGCTGGTGGCACTGTGTTTCGCAGAAAGGAAGGTTGTAGTTCTGGTGTCTCCCAGTAACCAGTTTCTACCGGATGCTGGCTGCTGGGAGCGTATTTAGGTCCTTCTCTACTATTTCCTATCACTGCAGTGTTTTGCTTGCTGCCAGATACTGCTAGCCATTATCTTGTTCCTGCTCTTTGCCTTGTACTTATAGCTTAAACCCTGCTGCCTTGTTCCCGATCCTAGCTTTGGGTCCTCTTTCCTATATGTTCCCTGCACTCCAGTTTTTCCCTTAGTTACGCAGTTTGTTAGGTTGATTAGTTAGATATTCTGTCATTGAGTTATTGGTTCACTTATTTCCATGTTTACTGTGTACTGGTGTTTGCATGGATTTTGGTTTACTGTAACACTTAAAGCATACACAGCCTGGTCCAAGTTTCCTGAGTGCAGCTATGCAGATTTGGCCATCCCTGCTGCTGATTCCTGATAATCTGTTTCTTTGATCAGGTTAGGTTTTCCTAAGCTTAGTGGTCGATTGTTCTGGAAGCTTCTTCCAGAAGCAGGCCGGAGTAGAGTAGGAGGATCAGCCACTGAGTTATGAATATTTATCAGCCAATCCCTGGGAGGGGGTGCCCAGAAGGTGGCTGGGGTTGGTAATAAATGTTTGGGAGGCCTGAGCAGTGTTCTTCCTCTACTAGGAGAGCTCCTCTCCTGGAGCTGCTGCCCCTGAGACTCAGCTAGAGTGTGTTAGATGAGTTGTTGTTGGGCCTCAGCATGTGCTGGACTAAAGACCCAGAAGATATTTGACTAAAGCAGCTTTGTTGGAGGGTATCACCTGGGGACACTAGTCTGGAGAAAGATCCTTTTTCTCCTCCACTGAAGAGTGTCACAAGGAAGCTGGAGTGAACAGTATCTGTCTTAGGACATTGTGAGTACAGACTTTGATTTGAGATCCCAGGTGTGCATGTGCTTGGTGAATAAGTGCCAGAATTTGCTGTAAAGACTGGAGCTGCTTGTATAGAATTCTAGATTAACTGGGCATTCCTCCCACCCTCAGCAAAAGGCTGCTACTAAAGGTTTTCTGCTAAGAGTATGTCCTCCTGTTGTTAGCGTTGGTGTATCCTGCATCCTTATCCCTCTTCTGTTCAAATTTTCTGCAATAACTCTACAAAAGCCATCTCCTAGACTGAGTCCATGTTTGTCCGTGTGCTTGCGACTGAGTCATTCCCAGTGGCCCCTATGGGGGTGAGCACCACATATGTAAATGAGGCAGTGGCAGAGACGTGTCCTTTGCCTACATGCTATGTCCCCAAAAGGGGTCCCACTTTAATAAATTAAGAAAGTTGAGAGGTATGCAAATATAGCTTAATAATATCGCCATTTATGGAATGTCCTGAAAAAGATTTAAAAAATCCTTTTTTTGGGGGGGATATGTGATGGAATGGGATAATCATAATGAGTATTCTTGCTCCTTTAAGTCCACAGGCCATCATATTTTCTCTTCAAACAGATCTCAAAGAATACTAATAGCTTGCAGAATGTTTCCAGTGACCTTTTCAAATACTCCATTTGCTAAGTGCAGCATTTCAATGTCTACAATGAACTTCTAGCTGTCGTTCCAAACGCCATACACAAAAATAACTAAGCATTTCATCAGCAAGGAGCCCGAACAACAATGTCCCTTTATATTGGGTGATCAATCTGCAGATCTGTCTGGGGAAATGTCGTGTCAGGAGGGGGCTGGATGGAATGCCAGGCAGCTCTGGCTGGGCTGATCACAGCCTGTCTAGTGGGCAGGCTTGTCATTTCACTGTGAACACATAGCCCAGACATCCCAAGTCAGCAATTGTCAGCATGTGCTACACAGGATGTAGGTCATATTCTGCTTTCATCAAAATCCCCACCAAAATAATATCTGCTTAAAGGAGACCTGTCCTAGGAGAAATACTAGTTTCCTGGCTGTCATGCTGATCCTTTGGCTTTAGAGTTTATTCACACCAGATGTGTTGTGTTGGCAGCTATTCCCAGCACACCCCCAATGCATAGACATGGCAAAATACCTTGTTTCCAGTGGTGTCAGCTCACACCACAGCGTTGCTGTGATGTGCTCTGAAATGAGTACTGCATGCAGAACTTTTTTTTCAGTGCAACTGGTAGCAACACAAACCATCACAAAACATAGAACTGTATTGAACTGGGATAGACACATCTGCACTCTCAGCATACCATACAACAGCAGCTGTACATTGTGTGGCTCAGTGATGTGAATGAGCCCCATATTTTTTTGGTCTGATTTACCCAGAATAAGACAGGATTAGTAATCTGCACACTGTCTCCAGGTCAGAGACCTAGAAAATACTGACAGACTAAGTACTGAGGTCACCCATGACAACCTACATATTTTCATATGAATGTTTCTTTAACCACGTCCCTTAACAGGGCCTTTAGGTCCAGGGGGCAGGAAGGACTGTTCAATTATGTGACCACTGTGGTTGACTATCACAATGGTCACATGATCGGGGGCTGATCCCGCCAGCTCCCAATCATTTCTAGAGACTGGAAGTTGTCTGACAGCTCAGTCATTGTGTTGTGAGAGTGCTCTCAGCACAGAAACCACAGCACATATGTGTGCATTAAATCCCATCCGCTTTGCTGCAGCACAAATGCGTTACGTGGGTGGCAAATGGTTAATGTGTATCTAAAACACAAAACAAAAATGTAATATCTTGCAGCTTACCAGGTCTTAGATGCAGCAGCTGGATTTGTTTTCTTTTTTAAAGTGTTACTAATCCCAAAACAGTGAAATCAGTCTGTATATGCAGTAAAGCATGCTTGTTTTACGCACTGTGGAACCAAAGAGGTTAATCCTCTCCATTGTGTAAAAAAAGCTGTTTGAACTTGACTTCTCCGATCCTCCCCTTCTTCCAGTGCCCTCTTTTATCTCCTGATAAGACATATCTGTGTGGAGGCACTCTGCACATGCTCAGTTTGGTGTGTATTGCTAGAAAAAAAAAATTTTTTTCTTGGGAGGGTGCATCTGATCAACACAGGGCCAACCAGCACTGTCCAAACAGAGGGCAGGGGTTCTGCATCCTCCTAGTGCAGAAAGTAAACTCTTCCTACAGGCTTTAACATGTGTTATGCTAAACACTGATAGAAGTCACAAGACTGCTCTAACTGCTGATGAGAAAAGGTATTTAGCAGGTTATATTTATTAAAAATAATTGCATTTCCATGTCCTGTGTACTGTGGGAGACCAGATAGAGTGAATGTAGCACCCTGGCTTTAGTGACACTTTAAGGCTAAGAACATTTTCAGCAAAGTACAGAAAAGATGAGTTTATCCTGCATAAATGCAATACTCTTGCCAGTTCTTGTGAGCTAAAAGAACATCAAAACAATACTATATTTTTTGTGTTAACTTCTAGTCCCACCAACTACCATAGCACAATCCTATGCTCTCTGCCGGTCTTTATTTTGGGCATAGCTTCTGGCGTTTGATTTCTCTTTAAGATAGTCAGCAGTAGCAGCCCTTGTATTTATCTTAGTACAGATTTCCTTTAACCTCCCTGGCGGTATGATTATTTCAGATTTTTTGGTGCTGAAAGCGGTACCATTTTTTTGCATGGAAATATGTATTTTTTTATTGTAGACTGTAATTTTTAGGAAAAACTCACTGAAATCTGTCCGAACAAGAGTCTAGTAAACATCCCGGGTATGATAAAATTGGAAACACAAAATCATAAATTATAATTTAATAAATAATCATAAAAATAATATAAAAATAAAAAATTTAATTCAATAATATAATCAAACCAAAAACACTGAAATGTGAAATAGAGCGCCAAGTTCGCACATTTAGGAGGAGCCTCTGCACGCCTTGACGTTAAGCCACCGGATCAGGAGGTCCGGTGGCCATCATCTATATTCACTGGTCAGTGTATTTAAGAGCTCATTTACACTATACCTGTATAGGTACTCCAACCCTGTACGTTTACTGTTTTATCTTAATGATATATACTCAATAAATACTTTTTACAATACTACACTATGAGCATTCTCATCTCTACTACCTGGCACTGAGCCTCCACATCTCAGCCCAGCATTCTAGGAGTCCACCCAGGCAGGACAATTTGGGAAATTGGTCCAGATCAACTTCTCTGGCAGCCGTCACCCTATCCACCACCAGAGGGCACCTTTATCATCAGGCTATACCTTCATGGGACCTCCGGCTTCATGGAATTTCTATGTGCACATTAAATTGCACTTCCGGTGAGTGGGCAATTTTTCTACACCTTCATGTTAGGATGCTGGAATATACCCATTTGGATTGAAGTCGTTTATACTCCATCACTGGAATATACCTTTTTGGACTGATATTATATTACCTTGGACTGTTTAACATCCAGTTTATGGGATTTTTCCATTTCTGTCAATTTCGTCATACTTTAGACAGTGTGTTTTATTTATATAGCGCTGCACACCCTATTTTTATGTCATATTCTTAGAAAGGCTTTGTGGTTCCTTTTTGTGCATCAGCAGCTTTTTATTGGTGCGCTCGCTAAACTCACACATTTATACAAGTTCGCACATTGCTGAGCTCAGTCGCAAAATCGTTTTCAGTTTCTGATGACGAATTTCCCCCACGAATCATTATCACTCAATTCTGTAAGTGGTTCTGATTTACTATCGCTGTTCTCTAGCTGATCTAAACCGCTTTTGACCTAAAGGGACGCTTTTTGGACGCCATGGACATTTCTCAGTTTCCAGGCAGAAAGAACAGACAAAATGCAGGCAGGGCGCAGGACAAAGCACTAGGGACAATATGTATGTGAAATAGGTTGAAACAGCAATGTTTTACTGTGTAAAATGAAAAAAAAAAAAAAAAAGACATTTTTTAAAATTTTTAAATTTCCCGCCGGCGGCGGCGGCGCCCGTACGTCCCGACGTCACAGGGACAGGACACAGAAGCCGGATGCCGGCATCGGCCGGAGGAGATGGCCGGGGACGCTGCAGGGGACACATCGTGGGAGCGCAGGGTAAGGTAAGTGAAGAACACATGCCGGAGCAGCGCCGCATGGTATTCCCGAGTGTAGCTCGGGGTTACCGCTTTTGGTACTGAAATGTTACCCCGAGCTACACTCGGGAATACCGCCAAGGAGGTTAATGTTCCTCCATGACAGTTGGGTTGCTTTTAATAAGTAGTACAAGAAAAGAAAATCTGCATACGAACATTAATTTTACACCAATCAGCCATAACTTTATGACCCACCCCCCAAATATTTAGCTGGTCTTCCTTTTGCCACCAAAACAACCCTGATCAGGTTTCCAGGTATGGATGCCACTAGACCTCGGAAGGTATGCTGTGGTATCTGGCACCAAGCCATCAGTATCAGATCATTTAAGTCCTGTAAGTTGTGAGGTGGGACCTCCATTGATTGGAATTGTTTTTCCAGCAAATCCCATAGATGATCAATGGATTGAAATCTGGAGTATTTGGAGGTCAAGTCAACACCTTCATCTTGTTGTTGTGCCCTGTAGCCTCCCTAGCAGTCTGATTATGTCAGTATTTCTGTGCTCAAAGCAGTACTTTTGCATGGAAATATGTCGTTTTTTTATCGTAGGCCTGTAATTTTTAGGAATAACTCACTGAAATCTGTCCGGACAAGAGTCTAGTAAACATCCCGGATATGATAAAATTTAAAACACGAAATCATAAATTATAATTTAATAATCATAAAAAATATAATAAATTTAATTCAATAATTTAATCAAACCAAAAACACTGAAATTTGAAATAGAGCACAAAGTTCGCACATCACTGAGCAAAGTCGCAAAATCATTTTCAGTGTCTGATGACGAATTTCCCCACAAATCATCACTCAATTCTGCAAGTGGTTCTAATTTACTATCCCTGTTCTCTAGCTGGTCTTAAACTGCTTTTGACCTAAAGGGATGCTTTCTGGACGCCATGAACGTTTCTCAATTTCCAGGCACAAAGAACAGTTAAATGCAGGCAGGGCACAGGACAAAGCACTCGGGACAAAATGTATGTGAAATACTTTGATACAGTAATGTTTTACTATGTGATTTTAGTGTATTTAGTGAATTACACTTTTTGTCATTTTCAAATTTCCCACCGGTTACGTCCCCTCCTATGCCCTGACGTCGCAGGGAATGGAACCCGGAAGACAGATGAGGAGATGGCAGGGGACGCTGCAGGAGGGACATGGCGGGAGCGACGGACAAGGTAAGTGCAGAAGGGATTCCGGAGCAACGCTGCAAGGTATTCCCGATTGTAGCTTGGGGTTACCGCTTGTGGTACTGAAACTTTACCCCGAGCTACACTCGGGAATACCTCCAGGGAGGTTAAACCATTCTTGACCCATTTTTTGCAGGGTAGCAGAGTACATTATCCTGCTGAAAGAGGCCATTGCCGTTAGGAAATACCGTTTCCAAGAAGGGGTGTACTACAGTGCCTTGAAAAAGTATTCATGGCCCTTGAAATTTTCCCCATTTTTGTGATGTTACAACCAAAAACATAAATGTATTTTATTGGGATATTATGTGATAGACCAACACAAAGTGGTAAATAATTGTAACGTGGAAGGAAAATGAGAAATGGTTTTCACAAATAAATATATGAAAAGTGTGGAGTGCATTTGTATTCAGCCCCCTTTACTCTGATACCCCTATCTAGTGGAACCAATTGCCTTCAGAAGTCACCTAATCAGTAAATCGAATGTGTAATTTAATCTCAGTATAAATACAGCGGTTCGGTGAAGCCCTCAGAGAACATTAGTGAACAAACAGCAACATGAAGGCCAAGGAACACACCAGATAGGTCAGGGAAAAAGTCATGGAGAAGTTTAAAGCAGGATTAGGTTATAAAAAAAAATATCTCAAGCTTTGAACATCTCACAGAGCACTGTTCAATCCAACATCCAAAAATGGAAAGCATATGGCACAACTGCAAACCTACCAACACATGGTCATCCACCTAAACTGACAACCCGGGCAAGGAGAGCATGAATCAGAGAAGCAGTCAAGAGGCCCATGGTAACTCTGGAGGAGATGCAGAGATCCACAGCTCAGGTGGGAGAATCTGTCCACAGGACAACTATTAGTTGTGCACTCCACAACTCTGGCCTTTACGGAAGAAAGCAAGTAGAAAGCCATTACTCAAAGATAGCCATAAGAAGTCCCATTTGCAGTTTGCGAGCAGCCATGTGGGGAACACAGCAAACATGTGGAAGAAGGTGCTCTGGTCAGATGAGAACAAAATTCAACTTTCTGAGCAAAACACTATGTGTGGCGGAAAACTAACACTGCACATCACCCTTAACATACCTTCCCCACTGTGAAACATCGTGGTGGCAGTATCATGGCCTGGAGATGCTTTTCTTTAGCAGGGACAGGGAAGCTGGTCAGAGATGATGGGAAGATGGATGGAGCCAAATACAGGCTGATCTTCGAAGAAAACCTGTTAAGAGTCTGCACAAGACTTGAGACTGGGGCGGAGGTTCACCTTCCAGCAGGACAATGACCTTAAGCATACAGCCAGAGCTACAATGGAATGGTTTGCATCAAAGCATATTCATGTGTTAGAATGGCCCAAAATCCAGACCTAAGTCCAACTGAGAATCTGCGGCAAGATTTGAAAATTGCTGTTCACAGACACTCTCCATTGCATCTGACAGAGTTTGAGCTATTTTGCAAATTGGAATGGGCAAAAATGTCTTCTCTAGATGTGCAAAGTTGGTAGAGACATCCCCAAAAAGACTTGCACCTGTAACTACAGTGAAAGGTGGTTTGTACAACGTATTAACTCGGGGGGGCTGAATACAAATGCGCGCTACACTTTTCAGATATTTGTACAAAAAATTTGAAAACATTTATCTTTCCACTTCACAAATATGTGCCACTTTGTGTTAGTCTATCACATAAAATCCCAATAAAAAACATTTACGATTTTGGTTGTAACGTGGAAAATTTCAAAAAGGGGTGAATACTTTTTCAAAGCACTGTAAGACTCCGATGTTTAGATGTCAATGTAACATCCACATGAATGGCAGGACCCAAGGTTTCCCAAAAGAACATTGCACAAAGTATACTGCCTTCACTGGCTTGCATTCTGCCCATACTGTATCCTGGTGCCATCTCTTCCCCAGCAAAGCGATGCACATGCCCCCTGCCATCCACGACGTACAAGAAAACATAATTCTTCAGACCAGGCCTCCTTCCATTGCGTGGTGGTCCAGTTCTGATACTCATGCACTCATTATAGGCACTTTTGGCTGTGGACACGGGTCACCATGTACACCCTGACCAGTCTGTGGCTGTGTAGGCCCATACACTACAAACTGTGGTGTTAATTTTTTCTGTTTTCAACACATGAACAACAGGTTTACTTGCTGCCTAATATATCCCAACTTTCAGATGTCCATGTAACAAGATAATCAATCTTATTCAATCAGCCAGTCAGTGGTCATAAAGTTATGACTGATTAGTTTATAACAACCTTGAGTTCAGCCTTTACCACTTGTCTACCAGCACTTTTTATCACACTTTCTTGTTTTAATGGCAGTTTTCACAGTCTACGGCGCATGATCTGTAGGAGGGGCGGCATTAAAGATGACCTGTAATTACAGTATGCTATCACATAGGGGGCTATGAGAGAAGAAACAGTTTTACTGATCAGTATCCTCCGCTCCCCTGGTCAGCAGTGCACATCCATGATCTAGCACTGGATTGTCCTTCGATTTCCTCACGTCCAGACCAGGTCTATGGGCCCTGCTCTAGTCTTGATAACATCAGGACCCTAAACTGTGTGCAGAAGCAGCGGGTACTGGTTTAGCTGCGGGGAGGAGCGGAGGACCAGGTAGGTACCACATATTTCCTTTTATTGTTCCCCTAGACGTAAAACGAGCAATTAACCCTTGCACTGAGAGCATAGCCTATAAGGGATTTTTTTTTGTTTTCACACAGTTGGGCTCTAAAAGAGTATATAAACAAAAACACTCCTCAAAAATTTAAAGTCTCCCATACACACATAACAAACGCATACGCCAGGTGCACATACTAAAATCATGATTTCGCTACATATTACATATCACCACTAACATTAGAATGAAATGATAGGGCCATCATTCATGGTTAACGCCAAATGGAGCCTTTAAAAGCATCACCTATAGGCAATTTTGGGTATCAAAGTTTGTGGCATGCAAATTTAAGGCTTGACATGATGGATTTTTACTTGACTCAACCTCATCTTTTATATTGTACAAAAAATGTTGTAATTGCGTTTCTGTGCCCTAAATATGCCCTTCAGCATATTTTTTACTGAAAATATGTTTGATAAACATGTGCAAATATCACGTGACATAAAAAATGCAATTACAACCATCTTATGCTCTTGCTTTCAAAAAAGTTTTTTTTTTTTTTCAGGACTAACACGTGTGCAAAATCTGTAAAAATGGCATGGATGGAAAAGTGCTTAATGTGCCATATCATGTATTTCATTTTCTGACAACAGTACAACAGGATTTCTGGATGGAATGTCTCGTATGCAAAAAGCCATAAGAGGGGGAAATGAAATATAAATAAAATTGAACAAAAGTCCAAAGAATTGCAACAAATTTAAAAAGGACTTTCAGCAGGTAAATGTTAAAATGAGGTAAAATACCTCAACCTGTGTTCTATTTAAATATACACTGCAGTTTCCCTTTAGACGATAAGAACAATGGCGTAATTTACAGCTTAAATTAGCTTAAGTGCCCTTCTTTGTCATTAAAAATGCATAGGAACCGTCTTTTGTTGAACGAGGGTCAAAAGTGAAAGGCTATAGGTTTCTCTTTCCAAATGAAATATTTACATGGACGAAGAAACCCAGAAAAATAGCTATGATTCCCTTATTACCTGTTGGTTTACACAAAAACAGTAGGCATAAATGTAGACCTAAAGCATGGCATGGGGCCCATCAAAAACACCAGTTTAATGAAAATATAGGATGAAGGTTAAAAGGTATGTACAGCATATAGGGTTTCCCTATCTATATTCTGGATGAAGAAAAAAAAAAAAAATATATATATATATATATATATATATATATATACACACTGTATATAATAGAGGATTTATATAGCACCGACAGTTTGTGTAGCACCTTACCAAATAAACAGAGAATGTACAGTTACAAAATAATTCAGGAGGGTTAAGAGGGCCCTGTTCATGGGAGTTTACAATCTAAAAGGAAGGGGCAAGTGACATACAAGGTAGTAACTGTAGGGGTATGTGTTGATGGAGAAGGTAAAAATTCAGTTGTTAGGTTGAGGTGGGATAGGCTTTTGCCGCAGAGACAAGTTTTCAGGGATCCTCTAAAAACAAAAGTAGGAGATAGTCGGACTGTGACATAAATGTACAGATTTGAGTACTGAAATGTGACCTATAGCAATATGTAATCGTAAATTTAGTTCATTCCTTGTTATTAAAAGAAATATTCAGTCATAGGTACTCAGAGACAGATGGTCACCGATTAGCATCTGAAGAGAGACATAGCTTCCTCAGGCTGGAAGTGACACCTGGGTGCTAATAAGATTTTGTCACTTATATGTAATCAGACTTTGCCATCTTCCTGAAGCTTAAAAGAGAAACACAGATGTTTCGGCTTCCTGACACCAGGTGGGCCCTGATCTGTCTGGGGAGCTCTACAATATATACATAGATCAAAAGAGTATGTTTCATCCCTCATAAAAGCTAAAATATTAGATGCAGAGAGATGAAAATACTTCCTTCTGATTGGGCACTCTGTGGGCTACATCGGCATGTGGAAACTGTATTTGTGGCCTATGTGGAATGCCAGAAAAATGCAGGAAATGGTTATGTGGCTCTGGATTGCAACAACTGAACAGTGATTGGTACTGTCACAAACGGACTGATGCGCTGGTGTCGGAAATTCAATCCCCGACTTGGTGATTCAGGCCGTTCCTGGTCCAATTGACTTTGGGCAGTTCAGCACCCAGAACATCCTGTGGGTGGGTACAGGAACACCCCCCCAGAGTCAATTGGCCAAGGACTAATGTCCAGCCCACATCCATATTCTCATAAACTGAGAACCCTGAAGTAAGGACAGGGTGATTCGTATGTTCGATCGACTAACGGATTACGGACTTTTTCTGACGTGCCCCAGTCGCAGGGTAAATCTTGGTAAAAGTTTTCTGTTTTATTCCCTTTATTTTATAGTGAATAGTCTGTGTGTGTCTTCTTGTATTTTCTGTAACTTTTTATACCTTGTACCTATATTATGCACTGCCCACTTTCGGGATATTAAATCTTAAAATTAATAAGTGACTTCTGGGTATTTAAGCACAGGCTCATATCTTCGGAGAGATTAGGTTGTATTGCGTGTTAGTGCCTTTATATGCTCGGTCAAGCTCATTGCCAATCTGTATGCAATTGCACTGCGTGTTGGCAGATTGCGTGCAGATTGTAAAGGTAACAGATCTGCCAGACGGAGATCTGTGTGTGTGTGGCATCCCAACAGACCGTTCTGCAGATAAACTGTTGGGTGGTGGCAAGCTACCGTTTGTGGTGTGTCTGGTGTGTGGACAGTGGAAGAGTGGTTAACACCGGGGTTGTGGCCTGTAGGATAGCAGGAGGAACCCTAGAAGGGTGTGCGATTGCTAAGCTACTCCTCAACTCTAATTAGTGCACCAGTTTGTATGTAAGATTTGTACCTGCCAGTGTGGGGTCGACCAGCTGGATTGGAGTCTCCCTCCGGTGGTGGCCAAGAGGTAGTACAGGCTGTGAAAGTACATCACGTCCAGTCTTATATATTCAGTCTTATATACGGTTTTATATATTCAAAGTTATGTCCCCCTTATTCCCTCTTACCCCAAGTCTTGGCCACACATGCGCGTCTCGGTTAGCTAGTCGCTGTGGGCGTGGGATGTGCGTGAACCGTGACACGGACAGATTGGGGTAGGGAATTCCAGAGAATGAGAGAGGTTCTGGAGAAATCCTGGAGCTGAGCACAAAGGAGTTAATGAAGGGGCTGGAGAGTAGCAGGTCCGCAGACAATTAAGGTGATATTTTGAGAAAAAGCTGGGGATGTAGCTTGGGGCAGAGTTGTGGATGACTTGTACCTTGCTATTATTTTGAATTTGGTTGGGCAAGCAGAAGCCAGTGGAGGGATTGGCAGAGGGGTGGGGGGTGCAGAAAAGTTGGTAAGGTGTAATAGTCTGGCATCAGTATTCATTATGGATTGAACGGGGGTTAGCCCATGTATGAGAAGGATGTTGCAAGGTGATTGACATTTTCTTTTGTCAGCCATCAAGTGGATTGGTGTTTCCCCTTTATCAACACGCTGACTTTTCTACTTTGAATTAGTGCACTTTGACTCTTAGTGATGGGTTTGCTTCCTAGTCTGGCAGGTTGTATACTGTCTTTAGTATTTGATGGCAAGGTGTCACTTTTTTTGTTTGCAGCTCAAGAAGACCCCTTCCAGCCCAGAGTCCTGGCCACACCTATCACACCTAAAAACCATAGATTAGTTTCCGCTGTACATTTAAAGATAATACATAGGGAGATATTTGCAAAGACTAGTATACACAGAATCTGGTGCAGCTATGCATAGAAACCAATCAGCTGTGACAATAAAACCTAGAACGTGATTTACTGTATTCAGCTGTACCAGATTATGTGGCCACCACTTTTAGTAAACTTCCCCCAGAGTGTTGTGCCCATTATGTATTACACCTACCTTAGTGATGAGTACACATTTTTGTGTACATGTGTTTTATGAGCTGGGCATTTAGTGCTGTATGAAGATATGGATTAGAACATGTGAGGGTTCTATTGCATCTGTTAAAAAGATGTTAGTATCTGTTCTTTTGCTGTATAGATACACATTTGTATTTCTATGAGACTGTATAGGACTGCTGATAATGTATTTATGTTGCTACCAGATTGGACTACTTGAAATGCTTTTTTTTTTTTAATGTTTAACCACCTCCTACCCACCATATAAGGAAATAATGGGCAGGCGGTGGCTCTCTTGTTCTGGGAGGACGTCATATGTGTGCGGTGAACGTTGATGCGTTGTCTCCCTGAACACAGCGGATCACTGATCATAGTAAGGAGCCGATGATACAGGCTCTGTCATATGATCAGCTGTGTCCAGTCACAGCTGATTGCATGTAAACAGAAAATGCCAGTTATCGACAGTCCTCTCCTCACGCTGACAGCGCATGAGGAGAGACGGTAAGCGGCATTCCTCAGAGGGAACATCTACACTGATCATCAGGGCACTGATGATCAGTGCCCTGATGATCACTGTAGCCACATCAGTGTCACCTGTCAGTGCCCATCAATACCACCTGTCAGTCCCCATCAATGCCACATACCAGTGTCCATCAAAGCCACATATCAGTGCCCATCAGAGCTGCCTTTCAGTGCCAGTCAGTGCCGCCTATCAGTTCAGTCAATCAGTGCCGCCTATCCGTACCATATATGAGTGCTGCCTTTCAGTGCCCATCAGTGATGCCTGCTAATGCTAATCAGTGCCAACTACCAGTGCCTCATTATTGCCACCTATCAGTGCCCATCACTGCAGCCTCATTAGCACACAGGAAAGAGAAAAATTACTTATTTACAAAATTTTATAACAATAAAAAAACCCAGTAGTGATTAAATACCACCAAAAGAAAGCTCTATGTCTCAAAAAAAAAAAAAAAAAAAATTTTGTATGGGTGCAGTGTTGCATGACCGCATAATTGTCATTCAAAGTGCAACAGCGCTGAAAGCTGAAAATTAGCCTGGGCAGGAAAGGGGTAAAAGTGCCCAGTAGGCACGTGGTTAACCTCCCTAGCGGTCTGATTATGTCCATATTTCTGTGCTCAAAGCGGTACATTTTTTTGCATGGAAATATGTATTTTTTTAATCGTAGGCCTGTAATTTTTAGGAATAACTCACTGAAATCTGTCCGAACAAGAGTCTAGTAAACATCCCGGGTATGATAAAACTTGAAACACAAAATCATAAATTATAATTTAATAAATAATCATAAAAAATAATATAATAATAAATTTAATTCAATAATATAATCAAACCAAAAACACTGAAATTTGAAATATAGCGCCAAGTTCGCACATCACTGAGCAAAGTCGCAAAATCGTTTTCAGTGTCTGATAACGAATTTCCCCACGAATCATTATCACTCAATTCTGCAAGTGGTTCTGATTTACTATCGCTGTTCTCTAGCCGGTCTAAAACCGCTTTTGTCCTCATGGGACGCTTTTTGGACACCATGGACGTTTCTCAGTTTCCAGGCAGAAAGAACAGTAAAAATGCAGGCAGGGCACAGGACAAAATTTAGGTGAAATAGCTTGATACAATAATGTTTTACTATGTGACTTTAGTGAATGTCACTTTGTCATTTATAAATTTCTCACCGTTCCGTCCCCCGTACGTCCCGACGCTCGCAGGGGACGGAACCCAGAAGACAGATACCGGCATCCGCCGGAGGATATTACAGGGGACACTGCAGGGGGGACATCGCGGGAGCAAGGGACAAGGTAAGTAAAGAACAGATCCCGGAGCAGCACCGCATGGTATTCCCGAGTGTAGCTCGGGGTTACCGCTTGTGGTACTGAAACTTTACCCCGAGCTACACTCGGGAATACCGCCAGGGGGGTTAAGAAAGATGGTGTACTAACTCTATTACTAACAAGAGGGATACAAGCTCACTAGTTCTTAAGAGCTCTGTATGGAATATTAGTTAAGCTAGGTGTACACTAGACAATGCTCTGAACACTGATCCATGGTGGATCACTTTTCAGAGCGCAGCTAAGCAGCTGTTGTCAGGCATTCATGAGGTGATCCTGAACCATCTCTCTAACAATCAGAAGTCTGTGAGGCATTTTTCCTGGGTGCCAGTCCTCAGGCATCTTCACTGGCCGGCATAGGGTCAGTCATCCTGGCAGTGATATAAGCTGAGCTTGCATGCCTGTTAATGCTAAAGGCCTATAAGCAACACCTAGCTCAACAACAGTCAATGTAAAAATGGATGGACCTGGGTGGACTAGCATTGGCCAGTTAGTGACTATATGCTTTCAGATGCAGACACTGTTCAGCTGCATAACAGAATTGAACTTAATGACCCACACTGTTAGCATGAATGGAGGAATAAAGTAATGGTTTGTCTTTTCCAGGCTGAATGGCTAAAATTCAAGGTTGGCAAGCCAAGCCTTATTAGCCTAAAATGCAGCATAAATTGTGTCAAGGAAGGACTCTGGTGTCAGATATATGCATGTAACAAAAACTACATATATAAGTTGTAAGTATAACAGATGTATCTGTTACCCTTTTAAAGATTGCAGCACTCCCCCTGACTTATGCCTTCAGCTGCTTGTCTCCTCAGGCACATGCTGCCATCTTTGTTCAGGCATCATCCAGGTTCAGCTTGAGACTTCTTGGAATAAGATGCTGGCACAGAGATGACATCATAATAGATTCCCTGGAACGTATGTGGTATGACTATGCATACTCTTTAGAGATGATTTACTAAAGGAGAACAGCAGGTCCACTTTGCAAAGTAAATTTTTACATAACTTGAATGAAGTGAAGTGAGGCTGAAAGACATATTGATCTATAGTGAGGTGAATAGTAACAACTTTGAGGGTCTCAGCAATGTCCTTGCAACAAGGTGGATGATGCACTTTCCGGGAGTTTTCCAGACCATTTTCATAAGGTAAGTAAATGGACTAAACCTATAGCAAGAACATTGTTCAATCTTGACCAGAGCTGCACCATTTGTTTTTATCTACAGACGTCCCTTAACTAAACAGGCAGCTTTTTGTTTTTTTGTTATTATTTTGGTAAAAGTGAATTATGTCTTTAAAGTGGTTGTAAAGCCTGAAGGTTTTTTACCTACATGCATTCAGTGCCTGAAGTTAAAAAACCTTCAGTATGTAGCTCCCACCACAGCCCCCTAATACTTACCCAAGTCCGATTCATCGATGTGCATAAGAGTGGCTGCTGTTCCCACTCTCTGACTCCTCATTGGCTCAGAGACAGCCGTGGGGCCCATTGGCTCCTGCTGCTCTAAATCACAGCCAGTAAAGTGTAGGGGTGGGACCAAGCCCAGTTCTGTGCTTCTTATGAACACACAAAACAGGGCTCAGGAGCGAGCACGCACAAGTGTCCCCATAGAAAGCAGCTTGCCATGGAGGCACTCGGCAGGGGGGGGAGGAGCCCAGAGTGCCAGCAGGGGACCCAAAAATAGGAGGATCAGGGCTGCTCTGTGCAAAACCCTTGCACAGAGTAGGTAAGTAAAACTTTTTTTGTTTTTTTAAGAAGCCTTTATTATCACTTTAAATTCACATGCATTACCGAATCACATGCAAGGAAAATTAATAAAACAAATTCTGCCTGATTGGATGATGGACATCAGCAGAGCTTTACTTCATTTACCACATTAAGTGAAAATTTACTTTGCAAAGTGAACATGCTCTAATCCTTTAGGAAATTAACTCCAGTACCTAAGCCAGCTGCCATCTTCTGTTTTGTGAACTCCATTTACAGTGCTGCAACAGTCCCAGTGGGTGGTCATTGGAGAAGGAAAGACTGATGCAATGCTTCGATCTGTCTGCAATATGACATTCTTCAAGACTTCCAGTTACATGGCTGGAATTCATAATAAAAGGGTACTCTTTTTTTTTTTTTTTTTTTTTTTTTACTGTTTTTACTTCTTTGCTTGACTTGTCAACTACACAAAAATGTATCTACAGGAAACCCAAAAACAAATCTAATATATTGCAGCTTACCAGTCCTTGGATGTGGTGGCTGCATTTTCTTTTTCCCTTTATTTTCACCTGGAGATCCTGCCAGTAACACACTTCCTCTGCTAGGATAACAATGCTGACTCGCTCTACTGTATCTCATTCCTGTTGTCCACAAAAAAGGGAAGGTGTTTGTAGTCCACGGTGATATCTATGCAAATAATAGTGCGCATAGGACGTTATGAGATCACTATGTTCCTGGCAGGATCAAACATTTTTTACACTTATCAAACAGATAACAAAATGCTTTCAGTTGTGCAGTTTATTAGGCAAAATGGAGCAAATAAAGTCTGTTGCTGGGGTCTATATACCCTTTCATGAAGACTTTATGCAGTAATCAAGTGCCATAAAAAAAACAAGGTATACTATTATAAATATAAAATAACTAAAATAAAATTGACTGAAAATTGTTCTTTAACCAACCTAAAACGTATCTCAGAACCAACTTATACAAAACTTTTAAAATCCAAGTGTCAGGGATGCTAAAAGTCCTCACTAAAAATGCAGCATACTCTGATTCATTTATTGTTGTTGAATGATGCAGAGCTCCTGTTTTTATTATCTTCTTGTGGTTTGGCACCATACAAAATGTTGCATTGCACTTATCAGCTTGAATCGCTAATCTGAGGTCAGGCAAACAGATTACTGCAGTATGGATCTAAAAGTATCACAAGCTTGACACAAATTATTGCCATCAAAAAATCAGTAAATCTGCTGTGTAAGAAAGACAGTCCATTAGGAGGAGATTTATCTGCCATGACCATTAGCACCATATGGTCTAACAGTCCTATGAAGCAATATATTCTATCCTTTACATGACTTGTCATACAATGTATTTTGTAATTAGACTGCATTAACACCATGTTCTCCCCAGGTCAGCATTACCCACATATGCACACACTGCAAATATTGCACCTGGAATGGAGACACATTTAAGAGGAACTCTGTCATGAAACCTCCATTGTGTCTATGCTTAGTCCGGCTGTCAGTAAGTCACTTAAGGACAGGATCTTGCAGCAGGCAAGACAGCAGTGGCAGTCAAAATATTTCTCAGTATGGCCTTGTTTAAATGTATGGTAGGGTTCACCAGCCATAGGCAGAAGTGATATATCAGAGTATGGTAGGGTTCACTGGCCTTCGGTGACTTGGAGGCAAATCTGTCACCTCCAGATTGCCTGTTTATTGAAAGCCTGCTACACCACAACTCTGTGGATTACACATGGCGTTAGCATGTTCCCATTCACTTGGCAGCTGTTGTGCCTGCCAAACAGGACATATCAATGTTACCACACTGACTGCAGCAATGTGAACAAACATGACCATTTTAACTTTCAGCTTAGTGCTCGGTTACCATGGATAAACCACATGTATAAAACAAGGCCTATAGACTTCCTTTTGGGCTGGTGTCAATGAGCAAATGCAGCTAGCTTATGAGATCAGTATGAGGCACTTGAGATCAGCGTTCATCAATGGGTGCAGTTGACCTTCTAGTCTGTCTCAAGCTGCTGTTGCATTCCCATTAACTTGTGTGAAGACAGAAGCAGATCTGACCTGCAGAAAAACTCAGGTAGACAGCCCCTTAAACTGTAATTGCAGCTATGAACCTTCGCATATTTCATCTGATGAAATTTCTGAGCGCAATGATGATTCTCATATGCAGACAAGTCCAAACATATAGGTGTGCAGACCAGAAAGGTGAGAACTGCTAATCTGTGTATTTGTGCTGAGTGAGGGAACTTGAAAGTACTGATGCCACTGGATCAGCATGATAGCCAGGGAACCTGTGTTTGAATAGACAGGATATTTAAATATTACTCTGCATAGTGCATATTGCTTTTAATAGGGGTTCTTTGAGAATAGAAGCTGTTACGATTGCCTTTTCTTTGGCAGGTAAATCTGTTCTTTGTCCTTACAGGCAAAAGCAACAAGTTTCCTTAACTTCTACCTCATGTAATGTATACTTACTTTTCCCTCATTCCCATGTTGCCATTCAAAGTAGATTTTTTTTTTGTTTTTTTTCAATGCAAACACTCTGAAATTGCCAGCTAAAGTGGAACTATACATACCTGCGCCCTTCCACTGATGCAACATCCACAAAACCCTTTGCTAACATCATCTTTCCTGGGTCTTCCAGGTTCTGGATTTTTGGCCAATCTACTTGAAGTAGGTTAAAATGTAGATCAAAAAAAGGTCCACTGCACCCATTAGGCTCCTTTCACAGGAACGTTCCAATCGGGTTCGCCTCTTTTTAGGCGGACCAGATCGAAACCTCCATTCTCCTCTATGGTATGGTGGGTATAAACAGACACAAATCAGTTTACACCCATCAACCTCCAATCCGATTAAAACAAATGGATGGGGTTCTGTTCCCCTTCCGCCCAGCGGATAGGATCGGATGGCAGTTGGGTGTAAAGTGCACAGATCCCTCGCTAAGCAAGCAGATCGCTGGCAAAGTCCTCCTCATGTGAAAGGAACCTTAATGAATGAGAAGCATACCAAACCTGTCAGCGAAGGCCTTATTTCCCTGGAGCTTAGAAATCTTCAATCTTCACTTCGCTTTGCCATAAAAACAAAGGGGAAAACACATATTTAAAGACATTACAAAAATGGACGCCAGAGATGTCACAAAAGTCATAATTTATTGAATGTTTAGTAGCAGCCAGCAGTCTCTCACTCCCTTGTGTGGTCCTAGACCTTGGCAGCTAGTAGAGATTTGAATGCTATACAGTTCTGAAAAAGACCAATTACATTTTGCGGTATTACTGAAAACCACTGAGCTTCGACACAGAAGCATTTGAAATGTGTCCTAGATCAGCTTCACACCTACAGAGAAAAAATAAGGTGCCCTCTGTGAATTAGCATTGCACAACAGGTAAGCACATTAATGGTTTTAGAGACAAACGAGAGTTGGAGAGGTCATAGTCGGCACATTTTGTATACCAGCATTTTGCGTTTTACAGAACATCCTTTAAGATAAAAGGCGTTGCAGTTAAGTGCTTTGTAAACGAACAAACCATGAGCTGTGAATGAGAGTCTCGGGTTACAAAATCAAACTGAGAATAACAATTTCCTTTAATACTAGCAACTCCATATTGCTCGTTAATAGACTTGACAAGTCAAAAAAAGGGATTGCAGTCCTCGGTGTGTAGGAAAATCACACGCATTGTGAAACAAGCAACTGCTATCCCTGGTTATACAAGAGGCCTTATTACAGGAGAACTCCATCCAAGTCAACACCTGGCTTCTAACAGCAACCCATAATGAAACAAGAGCATTACAGAATAGTACCTATAGAAATGCTGAGGGCAAAAAAAAAAAAAAAACACAACAAATTTCTATGGTGACTGAGAATACTAATACTCAACAACACTTTGGGCACACTAAAAATATATATAATTTTGATACAGCATCTGGAGATCTGCCAGGTGTCGATGACAATTAACACATTTTGTACCTAAAGTAGCCTTCTCTATGAGGGAGGCCCTTACATAGTACACATGAGATTGCGCAACACCAGTCACTTTGGGTCAGGCACACCTTCAGAGGCTTATATGGAGCAGTCTTTGCTAGGGGAAGACTGCAAGAGATTTTTCTTTTTCTAACTGTCTTCATTCGTGTTAACAAAGCTACTTCACTAACATGCTGGGGAGCCAGCAAAGATGCAGCCACAGTAGCCTGAATTAAACCCTAGGTCAGTACCAGACCTGAACCTAACAGGAGCCCTTGTATTTCAGATCACAGTAAGCCCACACATGCAAGTACAAAGCTGCACTGGATTTCGCTGTATATTAAGGCAGAGTGGACAAACTGACTAGTCAAAAATAAAAATGCAGCAGCCCAAAGATACCCTCTAAAATACCAACCTTCTGGGAAAAGTTAGACTGCTGGTGTTGGCCAGACCCAGGTAGGTTACTTTTTGCTTAGTCCAAAATGGAAGATAAAGACATGGCTGGAGTTCTCCTTAAACTTGCATCTGTGCAAACAATAATGAGGTACAGTGACCCATAACACAGCAGACATCTTTTATCTGCAACCATATTCTTCTAGCTGGCAAAACAAGGACCTCCAAATGCTTGCTATGGGCTATCGCACTGTGCTTGCACTATGCTGTGTAAAGGTAAGAAATAGTTCATTAAACAGTAGCAATACTAAGACAATGGAAAGGTACAGATACAAACAAAAGCTGGCTTTGGATCCATTAACTATAACAAAACGGAAGACTGTAATCAGCCTGTAGGTAATTGAACAACTTGAAAATTAAGAGATCTTTTATTGTACAAGCACAACAAAAACAGGACTTGTAACCGACCAGTGACAAGAAGATAATTCAGTGGTTACTGGGTTAAGCCACACTTCCGTGAACAGATACAGACCAAAGAACTTATTCCCCGTGTATATTAAACAAAAAAAAAAGAAAAAAGAAAAACGCCTTCATAAACTGATTCAGTACAAAGAATTTAAGGTGAAAAGAAGGAACAGCATGAACATATTATAAAAGAAACAAAAACAAAATAAGCGCTAGGCTGGAGAGTGTGCAAAAACAAAATTAAAAAGGAAAGAGAAAAAAAAAATACAACTTGACAAAAGGAGGCAGGAGACGTAAAATAGGCTTAGTGGCAGAGGCACAATCCAATAAGCAAACTGAAACGGATAAAGTATAACGCCATTTTCCAGCAAAAAGATATTTAAATTAAGAGCAGTAAAAACTGGCCTTGCAAAATTGCACATTACAAATTTTGCCCATGCAGGCTTTTTAACCGTCTACTGTACTGACAAAAGATCTGTTTTTGTGTACTGCTGTGAGACTCTGTCCTCAGTAAACACTCCTTGTGACTACAATAGAGGATTTCCCATCCCACTGTAACTGGTATTGAAGTGTGTTTACAAAGTTGATTACTTGGCTGCTCTGCCAGAAAGCTAGCATTATACTTTACCGTACAACTCAGCACCAATTAGACCCAACAGAAGAGGCTTAACATCAGACTTGGTGAAAACTTGTGCACCGTTTAGAAGTGAAGAAAGGAGCGCTGCTAATAACAGCACATATTTCAAATGGAATTGATGTTTGAAATTTGTAAGTGAATTTTGGTAAACTGTTCTCCTTGATGCTGGTTCAGTCTGACTGGTGTGGTTCATTACTAAGGTACACTTGAATTACTGTATAATGTTATCCTGGACCTAGGATGGCAGAACGGCTGTATAAGACATGAAAAAAAAGGGGGGGGGGGGGGGACGGGACACAGATCGGGTAACAAGAGTCTGTGCAGGTCGCCGCTGTGTGCATAGATGTCCAAACTGATCAGTGTCCAGTGTCTTCAGTATCTCATGGTGCTAGATGCTCGGAAATAAGACAGGAACTTGAAACACAGGCTAACAACAAAGTACCAGATGTTTCTTGCCATCTGCGATCTTGCAATAAAGACGCGCCAGATAAGAACCACCAGGATGGTGTTGAATCCATAGCGAATGTTCCGTAACCTGAAGTGAAAACATGACATTAAAGTCTTTTTGTCACATGTGATGCTAGTGTACCGTGTTGTAGAAATCACGCTCTCATGTCTCAGCCATACTGCTGTGATCAGTAATGGATCATTATTGGCTCTGAGCCTAGAAAGCTGCATGGAGCAATCTGCTATCAACACTACAAATAAGTATTCACATTGAATTTAACATTTAAATTGAAACTGAACTCAAAAGATGATGATTTGCTAGGGGACATCGAGAAAAGATAATTTTGCCTAAGGCCCCTTACATGCAGGTGTTCTGTCAGTCTATTTTTGACTCATGATTTGAAGGATCAAGAATGCGCTTCAATTTATCACTATGGACAGCCAAGTGTAAGACAATGTGCATCTGTTTACACCCAAGTCTGCTGAGGTTTGTAGGCCTGAATGCAATACGTTTAGAACAAATGTGGGTGTCACATATGACATCCGTTTTTGTTCTGATCCAACTCAGGGGACTGAGTTGTGGATCAACTGTGGAAATGAAACAGAGGAACCCATGTGCAAGGGGCCTAAACAGTACCTTGAAAGATTTATCTTTTGTCTTGAATTCCTCCTAAAAATTAGTAGTGAAATTTCTGTGCCTTCAATGTATACCTGAAATTTGAGATCATATAAGGCACTGCTGCCTCTGCTAGATTCAATATATTTAGAGTGAGATTTTGTGATGTCACGTCTGTGCTGCGCACTGTTCTTACTTCGAGAAAGCTGTACCTGAGGGCAAGCAGGGCAACAGTCTCCCTGCACCTACTCCATTCATGCTGTTGATCTGTGCATCCTCCACCTTTCCTGCTGCTTGAATTTACCCCCTCCAGCCTTCAGATCATCTGTCATGGGCAGGGCAACTATGAAATGAGGAAGCAAAGCCCTGTTTCTACTAAGATGGCTGCCTCTACACAGAGACATAGGGGTTGATTTACTAAAAGCTGAAAGTGCAAAATCTAGTGCAGCTATGCATAGAAACCAATTCGCTTCCAGTTTTTTTTTTTTTTTTTTCAAAGCTTAATTGAACAAGCTGAAGTTAGAAGCTGATTGGCTACCATACACAGCTGCACCAGATTTTGTGCACTCCAGTTTTAGTAAATCAATCCCATTGTGTAGAACAAGCCTTGGTAAGGCAGCAATGGGGAAACAATCAGCTGCAGACAATAGGCAAAACGAATGACTAATGATTTGCCCACCCATTTCTTTTTTGGATTTTTTTTTATCCAATTATTGAGCTACTGTATGAGACCATTGGGTTTACAGTAGTTTGAATCTAGCACTATTTCTGTTTTCTTAGTCACATTTATCTGGCTAACTTTACATCCCCTTTACAGTTCCATATTTACTTGGTCCTTTCAACCACTGCCCATTTTTAAAGTTTGGCTGATTTTTCAACATACAGAATGGCTGTTGAATCGCCCCAGACTGATTTAAAAGAATATCTACAATGAGGAAAATATGAGGATTGTGTCAACTAACATTCTTCTGTAACAGAGCTACAGAACTTTTAGAACTACAGGACTAAGCCCCATCCCCCTGAACAGTGAGAGAACTGTTCTTGACCACTGGGGTGATCTCATTGGAAAGGGGGCTTAAGGGATTATGGCATTAATCAAATAAGTTGCCATTTTCTTCAAAATGGTCTTAGGTGTGCCAAAATGACAGTACAAATTATTCAGTATGCCCCCTCAAGCATCTGACAGGTCCAGGCAGCTGTGCACAGATGGCTCTATATTTTCCTATAGTTTCATGCTACCTCATGAAGTGGAACTTAAAAATAATAATAATATGCAAGCAGGCCATAGATTACATAGGAGACAATAATAAACATAGTGTCTGAAATAAAACAAACATATCTGCCTGTTCACAGTCATCTTTAAAATGTAAACAGAGCTGCACATGCACAGTTCATTCCCAGTACAATGCGTGTGTACTGGGATGACTGGACTTCTGAGCATGCGCAGGAATTATGCCATCCTGCTCTGGCCATTCAAGATGGCCAAAGACTGGATGAGGCTGGGGAGAAAATTAAAGTGCAGAACCTCACGGGCACTGGACTGCTTGAGCAGAGGTAAGTATTGCGGACTTTTTTAAAGAAATATACCACTTACTTGTTTAAGTGCTTCCTGGCTGCTGGGAGTCCTGACATTTCCTCATTCAGAACATATTTTTTGGTTCCCATGCAATAATTTTCCATGTATTCTGCCCAGTGCAATTGCCGGACATCGAAGTTAAATACCTGCAAATTAAACAGACTTTTTAAATATTACTGTATAGATTTGAGCGGAGGAGTTCAATGGGAGGCTCAGGAAGCAGTGTTTACAATGGAAGGAAAACAAAAGGTGCATGATTTTTTAAATAAACTGCAGTCACAAAGCTACCCTACCCCGAGACTAATAATGCTGCTTTCGATATGTGCACCTTCATCCAAAAGTGGAGCACTCTAATACAGGAGATGTGTTACTGGCCAGATCACCAATTGAAAACAGAGGGGGGGGGGGGGGGACCTAAAAAAATTAATACAGCCACCACATCTAATGATTGGTAAGCTGCAATAATATATTACCTTTTTGGTTTGGGGTTTAATACCACTTTAACTAATAGTGAGAATGTACACTGCAAGGAAAAATGGCATTTCACTGAAACGGAGTGCTTACTTTTTTGTCCTCGGAGTTGAGCTGGTTCATTAACATGTTGGTGTTCTCATTGTTCCACACCCAGGAGTTACTTGTAAAGTATTCCAGCAACATCATGGCCTTGTGCAAACGTGTGATAGTCTTCATCATCCTTAACGGAAACAGGGACCAGAATGATTACCAGAAGTGAAATGCAACATGGCAGCTGGGGGCTGCCCGAGATGCTGCAGACCTTTATGCTGGCCACACAGAACACAATCTGACTGTTCAATCTCCTAAAATTTTCCAAACAGCTATGTAATTGTAAAGACCTACCTTAAACAATTTAGGCCCTTGCTCGAATAGTTAGCTAATCTAATGGAGACTGTACGATCAGATTGTGGCCAACTGTTACTATACTGCAAAATGTACACTAAGCCCCTTTTGTTCAATTCTGTGTAAAACCGCAAATTTATACATATGTACAATCTGCAGATTACACACATCACAACCAAAATACACTTCCCATTATATGCCAACACCATTCTGCAGTGTAATAACAAATTAAGCATTTCTTTTTGCCGGCAAAATATATAAAACAAGCCGTTTAACTTGCATAAGTGAAAGATCAAGGAGGGACAGGCAGAGCAGCAAAATTAATCAGCTTTGTACAAGAAGGATTTTGCATTATGTCTAACAGTGAAGTACAAAGAATTTTCCAGAAGACTGAGGAAACAAAGTTGGGTGCATGCCTGGATAATCCATTATTGTGGAGGGAAAGAACACCGCTACCCTCAATGTGAATGGTTGATAAACTCTCATTTGCTTTGCTGTACTCCACTAAAACTAGAAACCCAATAACTATTACTTCAAGGATAAGAACAAGCTCAGAATTCACCTGCTAAGTGTAGGAAAAATCCAAATATAAATGAATAAATGTTATTCTCAGAAAACACTATCAAGCCTGATATGAGCCCCAAATTTATTGTCTTTTATACTCCCATCCTACTCAGAGTCATTATTTTCTACACCTCTCTACACGTGCTGCATTTATATCCTAAAGCTCAACTCCAAAACAGATAAACGCACAGCTGAACTATATATCCTGTATGTGAACCATTCAAACGGCAAAGGATTTTAATGTATAACTGAAGGCAAAAGTTTTGTTTTGGTTATGATTTGAGATGGCTTAGAACACCTGTCAGGCTTTTGTTGCTGTATGGGTCCCAGTTAGACTCTCTGTTTGTCCTGGCGACCACTCTCAGGGAAAGGGAGCGTGAAAAAAAAAAAAAAAAACACCAAAATTTGAGTAGTCAACAGAACAGGAATAAAGGGGGAATCTTCCCATGAGGAAACTAGTTCTGGTGACCTTGGTGCCTACTAGGGATAGCTCTCATTTTGGAGGGATTTCCTTTCAGTTCCAGTTGTGGCTGTGGAACAGGATGTGAAGGGAAATCTCCCCAACAGGACACAGATGGTGGAAAAAAATCCAAACAAACAGGGTTTAAAATCCCTTTTATACTACCCAAAAAAGCAAAAGTATTGTCTCTACTGCTCAGTAAATTTTGGACTGCTACTTGATCAAAGCAACACTAACGAGTTCATATACAACAAAGCGCTGCTATTATCACCTACTTTCTGTTATACTCTGCATTGCTACACACATCGCAGCCCATATTTAATAGCCCATTCATAAAATGCAAGCCATGGGATCAAGCCTGCAGTGCATTACAGAGTTCTCTCTGGTTGGAAGAGAGCTGGTAACATGACTAACAGGTCACATAACCAGACTCTCCTTCTGGCTTTTAACCCACCATCCAACCCATTCACTTTCACCGCATGCCAAGAGATCCAGACTTCTGAAGCCAGTGATGCGTAATGTGGCTTTTCTCATTAACCACTAAGTCAATAGCCTCACTTTTCTATGCTACATTTGTGTAATACACCTTGGTTAATCAACCACCCCCCACCGGATTACCAGATGGTGCACAAAGGGAAGGTCACCACGCTGTTCTTGCCTATCCCATAACTAGGAATTGCAAGAAGCAAATCTGAATAAATATTTAGACACTTAAACCATATTTTTATTAGATAACTGGACATTTTTTTATTTTACAACTGTCCGGAACTCAATGTTATGCTTCACATGTGCCAACCAGAGTGGTTATTCTCCAGGCACATAGGCCAGGTTTTAAAACAAGAATAGGGCACCAGGGGTTTGAATAGTGTGCTGACCCAGGGCAGACCAAGCAATGTAAATTATATCTTCTAAGAATCTGAGGTATGTAATTATATTTGCAATGTACCTGCTGCATATTTAGAGCACACACTCTGCATATACTCTTTTTACAGGGAATATCATGCAGAATATGACTTGTATAAGGGGCCTAAGAAGAAGACATCCTGGCTGTAAAATAGTTGGTCAAAAAAGCTGAATTTTTCTTTTGATGTTACATTACTGCCCAGGAACTAGCTAAAAGCTTGAGAGTTATAAAAACGGAACCCTACAATGTGAGGCTTCTCATACAAGCAGTATACTTTGCTAAACATGTAAAAATCATTTCTTAATTATAAATCCTATGCAGTCAGAAGCTTAAATTAGATTGCCTATTTACCTTCCATTAGCTGGAGGTGATAAAACAAAACCTACAAATCAACCTTCAGTATTAATTTAAACAGAGAGCTTATATTCTACACACACACTCCACTGGTAGGAGAGAGCTCATTGTGCTTGCACTGGTTTTATTGGAGACGGGAAAGAAGAATGCTGATGGTAGAGCATTTAATGCCTTTTCTGTTTGTCAAGATTACAAAAACATTGCGTTGAAAGCTTGGTCAGTAATCAATATATACAATGGGACTTAATACCAATAGAGGAAATGTCAGTTAACTCACAATGTAAATAATTTCTTCTACCTGCTAGAGTCAACAAAAAGGATTCTAAACTTAGGTGGTACTGCCAAGGGTCAGGTGCCAAAGGTCTGGTTACTATTCAGCTGTAGAAAGTGATCACTGGGAATCTTTAGCCAGCCATACATGGATCGAATCTTGATTAATCGAGAATTGATCCATGTATGGGCAGGCTGGTTCATTGATCGACTTCAGTATAGCCAGCCTGTTGGATATTTTGCATGCAATTTTTGCCACTAGCACTAATCACTGTGTTTTGCCAGCAGGGAGCTAGAACACAATAGCTCTGTGGAAGGGATTTCCCCATCAACACCGACTGTGATTATGGGGAATCGAGCGATCTTCTTTCCTACAACCCATGGTTGTAGGAAAGAAAATCAAATCATCTATGGCTTGCCTTTTTCAATCTAATTTGCCCCACCACTAGTTTTCTCTGAAGCCATTGTTATAAATTAGCTTAAAATTAGCCTGCGTACTAAGCAGAATGAAAGCAAAAATGTGTCAAAATGTATGTCTGACCAGTTCAACTGGTTTTTCTTTGGAGAGGATGCCATTAAAATAGTTGCAGTAGCATCATACAGCACAGTCAACAAAGTCCTCATTATCTAAAAATGTGAAATACAAGAAGAAAGACGACTTCAATAACAGAGGGCAGACCTTTTTTGATTCAAACACAGCACTTGCAACCACAGATGAAAAAAAGCATGTAGGCCAGGGGTGTCCAAACCAAAGCCCTCCAGGTGTTGAGGAACTGCAAGTCCCATAAGGCCTTGCAAGACTCTGACATCCACAGGCAACACACCCAGAGAAAAGGCATGATGGGACTTGTAGTACTTCAACAGCTAGAGGGCCATAGTTTGGACACCCCTGATGTAGGCTGAGAACTCAAAATGGGGTCCCATAAATAATGTTTAGCTGCCCCCATTGTTAAATGTGTTGCTCATTTTACTGGGTACAAACTTTTCTTGGTATCCAATGTTATATGTGCACCCATTAGCACCTCTGACCTACCAGGATGAAAATCCCTGAAATACCAATATGATCACTAAACAAGGCTGCTGGTAGTGACACTTGGCTCAGAAATAAAGAGAAAAAAAATTCTTGCAATAGGGACATCTGTTCCAGTAAAAGTTGTCCAAGAGCTCATTTCCTCTCATTTTGTAAAGGTTTTCTTTTACATCCTACTGTGTCTATGGGACAGGAAGTGAAGATCATTCCTGATGGGCTTAACAATTGCATATTCAGCCCCATACTTGGCTTTCAGATATACAGTACGTTAAAGTGCACCTAACAAAGCAACACTATCCTCACCTACTAAGCAAATTAGTTCCTTGGCTCTTATGATGACGCATCGAATTTAGTGCAGAGTCCCTGGACTGAAACATGTCAGGAGATAAGTAATTCTGACACAAGTACACAGCCTGCTTGTTCTCGTTCTAGGACTCAAAGGTTTTAAAGCCAGTTAGCCACCAATGGCAGTCTCATACTATTATAGGATACAAGCATTATGGAAGCTGCTATTGCCGATGACATTAGAAAAGTCCACTTTCCTTGCTGTCGCACTGATTCAATAGCTTTAGTTCTTTCAAAGTCATTAATCTAGAACAAGTATGCAGCTCAGGACAGGACTCATTGTGACTTTATTTAGCAGCATGCTTGCTCTGGGTCCGATTCAGAAAGTTTTGGGTTAGCATGACTGTAAGGAACATTTTCAGAAACAGCAGCCACCACACTCCTCATGGTACAGGTTTTCTTTATGAGATCAATCTGCCATCCTACAACTGCACCTACCAAGCTGCTGGATCAGGGTAAGGAAAAAAAAAAGAAAGATACTTATTAGTGTGTGACCTGCAGCGTTGTATTACCTCACAGTGACCCAAATACTGAAAGAGCCTCACTGCAGTGAAAAGGAGAAAGAACAGTTTACAGGAGAAAAAAAATAGCTAGATCAGCTCTGTACTGCAAAACCCAGGCAATGAATCAGCTTCTATCATCAGCTGACTATATAGAGAACCTATTAAAAGCTTTCCTTAGAGAGCTCAAGAAGCCTATCTAAAAAGGCAGGTTTGCTAAATTCCAGAATAACAATGACAGAAAGAGAGACAAGGGAATCTACTTAGTTTGCAAGCAGAGCAAGGAAAAATAAAGAGTTGAGTTTGGGACAGCAATACCAGAACATCATTAGAGTACAATACTAGTAATCTATGTTTCTCAGGCTTAGTTGTCAAGAACACACAAAGCATTCTAAGTCAGGAACTGGCACTCTACAGGTCTAGAGCCATTGAGGAGCTATTAGTCCTTGCCATGCCCTGCTGCTTGTTTGGACTAAATTCCTCAACAACTATAGACCCTCTGTTTTAAGAGATGTTAGGTCATATACATTACACTATACCTGCAATAGAGCTATGGAAACAAATAAAAAAGGTTAATTCTTATCCACTTCAATCAAGCATTTTCAGCCATTTGATATTTTCAGAACCAGGATGATACAGAATAAGACTTTTGGCATTAAACTCACTATATACAAGCTCTTGGCTCTAATAAGATATATTTTACTATCTGTTCAGAAATATGAAAATGGCTGAACCATAACAAACTTAAAAAAATAAAGTGCAAAGTTTAATAGTTGCAGCATCTTAATGCAGAGAAATGTGACAGGCTTGATGGCAATTACAGAACAGACACAGGAATTAGAACATTAATCTGTTAAGACACTACAAATAGGCTTTAAGGGTTGAAGAGTAAACATTCAAAAATAAACTAAATACAAATAGGCCAATGAAAAATGAAAAGTTATAAGAGTGACAGACCTGGCTTTAGAGCCAACGTTATGTTTTAGGAGAAACAAACATATGAAGTCTGACTAGGGTCAGCTATTACCCATTTTACTTCACCCTAGAGCCTGGTCTGTCTGTGGATCCATCAAACTGCAGTCAGCTGTCTTTCTACACTGCTGCAAAAGGCTACAATTTGACGGACAAGTTAATGAGCAAACAGAGTAGGATAAAATGAAAAGATGTGAAGGGGAAAAGTGATGGGCCTAGCTCTAGAACCAATAATTTGCAGAGATAGGCCAGATGCTCAAGTCTGATCGGAATCACAAGTCCAATCTCCCCTTTGCTAAATAGCTCTAGAGCTGGGTCTATCTGTGGATCCATCAAACAGCCTCCTGCCTTGAGACTTGTCACAGGAGACAACAGTTCGAGGGATGAGAAACAGGGAAGGGCTGGAGATGCAACAAAAATATGGAGCGATTTAGTAAGGGAATGAGTTTAGAAGAGGTCAGTTCCCCTACAATTGATATTACAGCAATGGGTAGATGCTGGTGGGCCGATTCACACAGTGTCTTCTTATTGCACTTGTGGAAACTCTCTACTGAAGAAATACAATCCTTCTGTTGTAATCTACAAACTGTATCTTAAATAAAAAATGCAACATTAAATAGGAATAAGAAGAAGTAGTTATGTGATTCAATCCATGAGCATTACACAAAAATGATCTCAGAAGGCGACTGATCCCAGTGCTTCTGGAGTCCAGGAGGGTCCAGCCCCATCCTACACATGCTCACCTGTTCCAATGCTCAGTATACAGTATAGCCATTCTGCTGTAGTCAAATTTCAAAGGGCTCAGATCAGCAGGCATTTTCGCTCTGAAAAATCCACAAAAGGGCTCTCCAAGACCAGCTTGGCCCCTTGTTAACATTGTAAATATTTGTCCTCAGAAATGTACTGTAAAGCACTAGGTTTCTGCTTCTAAAATTCACCAGAATTTCTAAGCAGGTCTGAGAACTTCCTAATTGGCTCATGAGCAATTAATTCTCCTAAAATACATTTGGTGCCAGATTCCAAATTTAGGCTCATTGGCTCTGGGGACTTAACTACCCTTTTTCTACAATAGATCAAAGAAAAGACTTGTGAGCATGGGATACACTGTAATCCAACTCCATGGAAACCAGAAAATGACCATCTACTTGTAAATTCTCTTTGGGGTCCAGGTGCCTCTTTGAGGTCTTCAAGCCATGTACAGTTTCTTTAGATCTTCCACCTCATAGGGTTATTTAAGCATGTTAAAAGAGAACTCACACCCTTAATTAAATCAACTTACCAACAAACATGGCATTAAAACATGCAAAAAAAAAGTAAGTAAAAAGTGAAGGCAATGTAGAAAAAAATAAAGTCAACCATGTAAAAATAGAAAAAAAATATTTCCCTTAACCTTAATGTTAAAGTTATATAGGAAAGTGAAAAAAGGCTATGAGGACATTAAAATAGGCCAACTATTAAAATTTAGAGTGGTTTGCCATTGAGCCTGCGTCTTCTCAGCATGCCTCCACCAGGTTAACCGCACCTCCTAATGTTTTTCATCGTGACCTCCTTACCAGGGTTTCTGACCTGTCAACCTGAGAATAGCATCATACAACACTGCAGGTACTATATGACTGACAGCCGTCCAGTAATGATGCAAAAGGGGGTTGTTTCGAAGATTAACATTGGGGCGCCTGAGAGCCTGTTCTAAAGGATTCATCTTGAAGGATACATTTACATAATATTCTGTAGGAAAAATAAGGATCAGATGCAGTGAGAAAAAAAAATGTACACACACTGGGACGCAACAAAGAAACCATAAACAATGAGGCATTTTTTTTTTAAATTTCCATAAAGAGAATGACCTCATTAACAATGGAAACCTTGTTCAATTCTAGCTCATTTCTGAGAAAGTCTCATTTGAAGTTTTAGTATTTCCTGGGTCCAATGATCAATCAATCAGCTGGCTTGCTGGCAGTAATGTTAAAGAAGTTTTCATCATTCTCCATTAGCCAATTTTATCCGGAATTGTCAAAAAGAGCAAAAATACAAAATTCCTAAAGTTATTAGGTCTCTAAGCTATGAGCCATACTAAATGGGTTTTTAGCACATAATGCATTTCAACAGGGCTTAGTCCAAATTTCAAACGTATCTGTTAGTTAAGCTGCCCATAGCTGGTGCGATTTTCTTTTCTGCATCCACGGGTTGCAGGAAAGAAAATCACTCGATTCCCCAATCAGCACAGTCAGCATTGATGAGGGAATCCCTCCTTCAAAAACATTATGTTCTTCCGGCAGGTGAAGGGGGGGGGGTGAGAGCGTGGGGACCCATCCCTGTCGGGAGAACATATAGTAATTATTGCTAGCAGCTATATAATCACATGAGAAATCCAAAATACTGGTTGTACCCAAGTTGATTGATGGATTGACTTGGGTACAACCAGCCTGCCCAAACATGATTCAAATTTCGGCCAATCCCTGGTGAACCACCTGAAATTTGAACAGTCTATGGCTTTATGCCACTTTTTGATATTGGTAAGAGCTGTGGATTGAAATTTTTGGGATAATTTATAAGATAACAAGTGCAAATTAGTGCCTGTAATAAATAAAGAAATATAAAGAAAACTACGTGGAATAAAAAACAAAAAAAAAACAGCAAAACATCTATCTTAGTGGATGGAGTCTAATGCCCGACTGAAAAGAATACACTTATTTGCAGCCTCTTATGATGAGAGCACCCAAACACCCATGGATTTCCTACTACAAAACATTGAGCTTGTTTAAACAGGAGCTCAGGGGAAGCAGGTATTTATTAATGGCAAGCAAAGAGTGCTTTTTTTTTGTCATAAATACAGACATTGCTGATCCTGACACTTGTTTTTCCAATAAATGTGAAGTGTGAATTTTAATGTAGGGTCCATTTTAAATAATTAGAAACTGCCAACATATAAGTAAATGATCTGGCCAGAAGAAAAACCATATAAAACCTTCAAATGATAACAAAATCATCAGTCAATGAACCAGAATAGTTGATTTCCAGTTTTCAATATGATGATACATTCCCTTTAAGTGACAAATAGTCCACAGACTGAGAAAACTTTTACTGGACCAGCATAAAAAAAAATCCTTGATATGAACACCTTGAAAAAAATGGAATGATGACAAGATTTATACTTTACCCAAAACACTTTTGTTATCTAAAATTTAAAGAAACAGGGCATTCACAACTGGAAATTGTTTAAAGGATTCAAGGATAAATGAGAGGAGAGGAGGTGGAGAGGGTGTTTAGGTATGGAAAGCTATACATAAACACAAATGATATGATGAATATATTGTCATGGTAATATGAATAAATGTTATCAATGTGTACTAATGTTTTAATTTGCATGTATATTTTGTACTAGTACTGTGCACTTGTTGCATATGCAGTGGCTGCTCCCTGGTTAGCTGAACCTTAAGGGTCTATGTACAGTGGACATAAAAAATACTTCTTATAAAGGCGTTTTGCATTTTTTTTTCTTCAGCCTGTAGAAGTAGTTCTATGTTAGCCTATGCGTCCATGCACATTCAAATGTTTATAGGCATATTTTCAGAGGAGCGTTTAGAGGCAGAAAAAAACCCCCAAAACATCAGAATAGCGTTTTTGAGAGAAGCTTTTGGGCAGAAAAATGCTTAACATGCATAAACATGGCATTTAGGAGTGTTTGATAATTTTTAATGTACATTTGTAAACACCATAAGGGGATGGTTTGGGAAAAAAAGCTTTTTAAAAGCAAATGCCCATAAACTCTTTGCAATACAAGCCACTAAGACCACTTTTCATGCTGTTTTTTTCTACCAGAGGCTCTGGCATTTTGTTCTGGCCCTAGTGTTGAACCCGAAAAGATAAATGTACTTTAAAATAAAATGAACTCATTGTTTTTGGGGTTTTTTTTAATCCCTTTCCCTGACCTGAACTAACTCTCTCCCCAGATGCATACTTCCCTTCAACAGACATGTGAAGCCTCCACTGGATTTACATCATACCCCGCCTGCGCAGCAGCTCACCATGGATTACTCTGGGGCTGTGTCCAAGGCCAGAGAAGGCCCCATGAAGTTTATGAGGAGCTAAGGCTTAGGTACATCCAGTGCTTAGAAAAATGTCAGTATATGATGTAAAACTGTGTAAAGGCTTTAGCTGCCAGATTGAGGTACATATGCAACTGAGGAGGTTGTGGTTTGTTTAGGTCAGGGAGAGGGGAAAAAAAGGAGTAATTTAAGATGCACTTATCCAATAGATGCCCAGAGCTTCTCTTTTAGGTTTAAAAAAAATGCCAATTTTGTTTCTGTGCAGCCTATCCTAATAGATTAGTCTTTTTTTTTTCTAAGACATACAGAGGAGTTTTTCTTTATTGACTATTTTTTTTGTAATGTGAACAGGTGTAAAAAAATCTGTTTACAAGGTGTAAACAACTGCTGGAGTAAAATTTCAGCAGACAGAAACTGGAGCGATGACACAGTTTGCATAGTTTTAATACTACTTTTTTTCCCATCCTGGGGTGAAAGATCAGGTCAGATGGGAACCTCTGCAGCAACAAATCATTCAGATTGGCTACTGAGAACAACAAACCATTCATCCCCACTGCAGTGATCTGTTCTTGAAAAGAAGGACAGGGCAAGGCTAAATGAACTTTGCCCTCTTCCAATATGGCCATCACATCTGAAAATTCCGATGAGGTCAGTGACCCAGTAGTTGATGATACCAGCTCTATGGTGTACCAGTAGACCTGAAAATCACTGAAAGCCCATCATTAAAATCTTCAAGCTGAAACAATGACTTTTATAAAAATACAAAATGTAAAGAGAAATGTAACTATATCTGTTTAAAACTGCACCAGGCAGTAATATGGCTACAGTGGAATACCAAGTAAACTGTTAAACACAATTTTGAAATACAAATTTGATCCTCTCCAAATATTTTTCCTTGAGTCCTTTGTAAAAAGCTCTGTTTAAACCAACGTTCTCTAAAGAAAAAAAAAAAAATACACTTAGATCAAACATCAGCAAGTACATTTTATGTTGGTGCAGTAAACAAGGGACTCAATCTGCAGGCCAGACATTCCTGTCTACTGTGTAGTGGTTAGTAATGGGTTAGGTGGACACATGCTTAAGGACAACAGCGGATGACCCATCTCCATGAGTGCTCGGTTGTAGACATGGGCTGTTTTGACATGTAAGAGGAACAGAAAAATTACAGAGCTAGTCACCATTACCTTGGGCTTCTTCCAGTAATCCTGAGGTAGATATCATACAGGAATGCTGGGGCCTTATGGCTTACAGCAATCCAATAGTGATATAATAGGTGATTGGAGGTTAGATTTACATTGGGCCGTCTGAAGGCCTGTTCGAGAGGATTCCTCTTGAAAGTAGAAATTACATGGTATTCTAAGAAAGAAAAGTTCAATGGCTTAACCATGTAATGAACGGCAGGAAAAAGTGCACAGATTTTCTAACCATAACACCATAAAACATCATAGCTACAATTGGGACATTCTGGGCCTACCAACAAAAAAAACATGGGGTAATAGCCTGCAATATACATGTCTACATGCCCAACGCTAAGGGTGGACAGCTTAGCTTGGTTTATGTCTAACTTCCCTATGACCCTATCTGTAGCTTCTCTTTTTCTGTTCCTCTTATCTTCTTTCCAGATCATTTTCTTCTCTAAATAACCACCAGCAGTGATTACTTAAGCTGGCCATACACTAGTAGATTTAGGAATGTTCGTCCGGACATTCTCACCAGTACACTTCTTGACTTCAGTGATGTTTGAAAGTACTTTGCTTTTAACATTCAAATTTGGAATGAATGTAATTTCTAGAATGCAAACCGTATTCATTCTTAGAAATTTTCGAGAAAAATTCCATCCTGCTCTTTTGAATTTTCTCTTCACCGCCGTCATAAACGAACGCTGATTTGACCCCACTAACCGTTTACAAAAATAAATGAACGTTCCCGAAACTAAGGTTATCAAGCTAAATTCTTCTAGTGTATGGCTAGCTTTAATTTCCAAAAGAGTGTCAGTTAATTGGACCAATATTTAAATGTTATTCTGGTGCCCCCAATATGATGTAACCCAATAAATACAAATTGTTTGCTTGTGCCACATGAGAAAATTAATTTTCAGAATGAAGATGTAATACATTTACGCCCCAAGCAGAGATTTATCCCATACCATGTTAAGAATCTTGATTTAGACAAATAAATCTTTTATTGTGCACAGATAGTCAAATAATGCATGTGGCCCAATTGTCACTTTCTAAAATTAGATGGCTTTTTAAAGTAACCAGATCAGTAAAAGGTTTTAGAGCAAAGTCAAGGATGATTCTTTTTTTTGTTCCATCCCTTTTTAATATATTCTTCAGGTTGGCAGGTGTGTGTGTGTGTGTGTGTGTGTGTGTGGGGGGGGGGGGGGGACACCAGTCATTTCATAACATGTTACAGCCTGGATAGATATGGGTGTAATATTTAACATGTCATGAAGGTATGAAGGGTGAATTTATCCTTTAATGCTAAACTCAATAGTCCTGTCATAAAATACATGGAGAGCTTTTGCATCACAAATGCAAAACCAAAGCTCATTTACAGTCAAGGCTTCTCATATCGTCAATATACAAACCAGGCAGAACCATGTGGGTGATAATTGCTGGTATGGGTGAACACTGCTTCATCAGTACACTAAACAGGATTTAACGTGATCCTTTAATATTTGTTAAAACCAAAAAGTAGCGACTACTTCCCTCTATGTAGTATAATATTTCTCTATCACTACAACTAGGAAAGCATATTTGGTGTATCTTTTCTTTATTATGTTTAGGACTTAAATTTATATATTTTTTTCCCCCAAAGTGTGGCAAATGTGAAATATTGCATATCAATATTATGTAATTTAACCAGGCAGCAAGATGAGCTTGAGGCTCTGTTTCCTTTGTTAAAAAGCCCAGTAACAGAACTCAATAACTGAAGTCAAAGTTTACATATACAAGTGAATGAGTCAAAGCTGAGGTTCCTCACTTACTAGAAGGCTCTGCCCAAGGTTTCAGTAAAAGACAAGCAGAATAAAATGCGGCTATTGCTTTGTTGTCTCAGTGCAACTGATAACAGTCTGGGATTTATCATGTATTAAGTGTTTTTATAAAGTGAAAAAAATGTATTAAATCTGACCTACAACCATTTAAGTTTTCCTTTTACTCACCTCTTTTTCTCCAAAACAGACCTCAATGCTATTAATCTAGTAATAAACTTCCCCCCGCATAAACCCCTAATGATGAATGTACAGTGCCCCTGCAGGTGCAGGGATTAATATCAAATATGGACTGCATGACTGTATGGAGAATCGACGGAGGGTGCCTTGGGCCTACAAACAACCTGAATGGACCATGGAATACCTATAGTCAATATCTGGTGAAAACCTTCCAATGGTAATTGTATTGTTTTTGCCAGCCTTCAAGAACAAAAGCACATCTGACATTGCCCTTAGACTGTGGTCACTTTGCAGGGGGCTGAAGACTTAGCTATGCACAAGTAAAAGATCTATTCTTTTCATAGCTGAATTAAACTATTTAAATGTCATTCCTGGGCATTAACTGAAGAGAATAGAAAAACATGCTGAACTTAAGTAAGCTTAAAAAAATGAAATGTGGAAATAAAACACTAGCACATTCAGCAGTGCATTCCATAACTGAGGGCTGCAAAGTTTCTGCAAATTAAGATCTATAAAATCAGCAGCAGATCTGCCTCAAGAAACTAGCCTTCCATTAACATTAAGGATTACAAAGCATATAATTTCAAGACAAAATGAAGAGGTCATACCAACTTCACCCCAGTGGAAAGGATTTGTGCCTCCTGTCGTACAATTGTATACTATAATATTTTTAGGCCTAAAAGGAAAAATATGGAGAGATTACAATGGGCATTACAGAGATGTTAAACAAGGTGGCTTCCAGACAGAAGCCAGTGATGAGTCCTTGTAAAGTTCTGTACCTATTAATTCCGGAATACCAGGCAGCAGCTACTGTTGTGTTCACAACTACATCTACTGGGATCAGATCTGCCACAGCATTGTTGGAAGCTCTCATAGTGCGAAGGATTCCCTTTCCTGCCTGTAAATTTAATACAAAAACAGAATACAAAACATAGTAAAAATTAAAACTTACTTGCACCCACATTGCTCACAAATTAAATGAATCGTCAATATTTACTTCAGCTGGTTAAAAATGAGTTGTTTTAAAAGGAAACATGGAAGTAGTCATTGTTGACCCATTATTCTGAAATTGCTCATTGCCTGGCTGCCACATCTTGCTTGATTACTACCCTTCAATTACCTACAACAAGTCAGCAAGGACAACTCCTATGTTTCAAAAGTTAAGGCTGCAGTGGCTATTTAATCCCATGCTGCGGAACTATTTAAACACTTGTTGACAGTCATTTACAGAAAATTTAAATCAATGTGTTGCTATTATGATTGTGAATATGATTGTCAACAAGTAGTAAATGTCTCAGCAGGAAGAGATTAAAACTACCCATGCAGTCCTACCAACATAACTCACTGACTGGTGGACTAATGGGTAGCACTATGCAGGAGCTTGGGGTATTGAGTAAATTGTTGAATGCAGGTAAAAAAACTTGAGCCTTTAGAACCACTTTAAATGCTTTTAAAATGCATTTATTGATTTTCTAATCAATACATTATTGTATTATTTGGTACTTTTAACATCTAGTTGGAGTTTGGCTTTAAGACAGCAGGATCATTATTGCAAAACTCTTTGAGATGTAGAGATCTAAAATTAATCTACTTACCGCAATGAACAAACCACTTGGGCCATTGAAATTATCAATCCAGCCCTGTTGAAAACAAAGAACAAACATTATCTACAATATAAGTCTGCATCAGAGAATGGATAGTGTAACCTGGTAACACTATGGCCAAACCTTGAGTCAAATACCATGCATGCCAATTCATGAAACTGTTGCCAAACTCCTTTTTATATCTTCCTGAAGATTAAAAGACAACAGGTGCCCCTGGTCTGGTTAATTTGGGCAGAAGCACTATTTCCTTTGCTCCAGTAGACACACAGTATGCAAAAATTAAAAGCCAAGTTAGAATCTTATATTAGGTGTCCCTTTTGTGCATTTTAGTCTGTCACCACAACAAACTATTACGGACAACATTTTTCTAATGCACTTTTAAGTGATGCTCAGATGAGCAGTGTTGATGGTGTAAGAATATTGGGAGCTTTCCAAAAAGCTTCAAGAAATATCTCTAGAAAGGACAGCAGGAGATATATGTTAGTTACACTTACCTCCATGCTGTCATTTCCAAGGCAAAACCTGAAACTGTACCTGGAGCACAGCTCTACCACTTAGGTAAGACTTCTGGTCTCTGGGAAATCTATATCCTATCCCGGTTATTGTCTGGAAAGAATCAATCAATGCCAGTTGCAGCCACATAGATTCCTACTGCCATTCTACTCTACCAATCCTGTAAAAAAAAAGTAGAGCGCGGAAATATTGAATTATATTGCTGAGCTCCAGGCACAGTTAAGAAAGCTGGATCACAAAAAGCACAGCATGGAGGTAAATGTAATTAACACATTACACTTCACTCACACAGACCTTGCCAGAGATATTTCCTGGAGCTTTCCATGAAACATGAAGAGTTTTAACTGTAGATTTAAATTAAAACAATGCCAATCATGCCTGATTTGAAGTAACAAAAATGATGCTCTTTGGACTTAATCTCCAGCCTGTTTACACTACAATATCGAAGTCAAAAGGAAAGCTGGAGGGTGGAGCAGGTCTTCCACATCTTGACCTTTACCATATAGCAGCAGCCCAAAGCCAGATTACTGATTGTTTTTTCCACATGCAATCTAAATGTTGGGCTACCCTCAAACAGCATAGGACTCCCTTTACCACTATCATCCCTTCCTGGGTCTAACTAACATCACTGGCCCACATCAAACCTCCCTCCCTTAGCTGTTTCATTCCTAAAACGTGTGGAAGAGGCTATAAGTCCACTGGGCCTCAAACCATGGACAGCTCTGCACTCTGTAGTACTTCCCCAGCCAAGTGAATGGCTTCAGTACATGCAACACAAACTTTTTTATGCCCATCTTACCACCATAGAGCAAGTATTCAGAGACTTAACCCTTTTATGCCCCCATAGCTCTGACTGCCCATGTGTTGTATCTCAACTCTATAATAACCTCCTAACCCATGAATTTCCTAATCCTATTTTATTAGACTGGAAGAGGGTATAGGGACATCCCATCTCAGAGGATAACTGGAAAAATCCTTTTTTTACTGACTTAAGTTAAGCATTCTAAGCCAAATGCAGGAGAGGAACTACAGGCTGCTAACTGGATGGTATAGATGCCCTTCTATGTTGCACAAGATGTTCCCATCAATTCTTATCTGGTGCTAGAGATGTGAAGAAGAGGGGTTACTATATTCCATGTTTGGTTGTCCTACACACAAATTACACCATACTGGAGATCTATTTTCCAGTTTTATATCCAAATTACAGATACCGCATGGCCGGAGACTCCAGAAGTACCACTGCTATCCATCATCCCTGAATCAGTTACTCGAATCAAAAAGGGACTCCAATTTCTCCTATCTGCAGGCCAAACCTTGATCCCCAGACATTGGAGGTCATCAATAATCCCCAGTATTAGAGAGTGGGTTAATCATAATACGAGCAAGCAGAAATTGACAGTTAGTTTGCAGGATAACATGGAAACATGGTGTACGTGGATTGACTTCTCTAGTTCTAGCAGACTTCAGCCCTTTCTCCGACTACTACAACTTGTTACCATCAGTACTTAAGAAACCAGTAGGTGGACTTCCGGATCAGATACCCTCCTTTTCCTTTCACTCTTTTGGCCTTGTATTTTCATCTGTTCTGGTTCTCTCTTCTCATTCTTTAACCACTCGAAGTGATGAAGATAAAGGCAGTGTTTGCTATCAAGTTTACTTGTTGCCATGAAGACCTCATGCACTTTGGATGTTTTTGCTATCTCTTCTGGACGCTTTTCATGGGCTAACATGCAGGAAAGTTTAGAGGCAGAAAAACAAACAAAAAAAAAAAAAACACAAAAAAAAACACCATACGCCCGAGAGCAGTTTTAAAAACATCCAGTGTGAATGAGGCTGAATTGCTGTTTAAAAATACACTCCAGTTAAAGTGTTACTAAACCCACAACAGTAAAATCAGTCTGTATATGCAGTAAATCATGCTGGTTATACTCACTGTGGACCCTAAGGGGTTAATCCTCAGCATTGTGTAAAAAGGCTGTTTGATCAGGTCTTCTCTGATCTTCCCCTTCTACTATCCCCAATCCATCTGCTGATAGTACAGAGCTCTAGGAGTCACTCTGCACATGCTCAGTTTACTATGTATTGCTAGAGAGTTTGTTTTTTTTTCTTTGGGAGGGTGCATGTAATCAGCACAGGGCCAATCAGCACTGTCCAAAGGGTCAGGGGTTATGCAGCTTCATGGGACAGTCAGAGCAGAATGAAAAGTCCTACTACTTTAACTAGTGCTCAGCTGGACACTGGTAGAAGTCACAAGACTTCTATATACTGCTGATGAGAAAAGGTATTTAGCGGTTTATATTTACTAAAATAATTGCATTTCTATGTTGTGTGTACTGTGGGAGACCAGATATAGTGAATGCAGGGTCAGGGGAGACCAGATATAGTGAATGCAGGGTCCGGGGAGACCAGATATAGTGAATGCAGGGTCCGGGGAGACCAGATATAGTGAATGCAGGGTCCGGGGAGACCAGATATAGTGAATGCAGGGTCCTGGGTTTAGTAACACTAAGTTTGAAGCAATCTTTGGGACACGTTACAGGTCCCAAAAGGCTGCAGGATAATTCTCATAGTGCAGCGCGGTTCGTGTATGCACAGTGAGAAACTGGCTGTGAAGCCCCAAGGAGTCACAGCCGGCTGCCCACGGTTAACATGCCTGTGCCAGAGACCCAAAGACCGGTGAAGAACTGGCCCAGGTGAGGACGGCACTGGATCCCTGGACAGGTATGTATTTATTAAAAATCCGTAGCTACAGTTTTTGGAGCTGCTGACCTTTAATTTTTGGAACCCTAGCTAAAGCTCCTCTTTAACAAAATGTATAAAAGCAAAGGCAATGTTGCAAGATAGATTACCGACACTGCAACGCAACTTTAGCTTTAAAAAAAAATAAATAAAAAAAGTTTATATATTTCCCTTAATAACCTATCATAAAACTTAAAGAAAAACATTTTTCAATGTACTTTAGCTTACTGAACCTGACTGAGGGTTAACAAATATATATTTCTCCACTTTACTTTAAAAGCAAAGCTTCAAGTCAATTATTTACAAAATACACAACTAGAGAAAGAAGAATGTGAACTGTAGGAAAACAGGACAGACAAGATGATTACTTACAGGGAATGGTTCCTTCCAGCTGGCTCCAACAATAGATGGTCTGACAATGGCTATATTCAGTTTACGTCCCTCCTGTTGCACAATATACTCTGCCAGGGCTTTTGTGTATGTGTACGTGTTTGGCCTGTCCCCTATGAGTTTTGGGGTTATGTCATTTACCAGGCTGTCCTCCATCCATCTATAAAATGGAAGCAAAGTTAGCTTTAGCTTTGTTACAAAACAGCTAAATGACTGTATAAAAGAACACATTCTTTGTAATATGAAGTGAGACTAATCAATAAAAACATGATTTTCCATTAAGTTTTTTTTTTTTTTTTTTGGAGGAGGATTGGAGGTAGGTGGGTGTAAACGGACATGAGTCCATTTACATCTGTCAGTCCATGGAAGTGAATGGACCATCCGGAATGAATGGACCAGTGTGTTTACACCAGCTTACCTCCAATCCGATCCTCTTAAAAAATAAAAAAAAAATAAAGAAGGGGATCCCATAGCTCAGAGTGGGCTCTGCATAAACGGAGTGGACACAGACCTGTCCAACACCCACTCTGCTCTAATCAGCGGACAGATCCCCCGCTGATCAAAACAGAATCCGTCCCCTGTGAACGGAGCCTTTAAGCAAAGGATAGTCTACACACTGGTGGTCATAGCTCTATCCTCGGACAGATATAACATACAGTATTAATGTCTAATATATGTTATAATATAATTACTGACAAATTCTCCATTAATGTCATATAAAAAATTGTGCAACCATCTAACCAGGTATAAACATTAACACCTCGGTTACATCAGGTGCGACTTGGCATGCAATTTGCATGCCATGCAACTTGCAAATTGTATGCCAAGTCGCACCCTATTGTCCGCAATTACAGCAGTCAAATCAATGCAGTTCCGAATTGGTCAGAGCTGCACAGATTTCTAAAGTAGTACATGTACTACTTTTGGTGCGATTTGCATAGCATCTGTGTCAGATGTCTTGCAAATCGCACCTGAAATCAGCATCTCACCGACTTTGAAATCGTGCAACTTTCACTGTAAGTTGCACGATTTCAAAGTCAGGCTTGATGTGACCAGGGGTTCATGGTAATCCTGATCAGAAACAGGATTTCACAAAGCAGAAATGGGGAGGTTTATGGCCAACAATTCTTAAGAAAAGTACGCTTTATAGTAGATTTCCAATATATCAGTATCAATCAGTTTTAAAAGCCCCACAATGGGGTTTTCAAGGGGCTCAAATACTATTTTCCAGTACAAGATAGTGTAAATATACTATATAAATTTAGTTGTACAGCATTTTATCCTTTCGTACATTACAAGGTCAAAACACAACAAATCTTCTTTGTATTACATATCTGTGGAAACAAGAAAAATACAGCTAATAAGTTAATTGTGCTCAAGCGCAACACCACCCATCCTTCCACACCCAATCACACTCACTTATGTGACACATGCAGTATTTGTTTTACAGGTAGAGTATAAAAGGTCAAGTAACAGGTAAAAGAAGGGCTGGGTTGAAAGGAGGGAATGTGGTATTTCAAAGCTTAGAGTGAAAAATGTTGCATCACAACTTTTAAAATGGGTCTTGAAGCTGTGAAATTCCAACCAGTAAACTGTACATACAAAGAAAGAATGGTGCATGTGATCACAACGTAAAGTAACAAAACTATATATCTCAACACTTAACGTTGTAGGACATTCTACAGAGGCTGCATGCTACTTAACTATAGTTCTGTAAAACCTCCGGTACAGAGGATTTTAACCTGTAGGCAAGTGAAAACCATTTCAGTTTTCCTCTCATGATTTAAATCACAGCTAGATAAAATATAATACAATGCATACGTTGACTGGAAGACTTTCTTACCAGCCAAGATAACCCTACCCTTACTGTCTAGAATCAATCCCACTGCAGTTTAGATCTTCCCATCGGGCGTCTTCCTCTAATTTAAAGATTTGTCATTTTTTTTTATCCAGGCAGATGTGGTTACCTACTCACCTGAACCTGCTTAAATTTACTCAAGCAAAATAATTTCTAAGATATCAAGAAAGATGCATGTGTGCATATCTTTTCCCTATAAAATCTACCCCTCTTCTTAAAGCACTGGCCTTCTAACCTGCTGCCTATGCTACAAAGCGAGATTTTATATTCTTTAAAGTAGAACGAAGAATTTTCACGTTGGACAGGGTAAGGGAGGAGTATAACTCCTGTAGGGTTCATTTTTCGCCATCTGTGTCTCATTGAAGGGGCGATTTCCCTTCACTTCTTGCCCCATTGCCAAAACAGGAAGTAACTGAAAATCTCTCTAAAGTGAGGGATTCCCTGGTTGTCATCTGAACTAGTATTACCATTTCCTTTGCTTTCATTTTCCACAATATTGGTAAAAAGGATAGAGAGGGAGAATCTCCCCTACTGGGGCACATACAGCAATAAAATCCTGTCAGGTTTTCGAATCCATTCCACTCTATTTAAACCAAAAAAAGTTCTAATTTTACAAAGATAAAAGCCCAGGCCAGCCAGTCCTAGCTGGTCAATGCTCCTGTTGTTACATACTAGGCCAGTGGTTCTTAACCTGGGTTCGATCGAACCCCAGGGGTTCGGTGAGTCAGTCTCGGGGGTTCGGCGGAGGTGACCCACACCCGACTCATATGATTTGTGATGACATGCCCCGCTTGTCCATCATTGGCTGCAGGTGGTCACGCAACATCGCTTAGCCCAGTGGTCGGCAAGCCGCGGCTCTTGTGTGCCGGGCGCCCGCTCCCCTCCCTCCTCTCGGGCGGCAGGGACTCAAATGCAATGATTGGCCAGTCTCGCTGCACACTCACATCCTGATAGCCAGTGATTGGCTGTCAGGATGTGTGTAGGCGGGGCAGCGTGACGAACGTGAGAGGAGCTAGGCTCCTCTCACAGTCCGCCCTGAAGACTGGAACGGCGCGGGAATACAGCGAGAGGAACGCGCGGAGCAAAGGTAAGTGAATTGACACAGGGGGGACTTGGGGACTTAATATGGGGGATGAATTAATATGGGGAATGAATTACTATAGGGGGAATGAATTACTATAGGGGGAATGAATTACTATAGGGGGGATGAATTACTATATGGGGGATGAATTACTATACGGGGGATGAATTACTATACGGGGGATGAATTACTATACGGGGGATGAATTACTATTCGGGGGATGAATTACTATACGGGGGATGTATTACTATACGGGGGATGAATTACTATATGGGGAAGGAATTACTATAGGGGGGATGAATTACTATATGGGGGATGAATTACTATATGGGGGATGAATTACTATATGGGGGATGAATTACTATATGAGGGATGAATTACTATGGGGGATGAATTACTATGGGGGATGAATTACTATATGGGGGATGTATTACTATATGGGGGATGAATTACTATATGGGGGATGAATTACTATACGGGGGATGTATTACTATACGGGGGATGAATTACTATACGGGGGATGAATTACTATACGGGGGATGTATTACTATATGGGGGATGAATTACTATATGGGGAAGGAATTACTATAGGGGGATGAATTACTATATGGGGGATGAATTACTATATGGGGGATGAATTACTATATGAGGGATGAATTACTATGGGGGATGAATTACTATATGAGGGATGAATTACTATGGGGGATGAATTACTATGGGGGATGAATTACTATGGGGGATGAATTACTATATGGGGGATGAATTACTATATGGGGGATGAATTTTCATACCGTTTGTTACAACATATCTTTGCGAGCAATCCTTTTCGAGGATGCTGGACATAAAGACGAAGAAAAGGAACAGACTTTGTTGCGAAAATGACATGAGAGTGGCACTTGCCAAGGTAATGCCGCGCATTTCTGAACTGGCCTCTGAAAGACAACAGCAGAAGTCACACTGATTTGCGGTAAATATTCATTATTTTGTTTTTGTGTGAAAATCATGTTTTAATGGTTTTGTTCTTTGTTCTTAATGGTTTTGTTCATTTTGTGCACCTATGTATAAATATATACCTATGTTTTGAATTTTAAAAATCATATTTTATTTTTCCAATTAAGAAGGGTTCGGTGAATGCGCATATGAAACTGGTGGGGTTCAGTAACTCCAAAAAGGTTAAGAACCACTGTACTAGGCTGTTGCCTACATCAAGCTGACTGGTTCAGGAATTATGAACGAATGTGACATTCCATATATTCTCTTTAGGTTGGTTATAAACTCTGAGAAGATTTTGGCAAGCATCATTGTAGATTTTTAGTTGGCTCCATTCATCGAGTGGTAGCCTTTTGTGTCTAGATTCATAATCAGATGCTCTGTGTATTAAAATTGACATAACTAGTGTTTTCTAAAAAATGAAAACATCCGCCCTGGCAACCCTGAAGACATGTGGTATAGCTGGAAAGTCAGCAAAAGGGAAAAGCTGGAGCCATGGTATGCCAGCTAAAACAAATTCTTTATTAATAATGGTGAAAAACAACCAAAAAAAGAGTCAATGTGTTCCAGCCATCATGGCTGTGACGAAGGCCTAACCGCTGACAGAAAACTAGAGGTTTGCAGAGACCTTTCAAGCTGGGTCTAGTGGCTTTGAGGCTGATGATGAATCATATGGAAGTGGTAGCTCAGATACAACTGTTCCAGTTTTTCCTTGGAAAGTATCAACTCAGCCTGTGTTCACACAGCAATGCGGGAAACCACATGTGATCCAGATAGGAATCGAACCGCATTCCTGTAAAATCACATGTGATTCTATGCAGTGCGATTTTAACCCACTCACTTTGTATGGGTTCAAATCGCACCTGCATGAAAAAGGTGCAGGCATCTTTTTTTTTGCAGCACCGGAATCAGATCACATGTGTGTGAGCACCCATGTGATCCAACTCTGGCAAACTGCTTTTGTGAATAGTTTTTTTTTTTGGGGGGGGGGGGGGGGGGGGTTAATTTAAAATTGACACCAGCAGCAGATTGCATGAACATAGTGGAACTTCATAGTGTGAGAAGCACACTGGATTCACTGCATATATGTGAACCGAGGCTTAACAAGGTAAACTTAAGCCGCCCATAGATGGATTGAAATTTGGCCAGTTCAGCAGGAACCAGGCAAATTTTCGATCCATCTATAAGCAGGCCGGTTCTGCTGAAGTCGATCGACTTGAGGACAACCAGCCTGTCGGGTTTTTCCGTTCGATCACTGCTGGCGGCCAAAGTGATCATTGTTTTCTGACGGCTGGGAAACATCCCGCTGTCAGAATACAAAGGTTCCGTGGGAAAGACTCCTCCATTAACACAACCTATGAAATTACTTAATGTATGGCCTGCTTTAAGAGATGTGCGGGGGATGCCTGAAATTTAACCTCCGCTCTGCTCGGACTACTAGGGAGGGCAATATGTCAGTCACTGAAGCAGGGAATTAGATTTCTGGAGGTTCTATAGAAGTGATACAAGCATGGGCACAGCTTCATTTCTTGACATTTAGAAAAAAACAAAAAAATTCTGATGTCAACACTGACACATGTTGCATTTGATGACTGACTACAGATATCAGACAGCTGTGGTTGATCTCTTGAACGGACCCCTCTGCCCAGTTTCAGTGGCTTATTTTTACACCTAGTGCTACAGAGTATGAAATGGATGAGTAATTATAGAAGGCTTGGCCTTGCCGTTTGAATCCCTCCCGTCAACAGTCCATGTATTAATTCCCTCTGGCATCATAAAAAGAAGCCAAGAAAGGCATAGCATGCAATTACCTTGCTAAGTCACCTTTGTTCTAGGGCTGAGGCACTTGTAAAAGGCTTTATGAAAATGATATTGGGAGAGGGGGAAAAAAAAGCACTGGCTTTTATCTGGATATGCACTGCTGTGCCAGAGAGGGTTGGCACAATGCTAAATCCTTTATGCAAGATTTAAATTACGGCTTAACATATGACTGATATATTGCTGAGACTGAGCTGCACTGTATCACATTGCCATTGACACAAGAATAGCGAACTTGAAAAAAAAAAAAAAAGGTCATGAAGGCAGAGCTGATAAAGACTGGGAGTGAAAAACTGCCTAACCCATTTACTATATAATGCAATTCACGATTTTAAAACTAATCACCAAATAAATAAAACGTTAAAGACCTACATTTTTTTGAACTATACTGTATTTAACATGTATAAATAAATCAACATTAAAGCAGCTATATAAACGGAATCGTGCATCACTTCTGTGTTTATTAGATAAAATCACAACTCCATGCCTCAAGGAATTATTTTCTGACAGTTGCCACTAACAATGCACCAGAAGAACAGACAGTTTGATGAAACGAAGGTCAGAAAATGCTGTTTAGATTCCTCAGGAGAGTGGCAGCAAAATAGTAATGCTGTCTGAAGTCTTGACAGACAGATGGATCCCATTATCAAATTGAGACATTTTTCTATTTAAATACATTCAAAGTTTTTGTCTCTTTTTACATCTCAGTACTACTGTTCTCCTGCACTTTCTGCCTATATGCACGCCTTTCAGCTGCAGGTCATTGCTTGGAAGGGACATGGTTGGCACAGCTGCCTAGACTCCACTGGATGATGCACATGTGACAGTGTGGTAATGCAGGAGAGCATTTGGGAAACCTAGACATAGCATTATTCGCCTATAACAAGGAATGCCTGAACAAGAACTTTGATGACTGGATCAACAGGTATTATTTTAAAGCTAAACTTTAGCCAAAACAAAAAACTTATAGATTTAGAGATCTAACGTGTCAGTAATGAAGTGTGCCCCTAATGTGGCAAACGCAGTCCCCTTTTCACCAACTTGGGAGAATGTCACCAGCACACCGAGGATCACCAATACGGGTCCAAACATTTTAATGAACGATCACATTGTTACAGCAAGGCAACATTTCGGAGTCTCGCAGGACCCCTTCATCGGGCATGTGATGTTCATTAAAACGTTTGGAACCATATTGGTGATCCTCGGTGTGGTGGTGACATTCTCACTTACTGATTCTGTTCGGTTCCAGCCGACAGTCGCTGCAGCACTCACTTATACACACAGCCATTTTTAACGCAGGAATGTGTGAGTTTGGATTGTACATTTGTATTCTTTTCACCAACTTGTGACAAGAGACGGGTCAACCTCACCCCACAATGTCACTTATGCATCAACGCCATTCTCATCCCAATGCTACTCTCAGCCCATACTGCACAAAGATTTTCCAACTTGCAGGACCACAATCTAGGTGCCGACAGACAGAGGGATTGTTACTGGGTGTGGTTAAGCAATTAACTCCATAAACTCCAAACTACCACCAGATAGGATCGGCCTATGACCCATACACAGTGTTAGCAAGAACAATTATGAATTTAAAAGGAAACATTTGTATACACACTCTCCCCACGGAAAAGGTATATTCAGAGATTTATACGACAGTAGCACTCTTCAAGAGTCAGGGATTCCTTTAGTTTGCATTCGGGCATTAAAAACAGTTTTCGCACTTTCCAAAATATAGTTTAAAAATTAAAATGGTAAAAATGGTGCAAATAAAATATTTAAACAAAAACAAAGATATTACAAACTACAAGAGAGACAATAATGCAACAGAGAAATAAAAAGGAGTTGAAAATGAATACTTGCAAGTCCTGATTTGCAGAGTCCAATGAATAAACAGACGGTACAGTGGCTCTCTGAAGTCCAGTTAGGTGTTCCTTGGTTTGATGTTAAACGAGAGCTCCCAAAACGTGGTTGCATTCCACTTTTCTTCTCATTAAGGGGGGTGTTCACAGAGACTATCTGACCAATCATCTGGTCTAAGGGGTGGTTGCTGGGATGTCACCACATTTGTGACCAAGTCCCAGACACAGTTTTCTATAGGCCTTACGAACTCTGAATACCTACCCGTTACAGTTTTCTAATGCCCATATTATTGCCCAGCGTGAAATTAGCTTCGGGATGAATATAAATATGACAGGTTTCAGATGTCCAGTTCACCTAGGAGAGGAATTGGGCCGGTTCTGTTCCTCGTACTCCTACTTTAACGTTGTTTGGGCTCAAAACGCTACAAATTAACAGAGAGGTAAATATGTCTATATTCTGGCTCTGCTATTATTTCATGAGTTATGAAATATACTGAAATTTAGAGTTTTGGCTGATAACCAGTCTATCAGGAATGAGGATTGCTACGGTATTTACGATTAGGGGGAAAGCTGCAAATATCTGTTAAAAACTCTAGACACTCAAGTGGGAAAGTCAGACAGCTTTATGTGCACTGAGATTTGTATTGGGGTTAATTCTACTAGTCCTATCAACAGACTAATGGGATGTCTGCCATGCAACTGCGAGGCTGTGGATTGTGTAAAGTGGAGGAGGGAGGGGTAAGGTCATTACAGCTCTGGTCTCTTGTTCAACACAGAAAAGACAGTGACAAGTAAAATGTAATGGATAAATTTTCAACAACATGGCTGCCACACATACAGTCTGTCATGTGTCCAGTATGCACACCAAGTTGTGCAAGCAGTTGGATCATGTAGAAATCTACTGTGAAGCAATGACAGGTCCTCTTTATGCTGCTGAACAACCAGTGTTGCACGAGGTAATAGCTCAGAGGCGTCTGTGAAGCTGAAGTGAACAGGCTCCTGACTGGGACCCTCCTCCCCTCTCCTCCACTGGAAAACGTTGTTTCATAGTGTACATTGCATGTAACATGATCTGTGAAAGGGGAAAGAATCCTGCAATTCAGCAGACTTTTCCCCATTTAGAGATCTGTTACACAAAGTGTACTCTATGAAACAACTTTTCTCAATGGAGGAGGAAGAAGGAGTGATGCGGGTGCCTGTTGGGAGCATGTTCACTGCTGCTTTACAGAAGACTGAACTATTAACCCCTGCAGCGATGAGAAGAGGGAGGAATCATTTTCCATATCCCCCCACCCCTCTAGGGAGTGTGACTGGTTTTCTTTATAGGGGAATAGAGGAGATGATTCAGCTTCACTCTCAAGAAAAGGCAAGTCCCCCGAAACGCATCAGCTGGCTGCAGGATATCCAGTGGAACCAGAAGAGTTCCATCGCAGAGCCTACCTTTGTGTTGCTGGACATTATAATATGTGGTCTTTCACAATTTCTTTGTGAATATATACTATTGTACAATTTCCAATAAAGTGCTGTGGATAATGCACTAGGCTTTTCAGCCCTTTTTGTTTTGTTTGTACAATTTGGAGATTCCCCAGTTTTGAAAGGGCAGCATGGCTTACATTGCCCAGTCCTGAGTGTACAGTGGCTATTTTGATTTAAAGATGTTTTCTTAGCTTCTCTGGGAGTATTTTTTTTTAGCACTATGGTGCTGCTTTCTTCCTTTGATGGGACATACTTAATTACAAGAAAGTTGTGCACTTGAAACCCGATACATTTTGATGGGCAATTTACATGTCGACAGGGCTGTTTTGACATGTGGGCCTTAAAGTGATATTAAAGTCTTGTTAAAAAAAAAAATAATAAACATTAGTTATACTTACCTACTCTGTGCAGTGGTTTTGCACAGAGCAGCCCAGATCATCCTCTTCTTGGGTCTTCTGCAGGTGCTCCTGGCCCCTCCCTCCTGCTGAGTGTCCCCAGAGCAAGCGGCTTCCTATGGGGGCACCCAACAGGTGCGCGCCCGAGCAGTGGCTGTGTTTGTCCATTCACACACAAACCTGCGGCTCGGCCCTGCCCCTCTCCCGATTGGCTCACTGGCTGTGATTGACAGCAGCTCCCACTGCTGCCTTAGCCAATCACAATGCTGCACACAGAAGGTTTTTTTACCTGCAACTTTAGCCTTTAGTTTCACTTTAAAAGCTCTCACTGTGGGTAAACCAGCCTTGATATAAACATTTTGGCTGTCATTGCTGAACTCTCTTCCTTGTTATAATGGGTCAGTTTCTCTGGTCAGTGACAGTCTAATGTGGGTAGATCTAATTACAGAATTCCCTCAGCTTGTTGCACATGGACTTATGATTCAGTCTAGTAAATGAACATGTGTTGCATCGTAGTTTTATTTTGTATACAATTTGATATCTAAGTATTTGGTGTGTTAAACATCTCAGGGTTTGCCCAAAACTGTTCATCAAGGAGAAATACAGCCAAAGCTCTTCTGGTTGTACTCCTGGGAATCACAGCAGTGCAGTTCATTCTGCACTCCAGTGACCCATTTTCAGTTGACAGAAGTCTGTCAGCAGACATAACAGAGCCAGTCCAGGCTCTGAAAAGATCCCAACCATAGGGTCAGGATCTATCCAGAGGCCTGGACCAGCAGCTGGCTCAGCCTCTCGGTAATCTGCTGAGAGCCTTAGACAGCCGCTCCCACCCCCTCCACAACTCAGCGTTCCAGCGAGCACTGGAGGGGCAGAGCAAAGAGCTGGAGACTGGCAGTCACAGCTTTCTGCTCATGGAACACTGAGAACTAAACGATCAGTGGTCTCTGAACGCTTAGTCTTAGAGCCAGCAGGGGACCAATGCTGTATTCACCTAGGGGAGTATACAGATTTTTTTTTGTTAAATCATACTTCTCTTTTAAGGAGATTAGTGAATTGAGAATAAAACATAATATCTGAATGTTTGATTGAGATAAACACACACACACACAGTTCAAGGTACTTGGATTACCCTGTTTTGTTTTTACCAATATTTACTGTAACCAGCTACTTGGGTTTACCACATAATACATTTGCAACCCTTTCAAACCAGTTCTTAAGTCTGATAAAAATAAGCAGTGGTATCACATATTTCATGCAAACATCGCACATTAGTGTATACCTATAGTGGGCATCACATTTTCCAGGGATGTCACCCTTTAATCTGTTCTACACCAGAACCCTAATAGGAGTGAAGTAGTCCTGGACTGACTCCACAATCACTGAGTGTAACTCACATCTATAAAAGACCTACAAAAGAGAATGATATATTCTCCACAACCACACCACCCAAGGTCACAGATTCCTTTTTGTTTCTAGGAACCTTCAAATGTATGTTAAACCTGGGTACACACGGATCGAAATTCAAATTTTGACAGGCGCTAATTGTTAGATCGGCTTCTGACTAACGGTCCCGCTGGAAAACCTTTATTGATCAGCAGCTTGCAGCCAATGGCTGCAGCTGTTAATCAGTGTATTATGACAGTAGAGGAGTCTCCACGTGTCAGAATACAATAGCTCAACAGGGGGATTCCTGCATCCACATTGCTTGTGTGGATGCAGGAATCTGTTTTTTTCGTTCTGCCCCCTGGTTGAAAAAAATAAACTAACAGTGTGTACCTGGCTTAAGTGAACTTCATACCTTATTGTATCATTTTCTTGTTTTTGGTGCACACATGAATCAGTTTGCAAAACAGCTCTTTAGACAAAGACTTTCAAAACTGAAATGTGAACTTGTCTTACAATTTTGAGAGATGTGGATTACAAGTGCACTTTAAAATCACAAAAAATAAATAAATAATAAAAAAAAAAGCATAACAGTGAAAACATACTCTAAAGATTCAATTAGTTTCTTTGGGTCTACAGGTGGTGGGTACACAAGTTCTTCGATATGCTTCCGGTTACAGTTGGCATACGCAGTTGATACGTGTATGAAAACTTCCAGTTTCTTCATTCGTTGTGCTAAGTGTAATAGCTGCTGTGTTGCTATAACATTTAACTGCATGGCATCTCTGCAAAAAAAAAAAAAAAATTATGGAGAAGGACATCAGTAAATACAATAAGGCAAAGCAAACTATATATTACAAAACCGAAGTCATAATACATAGTTACATACTTGATAAGGTTGAATAAAGGCATCAGTTCAACCTGTGTGGATGTCTTCGTGTTAAAAATTATATACCATATTCCTGTACAATGTGTTCACTAAGAAGCCCATCTAAGAGTTTTTTTTAAACTTCTACTGATACCACTGACTGGGGAAAGGATTTCCACATCCTTACCGCCCTGACAGGAAAAAATCCCTATGCAGTTTAAGCCTAAACCACTTCTCCTCCAATATCTTTGGGTAGCCACAGGTCTTCTTATACTCACTGAGACTGAATAGTTTATTCCCTATGCTAGAAACACCAGTAAGATATTTGTATATTGGTATCATATCTCCTCTCAAGCGTCTCTCATACTTACATAGTTAGTCTGGCTGAAAAAAGACAAAAGTCCATCCAGTTCAACCATTAGAAAAAAAAAAAAGTTATAATCCTATACCCACAGTTGATCCAGAGGAAGGCAAAAAAAACCCCAGCAAAGCATGATCAAGTTTGCTCCTGCAAGGAAAAAAAATTCCTTCCCGATCCCCCAAGAGGCAATCGGATATTCCCTGGATCAACGTTACCTATAAATGTTAGTATCCAGTTATATTCTGTGTATCGAAGAAAGAATCCAGGTCTTTTTTAAAGCAATCCACTGAGCTGGCCAGAACCAACTCTTCAGGGTGTCTATTCCATAATTTTACTGTGAAGAAACCTTTCTGTGTTGGGAGATTAAATTTCTTTTCCTCCAGATGTAAAGAGTGCCCCCTTGTCCTCTGTGATGACCTCAGGGTGAATAGCTCTACACCAAGTTCACTATATGAACCACTGATGTATTTATACATGTAGATCATATCCCCCCTTAATCTCTTCTCAAGAGAATAAATTCAGTTCCTCTAATCTTTCCTCATAGCTGAGCTCCTCCATGCCTCTTATCAGTTTGGTTGCCCTTCTCTGTACTTTCTCCAGTTCCCCAATGTTATTTTTGTGAATTGGTGCCCAAAACTGAACTGGATATTCCAGATGAGGTCTTACTAATGATTTGTACTGGGGGAATATCTATCTCTCTCTGGAGTCTATACCTCTTTTAATACAAGAGAGGATTTTGCTCGCTTTAGAAACCGCAGCTTGGCATTGCATGCCATTAAGACGTTTAATGTTTGTAGTTGTTTCTTATAACTGAGGTCCTCCAGTATACTTATTAGTTTTGGTGCCCTTCTCTGGACTCCCTCCAGTTCCAGCACATCCTTCCTGAGGACTGGTGACCAGAACTGGACATCATACTCCAGATGTGGCCAAACCAAGGTTTTATAAAGTGGCAGGATTATAATATACAATGGACCTTTACTCCTTAAATAATTTCTTCCTGTTGTAACCTTCCCCCATTTAAAAAATCCTAAATCGGTGGGGGGTATGAATTAAGTTCTTGCCCAATTTAACATAACATTTTATGAGACAAAACAGTTACAGCCATTTGCACATCTATCTATAACATTAGCACCCAATTACTAAAATAATATAGGATATTACTAAATATTTAATGGGCCAAAATGTAAGATATTTACACAAACAAATGCAGTCCTCTAATGAGCCAAAATCTACAAGAGCAATTCAATATGCAGGTGGGTGTGATTTTATTCTTTAGTACATATCATACACAGATCTATTATTGCATCCTCTAGTACTCACCGGCATGTCATAGGATGTGATTATCATCCCTGCTTCAAGTAAATCTGTACTGAAGCCAAGTAGCCTGACATCATTGCAGAGTAAGCGCCATGATGTACCACAGCATACCTTTGTTATGCATTCTTATCCCATTAACAAGCAATGCAGAAACTTCATGTAAAAAACTATGGGCATGCTATCCCCCATACATATACACACATACATACATTATTTTAGCCTGCAGAAGTAAGCCTATTAGCCTTACAAAGAGTTGTTTTCAAAAATTCAGAGCTGACTTTCAAGTGAAGAGCAGTGACACGGTCATCAGGCAGCCTCAGTAAGTTCATTACATCATTAGCAACATCTGCATATGCAATAAGATATATATATATATATATATATATATATATATATATATATATATATATATATATACACATATATACACACACACACACACACATATATATATATATACACACACACATACACACTTTGGTCCATATATACAGTCAGGTCCATAAATATTGGGACATCGACACAATTCTAACATTTTTGGCTCTATACAGCACAATGGATTTGGAATGAAATGAACAAGATGTGCTTTAATTGCAGACTGTCAGCTTTAACTTGAGGGTATTTACTTCCAAATCAGGTGAACGGTGTAGGAATTAAAACAGTTTGCATATGTGCCTCCCGCTTGTTAAGGGACCAAAAGCAATGGGACAGAATAATAATCATAAATCAAACTTTCACTTTTTAATACTTGGTTGCAAATCCTTTGCAGTCAATTACAGCCTGAAGTCTGGAACGCATAGACATCACCAGACGCTGGGTTTCATCCCTGGTGATGCTCTGCCAGGCCTCTACTGCAACTGTCTTCAGTTCCTGCTTGTTCTTGGGGCGTTTTCCCTTCAGTTTTGTCTTCAGCAAGTGAAATGCATGCTCAATCGGATTCAGGTCAGGTGATGGACTTGGCCATTGCATAACATTCCACTTCTTTCCCTTAAAAAACTCTTTGGTTGCTTTTGCAGTATGCTTTGGGTCATTGTCCATCTGCACTGTGAAGCGGTGTCCAATGAGTTCTGAAGCATTTGGCTGAATATGAGCAGATAATATTGCCCGAAACACTTCAGAATTCATCCTGCTGCTTTTGTCAGCAGTCACATCATCAACAAACAAGCTGACAGTCTGCAGTTAAAGCACATCTTGTTTGTTTCATTTCAAATCCATTGTGGTGGTGTATAGAGCCAAAAATGTTAGAATTGTGTCGATGTCGCAATATTTATGGACCTGACAGTATTTGGTAAACACCTGAAAAAACTAAAATTGTGCCTGCGTCCAAACATATTCAAGCTATACAGTAGTTATATATAATAAATATGGGCTGAAAGTGCAGACTCTCAGGTTTAATTTGAGGGTATGTACATCCAAATTGGAGGAAGGGTTTAGGAATTACAGCACTTAAGAGTAGCCATCCCCCCTTTTTCAAGGGACTAAAAGTAACTGGACAAATTAATATAATCATAAATAAAATATTCATTTTTAATATTTTGTTAAGAATCCTTTACTGACAATGACTGCCTGAAGTCTGGAACCCATGGACATTACCAAAGACTGGGTTTCCTCCTTTCTGATGCTTTGCCAGGCTGTAACTGCAGCTGTCCTCAGTTCTTTGTTTGTGGGTCTTTCTGCCTTTAGTTTTGCCTTCAGCGAGTGAAATGCATGCTCAATTAGGTTAGATCAGGTGATTGACTCGGCTATTGCAGAATACTCCACTTCTTTTCCTTCAAAAGCTCCTGGGTTGCTTTTGCAGTGTGTTTTGGATCATTGTCCATGTGTACTGTGAAGCATCGGCCAATCAATTCTGCTGCATTTGGCTGAATCTGGGCTGACAGTATCTCTAAACACTGCAGAATTCATCCGGCTGCGTTTTTCTTCTGTCACATCATCAATAAGCACCAATGACCCAGTGCCACTAGAAGCCATGCATGCCCATGCCATCACACTGCCTCCACCATGTTTTACAGATGACGTTGTGTGCTTTGGATATGAGCTGTTCCAAGCCTTCTCCACACACTTTTTTTCCATTAAAAAAATTAATCTTAGTTTCATCTGTGCAAAGAATGCTTTTCCAGAACTGGTCTGGCTTTTTTAGATGTTTTTTGGCAAAGTCTAATCTGGCTTTTCTATTCTTCAGGCATATGAATGGTTTGCACCTTGGGGTGAACCCTCTATTTGCTTTCGTGACATCTTCTCTTGATTGACAATGATACGCCCACCTCATGAAGAGTGTCCTTCACTTGTCTGTATGTTGTGAATGGGTTTTTCTTTACCATAGAGAGGATCCAGCGATCATCCACCACTGTTGTCTTCCATGGACGTCCATGCCTTTTTATGTTGCGGAGCTCACCAGTGTGTTCTCCTTTCCTCAGAATGTATCAAACTGTTGATTTGGCCACTCCTAATGTTGCTGCTATCTCTCTGATGGATTTGTTTAGTTTTTGAAGCCTTACAATGACCTGTTTCACTTGCATGGACAGCGCCTTTGAACACATGATGTAGGTTCACAGCAATAGATTCCAAATGCAAATACCACACTTAGAATCAACTCCAGACCTTTTACCTGCTTAAGTGATGAAGAAATAATGGAGTAGCCCACACCTGGCCATGAAACACCTTTTGATTCAACTGTCCAATTACTTTCGGTCCCTTGAAAAAAGGGGGGATGGCTACTCTTAAGAGCTGTACTTTCAGCCCATTTCCATTATAGAACTATAGCTTGAATATGTGTTGGTACCGGAAAAAAACAAATTGTGCCTGTGCTCAAATATATATGGACCTACTGTATATGTGTGTATGAGTGTGTACTTCTAGCAAAATCAGCTCTCTGCTCCTTATCTCCACAAAGTTGCTCTACACCATTGCCTGTATTTTACAGTCAATTCACAAAATGTAAGCTTTGTCTACTTTGTGTAACAGTGTTAGTAAGCCCAGGACCCTGCATTCACTATATCCGGTTTTCCACAGTACACAGAGATGCAATTATTTTAGCAAATATAAACTGACAAATACCTTTTCTCATCAGCAGTATATAGCAGTCTTGTAACTTCTATCAGTTTCCAGCTGAGCACTGGTTAATCTTGTAGGAGTAGTTTGCATTCTCCTCTGACTGTTCCATGAGGCTGCATAATCCCTGACCCTCTGTCTGGACAGTACTGATTGACCCTGTGCTGATCATATGCACCCTCCCCCCCCGAAAAAAAAAACTTGAAATACACACTAAACTGAGCATGTGCAGAGTGCCCCCAAGGGCTCTGTACTATCAGCAGATGGCTCGGAGACTGTGGAAAGGACACATAACAGGACTCCTGTTAAAACCTGCAAAAAGTAGCTCTGACTATAATTATTTTTGGCAGCCAACATATAATAGAATATTTCATTAACTGTATCAAATTAATAAATGATTAGGATATTTCAACAGTGATCATTCCTCTCTAATATCTTTCCTGTCAGTCATGACATCTGCATTCTATTTTCCATTACTTGTATGTGTTGATCCTATTTATAGTATGGCATTATCCCTCAAATGATGAGATCCAAGCACTATTAATGTAGGAATGCATGTGACCCTCACAGCTATCTGGGGGCTACAAGCTAACCCATGTTACACAGTGGGAAGCGAACTGATAACTTTCAGGAAGGCGTTTTATTCAGGGCTTCACATTTTTGTGAAATGCACGGTTCATTTAGCTTGAAAAATTAACCAGAAAAACTTAAGTTTTCACTATGTGTACAAGTATACACTCAGAAATATCTGGTCACCTTTGGCATGCGCAAGAATCTTAAAATAGACCTGAACTCAACAAGTGAAGATGTGCCAAGTTCTAGGAAATATTTCTAAAGCTTTGTGTTTAAGCAGTATGCTGATAAAATGTCCCTCTTACCTGATATTCCTCATGCAAAATGTTAGTGAACTTCTTTTCAATTGTACTCGCCTATGTAAATGCAGCATTGGTGCATTGCTGCAGCTGTCCCCTGCTGCCTCTAAGAATGAGAACTGAGTGATCACATGACTGATTTCTCAGTTCTTGGTCTTTAGTGTTAGTCACTGGCTCTCTGCTCTGTCCCTCCAGAGCTCACTGAAGCACTGAGCTGTGGAGGGGGCGGGAGTGGCTGATTCAGGCTCTCAGCAGCAAACTGAGGCTGAGCAAGCTGGTGGTCAGGTCAGGATCCCTGCAGAGCCTGGACAAGCTCTGTGATGTCAGCAGACAGTGGGCTTTATCTGGGTCACAGGATTGCAGAACTAATTGCACGCCTGTGACCTACGGGAGAAGTATGGCTAAAAAAAGCTTTGTCCATATTTCTCCTTTAAAGTGGAACTAAAGCCAGCTGTGTGGTGGATGGGGGGGGGGGGGGCAGTCCTGACACAAGAAAGCAATGCCTCCGAGTCAATGACAAACAAATCTCCTGCGCTTGAGAGTAGGCTCAAAGATCACAGTAGTCTATGTTCTCATCCTGACTTTCTTTGATAACTTTCACCTTGCTGCCCTTAAAGGTCTGGGGAATTCCGGAAACACTGTAACCATAAAGCAAAACAGAGGGTGCACTGGCCTAGCACATAGCAGAGCTCCGAGGAAGAGGCAAGTTCTCAAAATGCGTTAGACAGTTGGACGTCTTGTTGTCTTGCCATGGAATGAGATGATTTGTGAACCAGATAGTGCTTTTTGAATGATGAGCTTTTGATATACTCATCATTTGTGAGTATAATACTTACCACTTTTATATAAATAAAACACGGTTTAAAGGATAATGTGCTTGGCCAGTGCACCCTCTGTTTTGCTTTATGGCATAAGAAGGCAATGCCCTTCCTCGTTAAAGATGGCTACCATAACCTAGAAACCCAGCGCAGAACAAAGCGTTATAACTCAGTAGTGAAGAAAAGGTCAGCAGCAGAAACACAGCAATCTTGGTGACTACTAGTGTTAGAATGCCAATACTGGAATTTAACTGATCATTTTGTATTTGCCATCTCTGTAAAATATTAAGAGAAAAGACGAGAATTCTTAATTCATCATGATGTAAAAGATGTTGTTATGAAGATACAACAAAGAACTCTACTGCAAGCAAACACCCTGGGAAACATCTCCTACAAGTTTGATTCCCACTCCATCCACCTTTCAAAATGCCCCCTCTACTCCTCCTTTTCATATTACGATCCTCAGCTCTCAAAATCTCCTTTCTTTACCCCTCTGATCCACCCCAAAGCTTATACCTATCACCCCTCACTTCTACCATCTCCCTACTACTGACCTCATCACATCCTGCTAATACTTTACTCAGCTGAAGACCCAAAAACCAGGACAGGAAGGCATGTGCATTCATATACATCCCGCTCCCATCTTACTTTCCTCAACTCTGGGGATATTTCCCGAAACCCTTGTCCTCCGGTATCTCACCCACACACTAGGCATCCTCCTCCTTCCGGGAATAGCCGCAATCCACTCAACTTAATCTCAATCCCCATGCTCCTAAAATCCACCTCCCTTTTTTCATGTGCATTCTGGAATGCCCGCTCTGTCTGTAATAAGCTCACCTCTGTCCATGACCTTTTTGTCTCCCGCTCCCTTAACCTACTAGCAATTACAGAAACCTGGCTTCAAACAGCAGATTCTTCTCCCGCAGCACTTTCCTATGGAGGCCTCCTCTGGACTCACTCACCCAGAGGTCGGAAAGGAGGTGGAGTTGGTTTGCTTCTATCCACTGAGCACCTTTCAAGTCCTCCCTAACCTTTCCTCTCTATCCTATTCTTTTGAGACTCACTGCATTCGGCTGTTTTCTCCCATTTCTCTGAGGATTGCAGTGATCTATCGGCCTCCTGGGCCGGTGTTGCGCCTTCTTGATGACTTCTCTACTTGGCTACCCTACTTTCTCTCCTCTGAAATACCCACTATCATTCTTGGAGATTTTAACATCCCCATTAATGTGAACAACCCAGCTACATCCCAACTCTTCAACCTAACCTCATCTTTTGCCTTAACACAATGTATACAGTCCTCCACTCACTCTGATGGGAGCACACTAGACCTTGTTTTCTTTGCATTCCCTACAACCTAACAAACACCCCCTTTCCTCTCTCTGATCACAATCTCATCACCTTTACAGTGTCCTTGTCTTCAAACACCTATCCCTCCAAGCAGCAAACAATTACCCGCAGAAACCTTCACAACTTAAACCCTGCTCCTTTCCACTCTGCAACTGACCGCCTCTATGACAGAATCTCTCCCCTGTCCTGCCCTGACCTGTCTACAACAGTTCGCTTTCATCAACACTACTCACTTGCTCCTCTAACTACACAAAGCATCAGGCCCCGACGATTACAACTGTGGCAGACTGACGACACCAGAAACATAGTCGTGCACTGGAGCGATTGTGGCGTAAAACAAATCTCACCAAGCATTCACTTTATATAAATCTGCTTTCTTAACATACAATTCCCCCCTCCATGCTGCCAAACAAGCCTACATTGTCACTCTTATTAATACCTGGTCATCCAGTCCTCGTGGCCTCTTCTCTACTTTTAATGCTCTACTTTCTCCACCCCCACCTCCACCCAGTAACTCACTCACTGCTTACGAGATTGTAAATCATTTCAAAAACAAGATTGATGCAATTCATAGGGGCATCTCCGCTACATAGACAAAGATCCCACTTAGCATACCTTGTACTAAACCTCCCTCAACACTTTCCTCTTTTGACCTTGCTACTACTGAAGAGGTCACTAAAGTTTTCTCAGAAGCCCATCTCACCACCTGCCCCCTGTCCCCTCTCAGCTACTACAGTCACCCTCTTCTTCTGTCCTATGCTCCCTCACTCACATCTTCAATCTCTCCCTCTGTAATGGTGCCTTCCCCACCCTTCTAAAGCATGCACAGATCAACCCCACCAACCTGAACAATTTAAGAACCATTTCTCCTCCCATTTACCTCTAAACTCTTAGAAAGCTTAGTCTACAACCGCCTGAGATCCTACCTCACTGGCAACAACCTTCTTGACCCTTTACAGTCTGGCTTTTGCTTACTCCACTCCACTGAAACTGCCCTACTAAAACTCACTAATGATTTACTAAGTGCTAAAACCAATGGCCACTACTCCGCACTCTTACTATTTAACCTCTCTGTGGCTTTTGATACTGTTGACCATCCCCTCCACCTCAAAAAACTCCACCTTCTGGCCTCAAAGACTCCTGGTTCTCCTCCTACCTATCGCAATGCTCCTTCAGCGTTACCTATAAAACTCTGTCTCCTTCTCCTCTCCACTTTCTCTTTCTGTAGAGGTCCCTCAAGGTTCTGTCCTTGGACCCCTTCTCTTCTCCATCTACACCTCCTCCCTTGGTCACTTGATAAAACTCCCATGGCTTTAAGTGCCATCTCTATGGTGATGACACACAAATCTATCTTTCTACTCCTCACCTCACTCCTTCAGTCTCCTCTCGCATTACTATCCTACTAATTGACATATCGGCATGGATGTCACTCCACTTCCTCAAACTAAATCTTTACAAAACGGAGCTCATACTTTTCCCTCCAGCCCATGCCCCCTCCCCTGACTTTTCCATCAAGATCAATAATATGACCATCAGTCCCTCCCCTCATGCCAGGGTACTAGGTGTAATCCTGGACTCCCATCTGTCCTTTCAGCCCCAAATCCAATCACTGTCCAAATCTTGTAGACTTTACCTCCACAACATCTCCAAGATACTCCCGCTAAGCAACTTATTCACTCTCTTGTTATCTCTCGCCTTGACTATTGTAACTCCCTCCTTATTGACCTACCTACTCGCAGGCTATCCCCTCTTCAGTCTATCATGAATGTTGCTGCCAGACTCATCCACCTTACTAACCGTTCCATATCTGCCATCCCTCTCTGCCAATCCCTCCACTGGCTTCCCATTGCCCAACAAATAAAATTCACAACAACATTAACAATAACATATAAAGCCATTTATAACTCTGACCCCAATTACATCACCAATCTTGTCTCCAAATATCACCCAAACCGTCCTCTCCACTCCTCCCACGACTTCCTGTTCTCTAGCTCCCTTGTCGCCTCCTCCCATGCTCGTCTCCAGGACTTCTACAAAGCCACCCCCATCCTCTGGAACTCTCTACCCCAATCTATCCGACTATTGCCTACTGTGCCCACTTTCAGGCGATCTCTGAAAAACTCTTTTCAGAGAAGCCTAATCCGCCTTCAGCCAATAACGGAATCTTCTATTCCTCCTATCAGTTCATCCCCCACAGTTATTACCTTTTGTACCATCAGCCCCTCCCTCTTAGATTGTAAGCTCCAAGGAGCAGGCCCTCTTGTATTGAACTGTATCGTTGCTGTATTGTCTCCCTTTATATTGTAAAGTGCTGAGCAAATTGTTGTCGCTATATAAATCCTGTATAATAATATTCTCACACAATTACGTGGTAGGAATTCTCAGTATATTCCATATGGCAACACTGCTTGGAAAAGTGTGTGTGAACCACCTCTGTGAGCAGACAGATGGAGCTGCGCAGGATGCTAAGAGGCACATCTAGCTGCAGATAAGTGTACTCTTTCAATCTTTGAAATTACAAGAGGGAGCCAGATAACTGCCTGCCATTTCTAAGCTTGAGAGCACAGTCTTATCTATATCTAGATGTGTTCCTGTGCCTATTGCAACATACTGCGCAGCTTCCAGCTGTCTGCCCTACCTTACCAGGTATTCCCACACACAGCGTCATTCCTAGCTTTGCATTTGTGAGAAATAGTTCCAGCAGAGAGGGAAAAGACCAGACATTAACTTTTACTGGACAAGCTCCTGAGAGCCGCATACTCACTGTGTCAGAAGGTGGAAGTGTTAGGTGTGAGAAAAGCTTTCCCCATTTTTTAATGCAAACAGTCTCTGACTTCAGACTGCTGGTGTAAGTGAATCAGAGCTTGTGTGCACACTTTAGTTTACATCATGGTATGAAATAATTTCTGTCGCAAATCGTTACCTAAACAGGGCTGTGGATGCTCCCCATTTGATAGCTTTGATGTTTAGTGCAGTCACATGCTACTCCATACCCAGACATATAGAATTCATGCAGCTGAAAACAGCAGTGGGGGAGCAAAGGAAATGGTAGTATATTTTGCTAGGAAGATGGGGGATAAAAGTAAACCTTTACTTTTCTCGGCATGAGCAAAGCAGTTTTGCATTAAGTTCTCTTTTGATCTAGTCATGCAAGAATCTTATACACTGTAAAAATCATCAGAAGAAATTATTCATAAATGAGCAGCACAGTGGCTAAATGGTTAGCATCTCCGCCTGGCAGTACTAGGGTCGCTGGTTCGAATCCCAGCCATGGCACCTCCTGCCTGGAGTTTGCATGTTCTCCCTGTACCTGTGTGGGTTTCCTCCGGGTACACCATCATCTTTGGAGACTTCAATATCCTTATCAATGTCAACAACCCGGCTACATCCCAACTCCTCCACTTAAGCTCTTCTTTTGCACTCACACAGTGTACACAGTCCTCCACCCACACCGACGGGAACACCCTGGACCTCGTTTTCTCCCATCTCTGCACCCTCCACAACCTCATAAACACCCTTTTCCCTCTCTCTGACCCCAACCTCATTACATTCTCCATCTCCCCGTCCTCAAACACCTCCTCCCCCCAAACGTCAAACCATTATCAGCCGTAACCTCCGCAACCTGAACCCGGCCCCTCTCCACTCTGCAGCTGACCGTCTGTACGACAGTATCCTTCCACTGTCATGTCCTGGCCACTACTGCGTATAACGACTCGCTATCAGCTGCCTTAGACTCCTTAGCACCCCTAACCACACGTAGCATTAGACCCCGACCGCTTCAACCCTGGCAGAATGACCACATTAAAAATCTTAAACGACGCAGTCGCACGCTGGAACGATTATGGCGCAAAACCAAATCCCTCCCCTTGAGCGTTCTCCCTCTACAAATCCGCCTTCCTCACCTACTCCTCCTCCCTCCACGCCGCCAAACAAGCCTACTTCGTAACCCACATCAACACCCTCTCCACCTGTCCTCGCTGGCTCTTCTCCACTTTCAACTCCCTACTCTCCCCCCCACCCCCACCCAGTACTTCACTCACCGCCCACGAGATTGCCAATCACTTCCAAAATAAGATCGACGCAATCCGTAAGGACATCGCCAATGCTCAACCTACCTCCCCACCTAGCCTCCCTCCCACTAAAACCCCATCAACTCTCCCCTTCTCTGACCTCGCAACCGCCCAACCCCCCACCACACCTAACATCCCGCACACTATAACCTCCCCAACACTCCGCTCCTTCAGCCTTGCTACCACTGAGGAGGTCACTAAGGTCTTCTCAGAAGCCCTCCTCACCACTTGCCCCCTTGACCCTGTCCCTACACAACTCCTCCGGTCACCCTCCTCCTCCATCTTACGCTCCCTCACCCACATCTTCAATCTTTCCCTCTCTATTGGCGCATTCCCCTCCCCCCTAAATCACACGCACATCACCCCCATACTCAAAAAACCCTCCCTGGACCCCACCAACCTGAACAACCTTAGACCCATCTCCCTGCTGCCATTTACTTCCAAGCTCCTTGAGCGCTTAGTCTACAATCGCCTAAGCTCCCACCTCACTGACAACAACCTCCTCGATCCACTACAGTCCCCTACAGACTTCCGTCCCCTACACTCCACCGAAACCGCCCTACTCAAAATCACTAATGACCTGCTAACCGCCAAAGCTAATGGCCACTACTCAGTCCTCTTACTCCTCGACCGTTCCGCGGCCTTCGACACAGTTCCTTAATAAACTACAATCCCTCGGCATCAGAGACTCCGCTCTCTCCTGGCTCTCCTCCTATCTATCCCAACGCTCCTTCAGCATTACCTATAACACTACCACCTCCCCCTCTCTCCCCCTCTCTGTTGGGGTCCCCCAAGGCTCTGTCCTCGGGCCCCTTCTCTTCTCCATCTACACCTCCTCCCTCGGCAACCTGATACACTCCCACGACTTCAACTATCACCTCTACGCCGATGACACACAAATTTACCTCTCCACCCCTCGCCTCACCTCTTCAGTCTCCTCCCAAATCACCCACCTACTGAACGACATATCAGACTGGATGTCTCTCCATTTCCTCAAATTGAACCTTTCCAAAACCGAGCTCCTGATTTTCCCCCCAGCCCGCGCCCCCCCCCCCCCCCCACCCTCTCCATCATGGCCAACAACGCCACCATCAGTCCCACCCCGCAAGCCAAAGTCCTAGGTGTCACTCTTGACTCAAATCTGTCCTTCCAACCTCATGTCCAATCGTTGGCAAACTCTGGCAGGCTCCACCTCCGCAACATCTCCAAAATACGTACGTTCCTAACCCCAGACACTACTAAACAATTCGTTCACTCCCTTATTATCTCACCTCTGGACTACTGCAACTCCCTTCTCACCTGCTTACCTCATCACAGACTCTCCCCGCTTCAGTCTATCCTGAACTCAGCGGCCAGACTCATCCACCTTACCAACTACTCCGCTTCTGCCACCCCCCTCTGTCATTCCCTCCACTGGCTCCCGATTGCCCAACGCATTAAATTCAAACTACTAACACGGACATACAAAGCCATTCATAACGCTGCCCCAAACTACCTCACTGACCTGATACCCAAATACCACCCAACCCATAATCTTCGCTCCTCACAAGACCTCCTACTTTCTAGCTCCCTGGTCTCCACCTCACGCCCGACTGCAGGACTTCCCCCATCCTCTGGAACTCTCTACCCCAATCCATCAGACTGTCACCTACCCTCCTCACCTTTAGGCACACCCTGAAAACTCATCTCTTCAGGGAGGCCTACCCCGCCCTCACCTAATAGCCGATCTCCTCCACCCCATCACCCACAGCCACTTCCTCCTGTACCACTATCCCCTCCCTCCTAGACTGTGAGCTCGAAAGAGCCCTTGACCCCCTCGTGTTGTTTTGTTACTGTATTGTCTCATGTTCTGTCCCCCACTATAATGTATAGCGCTGAGCAAACTTTTTGGCGCTATATAAATACTGTATAATAATAATAATACTCCGGTTTCCTCCCACACTTCAAAGACATGCTGGTAGGTTAATATGAATCCTGTCTAAATTGGCCCTTGTATATGAATGTGAGTTAGGGACCTTAGATTGTACGCCCCTTGAGGGTTAGGGACTGATGTGAATGTACAATATATATGTAAAGTGCTGCGTAAATTGACGGCGCTATATAAGTATCTAAAATAAATAAATGAAAAATGTCTGGTAGGGGCATTTTCACATTCTTTGTTGTGCTTTGAATTTAGCAAAAAAGGAGTAGTTTTGTGAATCAAATTTTACAGGGGCCTGGAAAACAAATATTAATAAATGGCGGATGTACTGTATAGTTAATGCAGGGCTGGGATTTTTGGGGGGCTTGATCACTCCAGAAGAAGAGTGGTCTTGTGCAGGCACCAGTACTTTGTATAATTTGAATCATCCTGATCTAGCAAATGTCCCCAATGCTAGGAGTTTGTTCATTAGCTTCCTCCCAGTGAGGCCAGACATATAGACATGATCTGAAGTGATGTCTCCAACAGGGCGCCATCTGAAAGCCAAGCGTTTGCCATCTCAGCTCGGTAATATTAGCTCACACACGCAAGCAAGAGATAAAGGAGGAGACTATGAAGAGATAGAGAGGCCATTAACTTTATTACTTAGCAGAATGAGCAAAATGCCAACAGACAGCAAGTAAGAGGAAAAGTAAGTTAGGAAATAAATCTGTTGAAGGTGAAACTAAAAGCTCAGCCTAATGAGAATTACAGCTTTTGCTCATTTTCAAACACCTAGCTAGTCTACAGACAGAACAGGCTAGGACTTTTTTTCTCTCATCAACCTAAAGTGGAACTAAACCCAGTGTGTAAACTTCATCTCAATTAAAAGCCAATACGACTAAGGTTTATAGCCCCTAACTTTGTAAAATTACATACTACACATGTTTATTCTGAAATGCATTTCCCTTCACTCCTTTCATAAATAGAACCTTTTCCCCTGCAATCTGGGTATCATGTGTAGATTTATGAATGGGAAAAGGTGGTAATTAACTGCAGCACACTTTTGGTAAGTTTATAGTGATATAGCAGCAATATAATACTGGGATACAGTTTGGAGTATTAGACATAGTGCGGCTATATTGCTATACAATCACCTAGGGTTTATGCTTTTAATTATCAGCTTCTTTCTTTATTTTGTACATGTTTCTCTACTCTATTTGATGAGTGTTAATGTATTGCTACACTTTTGGAAAGTTCACTGGTGTTATTTCACAGGTGTGGGTATTATTCATCCAACACCAAAATACAATTCAGGTTCTTATAGCAGGTTCTTATAGCCGCGGCGAACTGAGCCAGAAGTGGGAGCAAGTACCTGTGAAAACCAGGTACCCGCTCCCCCCCAAAAGGTGCCAAATATGGCAGTGGAGGAGGCAAATAAGCGGAGCTTCCGCTTTTGAGTGGAGCTCCGCATTAAAGAACAAAGCTGAAAGGGAAAATAGTAAGTGGAACACTTTACCCGCACAAAGCTGAAAGTATGCAGGCATTGAGATAGCGCCGCTGATCTACACTTACTGTTTACAGCGTGTCATGCTCTGTACAAGGAGAGAGAAGAGTACAATGGCTTCCATGCAAGCTATGAGGAAGGTACCAGTGTAACGGTAGCTTGATGGACCAGAGAGGCATACTGTGCATGCATGGGATTTGGAGAGATGTGGGGGATGGGCAGATGAAAATACCAGGAAATACAGAGCAGGGACTTTTCAAAAAAGATGCTGCCCTCCATTACAGAGGGCTTGATGAAGCCCATTTAATTTTGGTTTATATTTTATATTCAAATAGGGAATCATTCTTTTTGGACACATTTAAAATGTAATAATTGATGGTGATTAATTGAAATTGAAGATACAGTCATGGCCAAAAATACTGGCACCCCTGCATTTCTGTCAGCTAATGTACCACTTCACCCAGAAAACTGTACCCAAAGAATTCAGGTCCACAATTCCAGTAGAGAGGTGCAAGAAACTCATTGATGGTTACAGGAAGTGATTGATTTTGGTTATCTTTTCCAGGGGTGCCAATAATTTTGTCCAGTCCATTTTTGGAGTCTTGCATGGAATGTATCAGCTTTGGCTTTTTGTTTCTCCACTTGATTGCATCATACCAATACAAACAAAAGAAATAAACATGAGAATGCCTAAACATTTGTAATTGTAACAAATATCTGGCCAAAGTGGTGCATTATCTGACAGTTCCACTTTAAAAGTGTGTATGTATACATAGCTAAGAACACATTTTTCCCCAGTTTTGGATACAGCAAACCCCTGTCAGTTTATTCCCCTGAATCCTGGTGAGGGACATTTCTTTTTAATTCCTGTCCTGTCCCCAGGACAAATAGAGGGGGTGAATCTACCAAGCAGAGACAGACAGCCCAAATGAAAAAACTGACAGGCTTTCAAATCCTCCCCCAAGTTTTCGGGCTCACTCACACAACACTATTTTAATTTTTACAGATCTTAAAATAGCAGAGTTGTATGCTATGGATCCATTCACAATGCCTCATTTTGGTCTGTAGCATTTAACTACGTGAACCAAACCACAACTACAAAAATTTGCTTTTACAGTCTGATTTAGGCCTCCTTGCACACAGTGTTCCGTTTGTCCATTTTTCATCCATCCGCTGATGGATGAAAAACAAACATCAATGTATCGCTGTGGAAAAACTGATGTAAACGGATGATCATCGGTTTACATCTGCATCTGTCAACATTTGTCTATTGGAACAGATCAAAGCCCTATTTTAATTCTATTAGAAAAACAGAACGGATGAAAAACAAACTGATGGGCAAGCTGATGGACAGGCCGATTTGTTTTTTCTTTGGAGAAAAGAAAAAATCTTGACTGATCTGATGGAAAAAAAAAAAAAAAAAATGAACGCCCATGTAAAAAAACCTTAGATTGTATTTTATACATTCTATGAATGTAAACATTTGTTCTACCATTTACATGCATATAGTGCAAAATAACCCTGTGCCCCCACCACCTAGTGAATGCAGGGCCGACATGAATACAAAAAAAATGTGCCTATAGCTAGTATGTGTCTGTATGAGTTCATATGCAGTACAAACAATTTCTCATGTAGGACACTGGTAGCTGCAAGATCCTAAGTAAACCAATACATCTGTGTGCTGGAGGCCTTAGTTACACATACATTTTGAGATCGTGATGAAACTAGTCAATGTTCCAATATTATTAATAGTAAACAAGTACAATTGAGCTATAAGTTCCTTGAGGGTACCAAATGCTGAAATCCAATTGTTCTGGGTTTATATATAAAAAACACATTCGTAGTTTAATGAAGCTAAAAAGCATGAACATCTACAAAGAGTCATACTCACCGAAGCGATTCATTAAAGCGGACTGTGGCTGCGCAGTGGAACAAAATATCAATGCAATCTATTAACATGTCTTGGTCTTCCTTCCTCAGGTTCAGCTCTGGCTGGGTGAGTTCACTGCTCACGGCAATCAGCTTCTCTGCACATTTTGGTTGCTCTTCTCTCAATCTGTCAAACAACTTCAGGCAGAAAAGAGAACATTAATTGACTTACAGATTTCCCAACAAAAACATTTTTAATTTAGTCAAATCTTTTAGAATGTTTACAGACACAAAGAAAGCATTTATTATTTTGATAAAATGCCTCAAAGATTTCTTTGCTGCGGTTTCTGTTGATGATATTGGATTACAAACACCTATAGCTCAAGAGGAAAAAACAGCTTAGGGTGAAAACACACCAGACAGACATCTATGGGGCTCAAATGTGCAAGCACAGCCAAGGAGAGGACTTGGGGCACTGGATGTCAACACAGGAGGCTGCCAATGTTGAATCTCAGTAATCTGCATCACGTGGGGTCTGTTAGGTCAATGGAAGGAAGGGGGACTGGGGTCAAAAAGAATAGGCAAACTTTTTCTGTATTTGCACTTCTTTAAGGTTCATTTGTAAATGAAACTCCAGTTTTCTAAATGAAAAATAATATCCTCTAAAGATGTTAGCAAACTTTATAGCAAATCGTTAGCCTGCTTTTGCACTGTATATATTAATGCAGGCCTTGCCAACAATTTCTGAAACATGTTAGTGGAAGGGCCTGCCTTTAAACACATAATTAGCATCAGTGTAGTAATTAGAAAAGCATCAGGCCCAGTATCCCTCGAAAAGATAAGTCTGCCTTTCTAAACATGATACAGCCATATTTCTATTTAGCCTCAGAACCCCCCCCCCCTTCCTTGTGTCAGCAAGCCGGGGATCTTCTCCCCATACTCGCTGTCACAATTCAAAGAAAGCGTGGCTGTCCGGGGCCCCGGCCATACAGCTGAATCAATGAACTGCAAGTACCGACAGCCTTTGCAGCTCTTGGCTTGTAGTTCTCAATGAATGGAGGGAGTAAATTTGCCCCGAAGCACTGTGCACTGTTGCAAGCAATTTACATTTTCTGGCAAATTTAGAAAATCATAGTTGACTGTATACTGCAATGAGAGGTCATTCCTAATAAACATTAAAAGGAGACCATGAACCAAAAGGCAAGGGTTGTTTATCAGCCCCCCTAACCACTGGAGAGGGTGACATCACTATCCTTCTGGTGGGATGATGGGAATGCCCAGTATCCAAAACCTTACAAGAAGTTCCCCCAGCATAGTGATGGACATCTTCTAGTGAGATTTGAGATTCTCAGTGTTTGCAAAGTCACCCTCATCTTGGGCACTGCGGGAAAAAGATGGTGGTGGAAGAAGTCATTTTTTTTAAAACCATTTCCCATGGGTGTTTAAACCGTAAAATGACGTGGTGATCTGAGAAGGCAGAAAGCCAATATACTTAGATGACCGTGCACTTCAGTGAAAGGTGGGCTTTAGGCTCATGTACACTGCAGCTGATAAACTCACGTTTAGGAGCTTTTCTGCATTTTTTTCAGCAGCCCCTGAACTCTCCCTAATGTTTTCCTCTGTGTCCATGTACACTATCTCATTTACAGACAGTTGAGTTTACAGTCGTTTTTTTGAACGCATCAAACTTGCGTTCAGGAGTAGATTTTACCGGCGTTGCAAACGTCAACATTTTTTTAATTCTTAAATTTCCAGATGCTGTCCAGAGCCTTTTTTAATCATGAAAAATGCATGCAAAGCAATTTCCCGATACTCAAATGGACCTGGTACACCATACTTTGAGGTTTCGCATGAAAGAAAAACTATGCAATAATTTCTGCACAGAAATGAGCTGAAACACATCCAAACACCAAAAAAAAAGAAAAAAACCACCACACAGCTAATCTCAACAAATACTGCTCTCTCTGCTTCTGCTCTCTCAATTTCTCTCAAAATGGCTGAAAGTTAATTTTTTACTATTTTTCAGTGCATTCTGGGCATGTTGGAAGGTCTCCTGAGGTTATCTTTAAAAAATGCTTCTAAACACAAACGCACATAAACGCGGTATGCAAACGTTGCTAAACAGACATTTTGTAACCTACGTTTTCCAGCAGTCAGTTTCCATCGTTCAGAAGTGTCCCGTGTACATGGAGCCTTAAAGTGTAAGTCAGGGAAAATACACATGTGCAGGACATCTGTGCAATACATGTGCACCTCCCTGTGTTTTATCCGTTTCAGGATCCTGTATGGAAAATTGTTTATTGGCCTTCTGGAAATGCACCCTGCTCCTAAGTCCTGGTGTGGGCAGGTAACGCACAGAAATTTTGTGTACGCAGTGGTGTCAGCCCTGCCCAGTTGTCCTTTGCTACACTGCATAGGCCCACCTGCTCTTCTAATAATTCTAGGCTCCTACGTTGAGAACAAGTAGGGCTAATCAGACTCCCTGAGACAACACAGGAAGTGAACACAAGACAGCTCTAAGTTGCTGACAAGATTTTTTTTGCACTTCTTAAACAGATCGAATTAAAACTTTTGGATGGTATATGAAATAGAACAAAAAAGAAGCAACTAAGATCTTTGTTGCTAGAGTTTACATAAACTGTAAGAAAAATCTGTATAATTTACATAAGCAGAGTTTAATTTTAAGAAACTGATTATTATAACAATTACCGCACAGAAAAGTGCCCAATCCTCAAAACTATAGCCAGCCGGCACTCAAGTATAAAACTGTGCAGCACTAATGAACAAACCCAAACCTAATTATACACGTGCCATAAACACATCCAACACCAACAAATAATACTCCTATTTGTCAGATCTTCAAAACAATATGCAATATACATGTAAAATTATGTTAGGGTTTGTTCAATAGCATTGCACAGTTTTATACTTCTATTTTAAAAAAGATTAATGCAGGCCATAGACGGGCCGAAGAACAAAAAAAAACCTGCCGATTTTTGCTCCGTTGCTGGGTTAATTGGTCGGCCGTTTTGGCATATTTTTTTTTTTTATCTGTAAAGTTGGAAAAAAAAATCGGAGGGAGAAGGAAGGAAGAAAGGAAGGAAGAAAGGAAGGAAGGAGAAAGCAGGAAGGAAGGAGAAGAAGAAAGCAGGAAGGAAGGAGAAGAAGAAAGCAGGAAGGAAGGAGAAGAAGAAAGGAAGGAAGGAAGGAAGGAGAAGAAGGAAGGAAGGAAGGAGAAGAAGGAAGGAAGGAAGGAAGGAAGGAAGGAAGGAAGGAAGGAAGGAAGGAGAAGAAGGAGAAGAAGGAAGGAAGGAAGGAAGGAGAAGAGGGAAGGAAGGAAGGAAGGAAGGAAGGAGAAGAGGAAGGAAGGAAGGAAGGAGAAGAAGGAAGGAAGGAGAAGAAGGAAGGAGAAGAAGGAAGGAAGGAAGGAGAAGAAGGAAGGAAGGAGAAGAAGGAAGGAAGGAGAAGAAGGAAGGAAGGAAGGAAGGAAGGAGAAGAAGGAAGGAAGGAAGGAGAAGAAGGAAGGAAGGAAGGAGAAGAAGGAAGGAAGGAAGGAGAAGAAGGAAGGAAGGAAGGAGAAGAAGGAAGGAAGGAAGGAAGGAAGGAAGGAGAAGAAGGAAGGAAGGAGAAGAAGGAAGGAAGGAGAAGAAGGAAGGAAGGAAGGAGAAGAAGGAAGGAGAAGAAGGAGAAGAAGGAAGGAAGGAGAAGAAGGAAGGAAGGAAGGAAGGAGAAGCAGGAAGGAAGAAGGAGAAGAAGGAGAAGAAGGAAGGAGAAGAAGGAAGGAGAAGAAGGAAGGAAGGAAGGAGAAGAAGGAAGGAAGGAAGGAGAAGAAGGAAGGAAGGAAGGAAGGAGAAGAAGGAAGGAAGGAAGGAAGGAAGGAGAAGAAGGAAGGAAGGAAGGAGAAGAAGGAAGGAAGGAAGGAAGGAGAAGAAGGAAGGAAGGAAGGAGAAGAAGGAAGGAAGGAAGGAAGGAAGGAGAAGAAGGAAGGAAGGAAGGAGAAGAAGGAAGGAAGGAAGGAGAAGAAGGAAGGAGAAGAAGGAAGGAAGGAGAAGAAGGAAGGAAGGAAGGAAGGAGAAGGAAGGAGAAGAAGGAGAAGAAGGAAGGAAGGAGAAGAAGGAAGGAGAAGAAGGAAGGAGAAGGAGAAGGAGAAGAAGGAAGGAAGGAAAAGAAGAAGGAAAAGAAGAAGGAAAAGAAGAAGAAGAAGGAGAAGGAGAAGAAAGGAAGGAAGGAGAAGAAGAAGAAAGAAGGAAGGAAGGAGGAGAAGAAGAAGAAAGAAGGAAGGAAGGAGGAGAAGAAGAAGAAAGAAGGAAGGAAGGAGGAGAAGAAGAAGAAAGAAGGAAGGAAGGAGGAGAAGAAGAAAGAAGGAAGGAAGGAGGAGAAGAAGAAGGAAGGAAGGAAGGAAGGAGAAGAAGAAGGAAGGAAGGAAGGAAGGAGAAGAAGAAGGAAGGAAGGAAGGAAGGAAGGAGAAGAAGAAAGGAAGGAAGGAAGGAAGGAAGGAAGGAAGGAGAAGAAGAAAGGAAGGAAGGAGAAGAAGGAAGGAAGGAAGGAAGGAAGGAAGGAGAAGAAGGAAGGAAGGAAGGAGAAGAAGGAAGGAAGGAAGGAAGGAGAAGAAGGAAGGAAGGAAGGAGAAGAAGAAAGGAAGGAAGGAAGGAAGGAGAAGAAGGAAGGAAGGAAGGAGAAGAAGGAAGGAAGGAAGGAGAAGAAGGAAGGAGAAGAAGGAAGGAAGGAGAAGAAGGAAGGAAGGAAGGAAGGAGAAGGAAGGAGAAGAAGGAGAAGAAGGAAGGAAGGAGAAGAAGGAAGGAAGGAGAAGAAGGAAGGAAGGAAAAGAAGAAGGAAAAGAAGAAGAAGGAGAAGGAGAAGGAGAAGGAGAAGAAGAAGAAGGAAGGAAGGAAAAGAAGAAGAAAGAAGGAAGGAAGGAGGAGAAGAAGAAAGGAGGAGATGAAGAAGGAAGGAAGGAAGGAAGAAAGGAAGGAAGGAGAAGAAGAAAGGAAGGAAGGAAGGAAGGAAGGAAGGAGAAGAAGAAAGGAAGGAAGGAGAAGAAGAAAGGAAGGAAGGAAGGAAGGAAGAAGAAGAAAGAAGGAAGGAAGGAAGGAAGGAGAAGAAGAAAGAAGGAAGGAAGGAGAAGAAGAAGAAAGAAGGAAGGAAGGAAGGAGAAGAAGAAAGAAGGAAGGAAGGAAGGAGAAGAAGAAAGAAGGAAGGAAGGAAGGAGAAGAAGAAGAAAGAAGGAAGGAAGGAGAAGAAGAAAGAAGGAAGGAAGGAGAAGAAGAAGAAAGAAGGAAGGAAGGAGAAGAAGAAGGAAGGAGAAGAAGAAGGAAGGAAGGAAGGAGAAGAAGAAGAAAGAAGGAAGGAGAAGAAGAAGAAGAAGAAAGAAGGAAGGAAGGAGAAGAAGAAGAAGAAGAAAGGAAGGAGAAGAAGAAGAAAGGAAGGAAGGAGAAGAAGAAGAAAGGAAGGAGAAGAAGAAGAAAGAAGGAAGGAAGGAAGGAAAAAAAGGAAGGAAGGATGGATTCCAGTCCGGCTATTATATTTTATATGAAAAGCATTGCGGTTGCAACAATGTATCTATTTGTATCTGAATAAAACCATCTGTATCCGAAATGGATACAAATGGACATATTGTTGCAACTGCAATACTTTTTCATGTCAAATATAATAGCGGAGCTCTCTGCAAGGGACAGAAGTAATTAAATGCTGGCCGTAGATGGGACAAAATTGGCAAACTTATTTTTACCACTGGTAGTAACGTCGGCCTATTGAGCGACCGATTTTTCGTGTTTTTTTTTTTTTTTTTAAACAGACGGTTTTCGACCCATCTATGGCCTGCATAAGTCGCGGTGAAATCGGCAAAAAGTAGTGCAGGAACCTGTTTCGTAATCACTGCGACACGAGTCGCAGGAATGTGAACAGTTTCATTGCCGGCAATAGGGTGCGACTTGTCATGCCCCATCAAATCACATGACAAGTTGCACTGATGTGAACTAATTAGAATTTTGCTACAACAATACAGCCATCAATAAACATGCAAAATAGCAATCGGTGAAAGGTTCAATGTTAATTTGTCAACAGCATGTACATGAAAAAGCAAATGAGGTATAGCAAGTGAGCTGCCTGGTAATCCAGTTCCTCAATTACTCCAGGTAGAGCTCTGAGGGAAGGAGGTCAAATATTGGTGTGGAATAAAAAAAGCAGACTAACCACATTGATTTGTGGTAATTATCGTTAAGCCATTTCAGAGAAAAAAATGAAAAAAAAATGAAAAAACAACTACTCCCTAAAGCTGTAGTCACGTTATAACAATTCACTTTCAATTCGACACTTGTTGGTCATATTCCAACAGCAGAAAACCACCACCCACAGCGGAGGCTACTTCCACACTGATCCGTGGCAAAAAATTGGTGCGTTTTTTTACAGGACATGTGACTCAAAAACTGCACCAAAAACACAACGTGAGTGTGTTTATGTGTTTTCCATTGATTCCAATGGGGAGGTGCGTTTTTGGTGCGTCTTTTTTTACTACACCAAAAAATGCAGTAAGCAGGATCTTAAGAAAGCACTGGACCTGCAATGGATCAGTTCTATAGGAACACATCATGGTCACACATTCTTCCGCTCTTTTTAACACAAAAGCGGAAGAAAAACGGATCAGTGTTAAAGCATCACAAAGAAAGAATAGGCTTGGCAAAAAGGTGGTAAAGAGGTACAGAACTGTGGAAGGAGAAACAGTTGATTAAGGCAACTAACTTCACCTGTATCCCAACTAGTATTAGGACTATATGAATTTCTGCCAAGCATGTGCTCTCGAAACAGTCTTTTAAAACAAACATTAAAGGATAAATTTACATTGTAAACAAAAAATAATAAATTCACATTTTTTCCCCAGTTAAAAAAAAAATGTGCATTTACTAGTTTTAGGTTTTGGGAGCCTGTAAAGCATTGCACCAGTGATCAGCATATCGCTGGTGCCATGCAGAACTCCAGCAGCCTGTCACTGTATCTGTCTCCTCGTATGGTCAAGCAGATACACTGACAGGAAGACTCAATGAACTACCACAGTGCTCAATGGCACCTTGGTCGTTCATTGAGAACTACAAGCCAACAGCCACAAAGGCTGTTGGGACTTGTAGTGTTTTCATTCACAGAATTTTCTGAATGAGCGACATGGCTGGGCGGGCAGGCTCTGCACGGCCAAGTTTTTTTGTTTTTTTTGTTTTAGAAGATTCCCGCTAGCTGTCAAAACGGGGGATCGGGGGGCTGGTCCTTTCATAACGTTACATCCTGAATATGGGTGTAACATGTTACGAAAGGTGGACCTATCCTTGAAACCAAATGCTTGAAGATCATACCTCCAACAGCAGAAAACCAGCACACAACCTAAAGGGGAAAGAGTACGCTTGGCAAGAAGTTGGTAAGGAGGTGCAGAACTGTGGAAAGCATAAAAGGGCCCTCCTAACCCTCTTGTATTGAACTGTATTGTTGCTGTATTGTCTCCCGTTATATTGTAAAGTGCTGAGCAAACTGTTGGTGCTATATAAATCCTGTATAATAATAATAAATGATTAAAGTCTTGAAATACGCTGACTTACAAGAAAGCAAGTCCAACAACGTATATACCACCTCAAATGACTTCTATTTTATTTACCATTTACATTTGAAGCCTGCCATAGACTGGTAACTGGCCAAAGTCTGATCTATCTATGGGCAGGCTGGTTGTACTATCTATCGATCGATTTCTGTACAACCAGCCTGTCAAGTTTTTCCCATTCGATCACTGCCTGTAGCCATAGCCGCCAGCAGCAATCACTGTATTCCAACAGGCTGGGAAATCTCCCACTGTCAGAATACAATAGCGCAGCGGGAGGCATCCCCTATCAACACTGTGCTGTTTGGGAATCAAGCATTGTTCTTTCCATAAAACCCATGGTTGAAGGAAAGAAAATTGTATAATGTATATGCCTTACTAATTGCTAAGAGTAGAGCTGTCCTTCTGGCACTAAAATGCTGGACCTTTGTATTATGTGAACCCACTCACAAAATCCAAGTTATTCTGTAAATGGACAGTAGAGAGGAGGGGCGAGCAGTACGGCTGCTGTGCTGGCATTGTCAAAGCACCAGCAGTATAGCAATAGCTGTACACCCAGCACGCAACAAAAATGTAAATAGTGTATAAAAGATTCATATACACGGCTTTCATTAAAAAAAAATCCCTTTTAAATAAGAAATTAGATAACTCATCTCCAACATTTGTTTAAAATGGAATATCAAGGGAAGCATTTCCAACAAAAACTAGTGATGCATTGCTGATCACATGTAAATACTGCACAGCTAATTATCACGTTATGCAGAATCCAAATCGACCAGGGAACTCTGCTGTTTTCTGCACTGGTATTTATTTTTATCACTAGATTCTATTTGTGTTAGCAGCCATTAATGTAGGCCATGGCATCTAGGACAAGCATTTATGCCACCTGGAGGGACCATTACTGATGAAAACATGAAGGGATCAAAAGACAAAACAAGCTAATTATTCCTCAACACCTTTTACGGAGTAAAAGGAAATCTTGCTAACAGTAGTAGTCTGAGGTGATTTCTATTCATATAGGACATGGAGAGGTTATCTTATCAGTAGGTACAGAGTCAATGATCATGTTAGAGAGCATAGAGTCCATAGAATGTAACTGGGGCTCATAGTTATAACAGTCCAAGAATAATGGGTCACATGGCCGTACTATCACAGAGGACATTATTATTATACAGGATTTATATAGTGCCAACAGTCTGCGCAGCGCTTTATAAAATGAAGGTAGACAGTACAGTTACAATACAATTTGGTACAAGAGGAAACAGAGGGCCCAGTTCGTTAGAGCTTACAATCCAGGAGGAAAGGTTGGGTGACACGAGGAGAGGCCCGCTCTCCACCGCCTTGGGGGACACGAGGAGAGGCCCGCTCTCCACCGCCTTGGGGGACACGAGGAGAGGCCCGCTCTCCACCGCCTTGGGGGACACGAGGAGAGGCCCGCTCTCCACCGCCTTGGGGGACACGAGGAGAGGCCCGCTCTACACCGCCTTGGGGGACACGAGAAGAGGCCCGTTCTACACCGCCTTGGGGGACACGAGGAGAGGCCCACTCTACACCGCCTTGGGGGACACGTGAAGGAGAGACCCGCCAACGGTGCACATCACTACACCCGGCAGCTTAAGGTAAATGACAACTAAACTTACATCTTTTAAAAGAGACTTTAGTTACTAAAGTGTCTTTTTAAAGATGCAGGAAATAAACAAAAAAAATACAAAATGTTTAAAGCTGTAAAACTTGATATTTTGATTGCACCCTATTGCTATTAAGCTATTGCTGTTATGTTTAAATTGGCATAATAAAGCTATGTTATAATTGCAGTTTTTATATTTTGGACTCTTTATTCTAAAGAAAAATGTAATTTCATAAACTTTAAGGGGGCGTGGTTGGGGGCAGGACCGGGGTGGGGTTGGAGGCAGACCTGGGCAAGGTTGGGAGGGGCAGCTGGTGGAAAGTAAGGTTTGTGCCTGGCTAGTAGGTCTAGACTCAAAATTTTAATCCCTTGATTAGGAGATAGTTGGACAGATTGGGGTAGGGAGTTCCATAGGATGGGAAAAGCTCGGGAGAAGTCCTGGAGGCGAGCATGGGAAGAGGTGACATGGGAATTAGAGAGTAGAAGGTCTTGGGAGGATCGAAGAGAGCGGTTTGGTTGATATTTTGAGACCAGGTTGGTGATGTAGCTGAGGGAAAATTTTTGGGTGGCTTTGTAAGTATTTTGAAATTTGATTAATTGGGTTAGTGGAAGCCAGTGGAGGGATTGGCAGAGAGGGGTAGCAGACACTGAACGGTTGATAAAGTGGGTGAGCCTGGCAGCAGCATCCATGATGGACTGAAGGGGGGATAGTCTATGTAAAGGTAAGCCAATGAGAAGAGAGTTCCAGTAGTCGAGGCAAGAGAACCAGGGAATGAATTAGGAGCTTTGTGGTATACCTGGTGAAAAAGGGGCATATTCTGGAGATGTTGCAGAGGTTGAGGCGGGATAATTTGGACAGGGATTGGATGTGGGCTGGAAAGGATAGTTCAGAATTCAGGGTTACACCTAGCACCCTGGCATGCGGGGATGGGTTGATAGTTGTGCTATTGATCTCGACCAAGAAATCAGAGGAAGAGGCACGTGGGGGAGGAAATATTTTGAGCTCAGTTTTGGATAGATTGAGTTTTAGGAAGTGGTGTGACATCCAGTCTGATATGTCTGTTGGTAAATTAGTGATGTGTGAGGAAACTGATGGGGTGAGCTGAGGAGTAGAGAGACAGATTTGTGGGTCATCAGTATAGAAATGGTAAACCATGGGAAGCCATCAGCTGATCCAAGGATGAAGTGTACATCGAGAACAGAAGAGGTGCAAGGACAGAAGCTTGCAGGACCCCGACAGTAAGAGCAGTAGGAGAGGAGGAAGTAGAGTTATAAGTGACACTGAAGGTGCAGTGAGATAGGCAAGATTCGAACCAATGGAGAGTACAGTCATGGAGGCCAAGTAAATACAGTGGGGAAAATAATTATTTGATTCCCTGCAGATTTTGTAAGTTTGCTCACTTACAAAGAAATGAATGGTCTATAATATTTAGCATAGGTGTATTTTTAATGATAGAGACAGAATATTAACCAAAAATACAGAAAAACACATGATACAAATGTTATAAACTGAGTTGCAGTTCATTTAGTAAAATAATTATTTTTTCCCCTACCAACCAACAATAATTCTGGCTCCCACAGACTGGCTATGTGCTCATGTGGTACCCAGATTAGTCCTGTCAATTCAAGAAGGTACGCCTAACGACAACTCGTTATGTGTATAAAATGACACCTGTCCACAGAATCTTTCTTGGGCACCACCATGGGCAAGACCAAAGAGCTATCAAAGGACATCAGGGACAAAATTGTAGCCCTGCACAAGGCTTGAATGGGCTACAAGACCATCAGCAAGAAGCTTGGTGAGGAGACAACTGTTGGAGCGATTATTCGCAAATGGAAGAAACACAAAATAACCATCACCCTCGGTCTGGAGCTCCATGCTAAATTTTGCCTCATGGGGTAAGGATAATGAGAAAAGTGAAGGATCAAAAGCCAGAACTACACAGGAGGAGCTTGTGAATGATCTCAAGGCAGTTGGGACCACAGTCACCAAACAAACCATTAGTAACACAATACCCTACCACGAATTGAAATTCTGAAGTGCCCACAAAGTCCCCCTCCTCAAAAAGGCACATGTACAGGCCCATCTGAAGTTTGCCATTGAACATCTAAATGATTCAGAGAAGGATTGGGAGAAAGTGATGTGGTCAGATGAGACCAAAATTGAGCTCTTTGGCATTAATTCAACTCACTCTGTTTGGAGGAAGAAAAATGCTGACTATGACCCTAGGAACACCATCTCTACAGTCAAGTGCGGAGGTGGAAACATCATGCTTTGGGGCCGTTTCTCTGTTAAAGGTACAGGCCGACTTTATAGCATGGAGGGGCCAATGAACAGGGCCATGTCTTGTAAAATTTTGGATGAGAACCTTCTTCCCTCAGCCAGAATACTGCAGATGGGTCGTGGATGGGTCTTTCAGCATGACAATGACGCAAAACTGCCAAGGCAACAAAAGGAGTGACTCAAGAAGAAGCCCATTAAGGTCATGGAGTGGACTGGCCAGTCTCCAGACCTTAATCCTATAGAAAATATATGGAGGGAGCTGAAACTTCAAGTTGCCAAGCAACACCAAGAAACGTTAAGGATTTAGAGAAGATCTATACAGAAGAGTGGACCAAAATCCCTCCTGAGATGTGTGTAAACCTGATAACCAGCTACAAGAAACGCCTTACCTATGTATTTGCCAACAAGGGTTTCTCCACCAAGTACTAAGTCATGTTTTGCTTGGGGATCAAATACTTACTTTACTCACTGAACTGCAACTCAATTTATAGAATTTGTATAATGTGTTTGTAGACACAGTACAGTAGAGATCTTGTCACAAATTGTATCAATTTTATTTTTTAAGAGATTGGTGATCTACTGGGCAGTGAGTGAGTTAGTGGGTGGAAGTAATGAAGGACGAAGTAGAGTTAAAAGGTAGAAAAGAGTTGATGGGCAATGCGTGAGAGGGTGTGAAGAGTGATAAAATAGGTCTGTTTAGCAGTGTGGAGACAAGAATTGTATTTTTGAAGGGCAGATTTATATTGGGCGAAAGTCTTGCTGGGTCTTAGTCTTACGCCATAGATGCTCAAGAGCACGGCTACGTTTTTTGAGGCATCTGGTATTGTCTGATTGCCAGGGCTGTAGCAGTCGGGGACTAATTCTGTGTGTAGTGAGGAGGACCAATATGTTCATTAAAACCTTAATAAATTCCTGAGTAGCAGTGGAACGAGCAGCAGTGTTCAAAACGCCATTATAATACAGCTTCTATTAGTTAAGAACAGGAATGCTTAAAATGACAGGCTGGGCCCAGACTGGGTCTTTGACATATTTGTGATGGGTCTCTACATTATTATTATTATACAGTATTTATATAGCGCTAAAAGGTTTGCTCAGCGCTGCACATTATAGTGGGGGCCAGAACATGAGACAATACAGTAACAAAATAAAACATGAGGGGGTCAAGGGCCCTGCTCTTTCGAGCTTACAATCCAGGAGACATCAGTCATGACTGTGCAATAAAAGTAGCATAGTCTGTTCAAACATAAAACCAGTGGTGAATGATACACTTTGGGCTTAATTTACTAAAACCCGAGAGTGCAAAATCTGGTGCAGCTCTGCACTGTAACCAATCAGCTTCTAACTTCAACTTTGACACAAAAAAAAACTTAAAGCTGATTGGTTACTATGCAGAGCTGCACCAGATTTTGCACTCTACAGTTTAAGTAAATCAACCCCTTTATGGTTAAAATTGCATACTATCATCAACTAAAAACTCCAGCTGCAGTTAATCTATACTGGAGAGCATTCCTTTCTATAGGATGATATTGTAATAAATATTCCTGGCCATGACACCATCACTCCTTCCAAAATGAATAAGATTAACAGCACAGACCCAAATAGGAGAAGGAACTACACAGACAAGATTGAGAGGTGAAGACACCGCAGCTGAAGCCGACTATGGGAAAACGAAAACATATATTTCTCTCAAGTAAAGTTTCCAGAAATGGTGAAAGGGGCTAAACTATTGATATTTTTTACTGCTTTACTTTTTTTTCTTACTATCTCAATACCCATGAAGTCAAATCCAGAGTCTCCCAGATGATGCTTAAAGTGGACCTTCACTCTATTAAAGCTCCTTTCTGCACTCAACAAAATATGAAATATGAATTTTTTTTATCCTTCTTTACACTCTGGCCTGCCCCGCCCCCCAGCGCCATTCTCACCTACTCCTTCAGCCTTCTGGGGGCATTGGGGGGGAGAGTTCCCTTTTAATGATAAAATGGCTGCCATGTTAAAATGGCAGACTGGCCTTACATTTTGGCAGCTGTCTACTTGTCCCCCAAATTGGTGACCCCACAAGCCCATTGAGAGCTCCTCGGGACCTGAGCTGTCCCCCCAACCACAGATCCCCCTACCCCCTTTTCTTTCACATCCACTCCATCTTTCGTTTCCCATTTCTACATGTCTGTTGAAGCCTTTTCAGACGTAAAATTGAAACGTAAATGTTGACAATTTTCTCATACAATGCTTAGTGTTAAACACAAATAGAATGTGTGTGATTAGAGCACAGCTTTACATGTCAACCTACCTATCTATATACATTTAACTCAGTAATTTCAATAAAACAGAACTAAACAGAAAAGCTTGCAGAAATGGTGAAGACTGCCTGGAATATGTTATCATTGTTAACTATGTCTTATTAGATTTGCTGATATTTTTGTAAAATTTTTCAGTAAGAATTCTCCTCGTCGGTCCCAGTATGGTAACAATTTCTTTATTTGTTCTTTGATTAAAAGTTTAAATCCCCTGGTATTAAAAGTTTAAACAAATACATGATCAGCCATCTTATTTTAGGCTAGGTTCACATCTGTGCGGTTCTGTGAGCTGTGGTTTGTGCGGGCACAGCAGGTCATTCATTTGGAAAAAGGTACCTTCAGCATTTCACAAATCACAGCCCCCACGGGAACCACAAATGCAGTGCGGGTCCCAATGCGGAAGTGATTTCCAGTGTGTGTGGTGCACCATTCGCTTTAATGCACCCGCACACCGCTTGTGTTTTTTCTGTGCAGGTGGAAGCGGCTGTGGGAACCTGTGTGTTCCTGCAGTAGAAATCACCGGCACAGACGTGAACCTAGCCTAAAGCCAGACTTCCACAATTTGCTTCCTTTTAGTTTTGGTTAGAGTTGGGAAATCTGCCAAAATCCAAGCTGTAGGTGGCCCTGCCAGCATAACCCGCCTCAACAAAAAAAACTGGATTTTTTAATCAACTTTTGTTGAAGGAGGCAGATGGAAAATTCAACCAAACAATGACTGCATCTCATCACATGTAATCACTGTTCAGGTATCTGGTAGCAGTGACTGATGCATCTGTCTGAATAGGATAGCCAGCAGGGAATATTCCTCCCTCCATCCACACGGTTTAGCACAGATGGGAGAAAATCGATTGTTTTCTCTCATGGGGCTGAACTAGAAAAATCTTAAGGTGTAGAACTAGCTTTCAAACTTCCGTCAGGTTTTTATTGCAGTCTGTGTCCCCATCTGACAGATTTCCTTTCACTTCTGTAAATATACAGCAACACTAGCTAGAACAACAGCATAGGCAATTGCTCGACCCCCTGAATGGTATTTTTATGAACGCAACTAAGCACTGACCTACAAAGAGGACGTTGTTTTGATTATATTGACTGTGATCATTCTCTTATGTTTGGATTAGAACGACAAACTTAAAAGCTGTACATGTGACAAATTGTATCACAGGGAACGTGGGTGCTAGGTTGACGGCAGTGTATGAGTCATGACAGTCCAGTGCAGAATCTGTACCCAATGACAACCAAGGGTAACGAATATATGCAGCATACATCCCTGCAGTGATGAGATTTTACTGAAAGCCGTTTGTCGGTTTTAGATTTATGTCAAAGAGCACAGAGCTGCTTATAAAAAAAAAAAATCCTAAAAAAATAACAAATATCTGTTAGCCTGCATGTTTTAATCTGCACTGGGAATACATGGGGTTAATTGTTAAAAACAGAAAGATTTAGCTGTTACCCACACCGACTGATTGGACATTAGATTGTGTTTTCTAATCCGCACTAAAAAAAAAAAAAAAGGAACATTGTAGAGGCTGATTTGTGAAAAGTGACACACACACAGGTTCCCTCAGCCTTCAAACCATTACTTTATTTTTACCATTGCTGAACTGAATACAAAGGCTAAAACCTGACTGCAATGGGCAACTGTCTGGTAATTACGTGTCTTGTAATTGGATGCAACACTTTAGTGTCTTTTACCTCTCGTTATTATAATTTAGCTACAGTGTTGTCTGCAAGTCAGAAAACAAATGCTTGTTCCTATCCTCCTGTCTCTCCGGTAACCAGAATACAACAACCTAACTACAGGAACAAGCTGCTGTATCATCCATCCCATGAGGAATAGCAATACCATATTATGCCACGTAACAATTAGAAAACAAAGCCCTAAAGGCAGCAAGTTTAAAGGGAAACTCCCAGTCATTAACTAGTTCAGCTCTTGTACCCTGCATACCTCTAAACCAGCAACAGCAATTTACACAGATTTGCAATGGTTCAAACTATTTAGTAACATCATCACTACTCATGATTTAGAATTAATAAACACTGGGGTTGATTAAGGCTCCATGTACCCGGGACACTTCTGAACGATGGAAACTGACTGCTAGAAAATGTAGGTTAAAAAACGTCTGTTTAGCGTTTATGAGCATTTGCATTTAGAAGCTTTTTTTAAAGATAACCTCAGAAGACCTTCCAAAATGGCCAGAATGCACTGAAAAACAGTAAAAAAATTTACTATTTCAGACATTATGAGAGACAGAGAGAGTAGAAGCAGAGAGAGCAGGATTTGTTGAGATTAGCTGTCTTTTTTTTTTTTGTGGTGTTTGGATGTGTTCCAGCTCATTTCTGTGCAGAAATTATTGCAGCCGTGTCTAACATTTTCTTTCATGCAAAACCTCAAAGTATGGTGTACCGGGTCCATATGAGTACCGGAAAAACACTTTGCATGCATTTTTCATGATGAAAAAAGGATCTGGATAGCATCTGGAAATGGAAGAGTTAAAAAAAAAATTCCAAATGCAAACGCTTATAAACGCGGTTAGCCGCATTTACAAGCGTTTGAAACACTGATGAAATCTACTCCTGACCGCAAGTTTGGTGCATAAAAAAAAAAAAAAAACACTGTAAACTCAACTGCCTGTAAATGACAGTGTACATGGACACATAGGAAAACATTAGGCAGAGTTCAGGGGCTGCTGAAAAAAAAACGCAGAAAAGCTCCTAAAACGTGAGTTTCTCAGCTGCAGTGTACATGGAGCCTTACTAAAACTGGAGAGAGAAAAATCGTAAACTGATTGGCTATCATGTACAGCTGCATCAAACTTCACCTTTTTCAACTAAGCTTTGACAACAAAACCTGGAAGCTGATTGGCTTTCCATGCAGAATTGCACTGAACGTGCACTCTCCAGTTTTAGTAAATCAACCTGTGTTTTTTTTCATATTTTTGATCAAAATTGTTTTTGCACAAATTTTAATTTCTATGCACTCTGCAGGAAAAAATGGTAATACCCAACCCCATGTTTAAAGCCCCTTTAAGTAGTTCTTTTGGGCCACGCGTGCCCAAACTAACGATTTACCGCACTAAAAGGTGCGCTTGCCTCAGCTACATATAGTTAGAGAGGGACCGGGACTTCCTCCGTTACAGAACAAAACAGTCAGGCTGAGCTCTGCTCAGCCATTCACAGGGAGCTTTAAAAATTCTCTGGAAAAATGCAAAGCTTCCTTTGATCGGTTACGGCAAAATTTGTGTTGTCATCTACCCATCTTAGTCAATCAGAGGTAGCTTTACATACTTTCAGAGAATACAAAGCTTCCCATGAATGGCCAAGCAGCACTCGGCTCAACTCTATTTTCTTCCACGAGCAGAAGAGGAAGTTCCTGTCCCACTGCCATAATACATGTCTGTAGACTGTACTGCATGTATCTGAGTCTACATACAGTTAACACACTGTGCCCAGCAAGCACACCTTTCAGTGCCGTAAATAGTTTATTTTTGCCAACCTGGCCCAACTATTAAAATATCATATTAAAAAGCTAGAAAATAATTTTGGTCTTTAATTTGACTAGAGAACGTTAATACAGAAAAAGTGTATCTGTCCCTATATAAACCAAAATAAAGTTTGTGGTACAAAGCATGGCGAAATTACTTGGAAATGGAAAAATAGCTATTTTTTTTTCTTTTATTGTAGCTTTTTAATGGGCTGCTGCAAATGCAAAACAAACAAAAAAGTTAATGCATCAATATAAAAAAAAGCTAAATATACTACATAAGGAGATGAGTAGGTAGGAGTAAATTAAGGCTGCTTAGGATGTACTTGACAATTCATAAAAAGCTAAAAACAGGATTTTTCTTTTTTTTAAAAAAAAAAAAAAAAAAAAAAAAAACTTGTATGGTTGGTTTAAAGGACGTTATATACAGATCAAAGGAAACTCTTAAGATAACTAGTCTATTTCAACAACAGTATTGTTACAGTGTACTTCTGAATGATGACTGCAGACACAGAGCGGGACCCAAGCAGGTCTTGCCGCCAATTCTTGATTATACCGGCAGAAAGGTCACAATGAAGGAGAAGGACAAGGGTATACGAGGCATGTGATAAACATTCAAATGAAGGCAAAGGGCCAGGGTATGAGAAGCAGTGACAGTTCGGAGGTAACACAAGTCCACTGACAGGATGACACATCATCTTAGCATTTAACTACAGTGGATTGCCAAAAGAAACATATTACAGCAAGGCCCAAGATGGTGTTTCCCAGAGCAAGGTGACTGAACTCTCTTTCTAGTAGACCGCTGCAGTTATCAGGCCCATGAACATAAAATGTATGTTTCAAACAAAGGCAGCCATTTTTCAGGCTTGGCCAAAGTTTCAGAAAAGGCAGCCTACCAGCTTACAAGCATTTATTTTGTTTTATTCTATTTCACCTGCATAAGGTGTGTAATGATCATGTATTTTCATGGTGTAATTCTCTGTCCTTTTTGCTCAGCCTATAGTATTATTATACAGGATTTATATAGCGCCAACAGTTTGCTCAGCGCTTTACAATATAACGGGACACAATACAGTTCAATACAAGAGGGTTAGGAGGGTTCTGATCCTTAGAGCTATAGTAGAGTCAATCTTCGCATTCTGAAGGAAGCTTTCAGTTTGTACTGAAATGTGAGGCATGAAGCACTACACAGGTTCATGCATGACCTCTGTCTATAGTTTGAGATCCAAGACTGAAGAGACTACATATCCCACAATCCCCGGGTCTCTCAGTGGAGTAGTGTAGGTGATAGGAATTAGCTCTGACACAGACACAAGCAGGCAGCAAATTTCCAGTCACAGAGAGCTTACCCATACAACTAGACCTGGACAAATTCCGGCTCTTTGGCTGGCCCTATTCAGCTCTCAAAGGCTCTACTGTCAGCATGCCTCTCTCATACATGGATAGGCACAGAGAGGCACACTGACATATCTGTGAGGAGAGATACAAGACCTGGAAGGAGAGAGCCTGAGGAGCTGATGGGTACAGCGGGGGCGGTTCAGTTCTAGTGGGAGAGAGTTGCCTAGAAGACATTCTGACACTCTCCGCCACTCTACTACCCAGCCAAATTCTTCCTATGCTTGCTTCAGCACACTACAAACTCCAGGAGCTGTGCACCTCTTCTTCAGTCCAGGTCAGGATCTGTAGAAATCTCTGCTGTACCAATCTCAGTCCCTCTCCATCCAGTCACAGCGATTTTCAGAGGGCAATTCAAAAGGCAACTTAGAGGTATAAGATCACCTCCTTACTGCATGACTTAACCCTATAATGCTGCATTGCCATGCTGCAATACAGCGCACTGCACGCGGTTGTAGCGCGGTCCCTTTGAACTCAATGGGCAAATTTGACAGGCAGCGCCACTGATTAAACAAAGCAGTCCAAGTAAAAAATTCCATGACATGTGAACAGCCCCACCCAGCTGTTATTTTGGTTTGGCCCTCCACATTCAACATTCTCAATTTCTCATGTAGCCCCTTGTGAAAACGAATGCTCCACCACTTCACTAAGAATGATGTATTTCATCAAATTAGCACTCCAACATTTGTGATACAGCATGAAGGGGTGGCAATGTATGCATCTGAAGGCTGTGCGACCCAGAAAAATAAGAGGTGGTGTCCCTTGGCGCACAGGGAAAGGCCCCATATACATGGGACACTTCTGAACGATGGAAACTGACTGCTGGAAAACATAGGTTAAAAAAGTCTGTTTAGCTGCGTTTGCATACTGCGTTTATGCGCTTTTGCGTTTAGAAGCGTTTTTTGAAGATAAGCACAGGAGAACCTCCCAAATGCCCAGAATGCACTAAAAAGTGGTAAATTATTAACTATTTCAGACTGTTTCACAGAAATACAGAGAGTAGAAGCAGAGACAGCAGTATGTGTTGAGAATAGCTTAGGTGTGAGTTGCTCATTAACATTTCTTTTGTTTCCAAGGGTGGGAAAGGTGTCTGTTGGAGTGAGTCATTAAGGCCCCCTGGTAGGGGGTCTTCATGAGGAATTTGAGGTGTGAATGGTCATTAACATATCTTTTGTTTCCAAGGGTGATAGAGGTCTGAGGTGTGAATGGGTCATTACAATGTGTGACCAGCTTGGTAGGAAAATCCTGTGTTCAGTGTTTTGTTCATTTGAATACCTTGAAAATGCTTTGCATGCATTTTTCATGATGAAAAAAAGGCTCTGAACAGCATCGGGGACTGGAAGAGTAAAAAAAAAAAATTTCAAACGCTTATAAACTTGATTTGCCGCGTTTACAAGTGTTTTGCGTTTGAAACGCTGATAAAATCGACTGCTGAACGCAAGTTTTCTGCGTTCAAAAAAACGCCTGAACTCAAATGCCTGTAAACGAAGATGTGTACATGGAAACATAAGAAAACATTGGGGTGAGTTCAGGGGCTGCTGAAAAAAACGCTGAACAGCTCCTGAAAGTGAGTTTAGGAGCTGCAGTGTACATGAGCCCAAAGGCTAGCTGAAGCAATACATTGACATCAATAAACTATGACACTATAAACTTCAGCAGCAATAAGTCAGCCCATCAGTACAAGGTAAGGCACAGAAAACAACACAGGGACTATAGTTACACTAATACCTGCTAAAATAATAAAAAAATTTGAAAAAAAGTGCTCAGTGCCTTTAGGGTTTTGGGAAGGATGAATTAACGTGAACCTGTGGCCAGGCTATGGACATTGAAGTTTTTACATATTCTTAACAAGCTGTAAATTTGTTTTGAAAAAAGTCCATACTGACTTCTGTAGCTGTAGGAGCAGTGGGGTAACTCACCTTTCAAAGTTTACAGCAGAAGCACTGAAATCATCAGCCCAGCTCACTCTGCTCTCCCTATCTCGAGTGAACCAGCAGACTTTCTATCTTTTATTCTTTAAAGCTTAAGTGCAGCCAAAAAAACCCATAAAAATTAACACAGGGGACTTATCTTACAGTCAATAAAATGTATCCCTTGTGCTAAAGCTTTTTAGTTAAAAATCACCCTCTGTCCAGGCCCCCTCCCCCCACCACAGTGATCTTTTGGTACGGTGGCAGTTAATACAACTAAGGAGCTAGAACAGGCTCTCATCAAGAGTACCCAACAATGCCCGCCCTTCCCAACCAGCTACTCCATTCATAGAAGCTGTACAGCTTCTATAAGTGAAAAAGAATCTAGGAAAGGTGAAGTTAGGCAAGACATAGATGATGCGCATTTCTTTCCTGCAACCACGGGTACCAGTAAAAGATAATCGCTCATTTCCGCCATCATTACAAGTCAGTGTTGATGGAGCAATCCCTCCCACAGTGCTATTGTGTTATGCTGGTGGGGAGCCTTCCCTGCCGACAGAACACAATGGTTACTGCTGGCGGCTATAATCGCTGACAGTAGTCCAACAAAAAAAAAAAAAAAAAAAGCCTTATCTTTCCTCCACCACCTCTCTCCCCCTCCCCCTCTCCCCCCGCCCCCTCCCCCCCACAAGTTGCCAATCCTCTTTTCTCTTCATTCTAAATTCCCATTGATCTTCTTCCCAGCCTGGAATCTCCATTTTTTGTATTTTTAAACTGTCACAAAAATGTTTCAGATCTTCTGGGAACCTGAGGTGCGCCGTAACCCCATTTTTCCATCCTATTAAACATTCAGGAGACCCCCATCTGTATTGCACATTATATTCTTTTAACCTTTCCAATAGGGGCCTCAAAGTTCTCCTTCTCCACAGAGTCTCTGGGGCCAAGTCCGCATATATCTGTATATCGCCACCTTCATACTTAATAGCTGGTTTCCCTTTTATCTTCTTCCAAATTTTTTCTTTATCTCGAAACTCATAAAATTTAACTATGATGTCTCTCGGGCTTTCTTTCCCCAGATATCTCTGGATGTTTCCTTTTCTGAAAATTCCTTCTATTTTAGTCTTTTCCATTTCAGTGCTGTCTGTTATAATATTTAATATTTTACAAACCACTTCTTGCAGGTTTTCTCCCTTAGAGTTCTCTGGGACCCCACGTATCATGACGTTTCTCCTCCTGTCTCTATTTTCTTGTATCTCAGCTTTATATTTCAATTTTTCTTGGGCTTTCCCTATGCTAATTATTACTTTTTCAAGCTCAGAGATAGCCTGGGTCTGATTTTTAACTTTCTCCTCCGTTTCCTCAACTCTCACCAGCAGGTGTCCACTTCGGATATTTACCATTTCTTGTTTTATTGTTTTCTCCAGTTCTTTAAACATTTCTGCCATTTCTTTTTTATTAGGTATTTGTAAATCTTTTTCCGTCTCTGTATTTCCTAATGCTTGCTGATTGCTGGTGTCCAGGCCTAGTGATACTCTTGGGCTATTTTCCATGCTGAGATCAACTTCTCCTCTTTCAGTCCTATTCTGGGATCTTTCTGGGGTTACGTTTCCTTGGGAGGTATATTTTTTAATTGTACCAGTCTGGGACCCTTTAAGCCCACTTCCTTTTACACTATTATTTTTCATTTTCTCTGTAACTTTTATTCTTTGTTCTTCTATTATAAAATTCATGGATTTGGGGGGGAGAGAATCAAAGTTCTTGTATACTAGTCTCTGCACTATTCCCCGGCTGGTCTTTTTGGGCTGTTCTGTCCTCAAATCTTTTCCACCTTTTTTGCAGTCGCCGGGGGTCCCCCCTTTCACTTACCCCCTGCTACCCTTTAGGGAGCCATGTAATGCATCACAGTTAGGGTATAGAAGGTTTCAACTTAAAGTCACTCACCCTCCTCGTTTATTTCATCCAGTGGCCCCGCTGAGTGCTCTCTCCTTCAGGTCACATAGGGTCTTTGTTCAAGGAGGGAGGGGGGGGGGACCCTTCAGAGTCTCTTTGATCTTCTATTGACCAGGGCTCAGTGGATATCTTCTTAGCTTGCTTTATGCCCTGGGGGTCTCAGGGGAATAGAGGGAGAATGCACCGATCCCCAGCCGACAGATCCGTTCTGCTCTCTCACCGCAGAACGCCGGCCGGCCGGCTTCCCGAACTCCCAGGAGTGCTTTGCGGTCGGTCACGTGCTCGCGCCGACTTCCCAGCATCCAGCCGCTCTCTCACCGCTATTCACCAGCCACTCTCCTCACTCCCCCCGCACACCTCCACTTTCCGTCCCGGGGAGCCGCCAGGCCAGGGTAAGAGGCAAGTCACCAAACTATCCACATGTCTCGGGGGGATCACAGGGGACCTAGGGAGGTCAGGACACGGAGCTCCGTCCGAGAGCTCCTACATTGAGCTCTCCTCCGCCGCCATACTCAGGCTCCGCCCCCCGCACTTTTTCTGTATTTTTTTTTTGCTCTTTCCTCTACACTGGTCAGCCCTCACCCTACTGCCCCTGCCTTATGGTGCTGGAGATGAACTTAGGAGGGACCAGGGGAGCTATGAGGAGGCCGGACAAGGGGAAGGTCGTCCATGCCCAGAGTTTTTAGCCCAAGGACTAGATCAAAAGTGGAAGTTTCTCCCATAAATGATCAATAGGCAAAAGATGGGCCTAAAAAGAGGGGGGGGGAGGGGGGTGGGGGGGAGGGGGAAAGCTGGGGGGGGTGGGCAAGTGGGGAGGGGGGGTATTTTTCCTGCAAAAAAAAAAAAAAAAAAAAAAAGATACAAAAGCAAGTGAGAAGGGAGAAGAAGGGGAAGAGAAGATTTATGGAAGATGGAGGAGATTCAGTTTATAACATATAACGTAAATGGGTTGAACTCCCCTGGGAAAAGATTTAGACTGTTTAAAGAATTACATCATAGAGCAGCCTCAGTAGTATTCCTACAGGAGACACATCTTGAGATAGAATCGAACGTTAGGCTGAGATCCAGAAATCACCCAACATGGTATTATGCTGATTCCCCGGTTAAGAGAGCGAAGGGTGTTGCAATAGGTATGGCAAAGAATACTAGGTTTGAGCTGGAAGATAGAATGACAGACCCAGAGGGGAGATTCTTGTTCTTAAAGGGAAAACTACAGGAGATCGAATGTACACTGGCCAATATTTATTGTCCTAATAAAAGTCCAGAGATATATCTGAAAAAAGTGCTGAGGAAGTTGATGGACTTTAAAAAAGGCTGTTTGATTCTCGCAGGGGATTTTAATTTTTGTATGGACCCACAAAAAGATGCTACCTCCCATGTACAGAGAGAAGGAAGTAGGGCTCTGAAACTCTTGAAGAAAGAACTACATATAAGTCAATTAGTAGATGCCTGGAGAATTACACACATGCAAGATAGAGATTATACCTTTTTTTCAAACATGCATAAGAGGTATTCAAGATTAGACCACATATTAATAGAACATCAATTAATTGACCACCTAGTTCAAATTGAAATAGAGACAATCTCTTTATCGGATCACGCCCCAGTTAGAATGAAATTGGAATGGGGGAAGGGGAAAACAGGAGGGCTGGGTTGGAAACTGAATGAGACACTATTAGTAGAAAACGAAATAGCCCAGAAAATAGGGGAAGAGATTGAACGGTATTTCCAGGAAAACGAGACAGGTGATGTGTCCATAGCTACAGTGTGGGAATCTCATAAGGCATACATAAGAGGAATATTGATAGCGATTGGGGCAAGAAAGAAAAAAGAAAGAAGAGAGAAAATGAGCAGACTCTTAGAAGAAATAAGTATGCTAGAACAACAACATAAGAATAGAATAATAAAGGAAATAGAGTTGAAGTTAAAAAAAAAGAAAGAAGAATTGGAAGGTGTAATAGAAGAGGAGAGGAGAAAAGCATATAATAGGGTTTTGAGTGAGAGATATAGATGGGGAGAAAGACCGGGAAAATTCTTTATGAGGGCCCTAAGGAAAAAGAAAAATAGAAATTATATAGAAAAAATAAAAGATGTTAAGGGGAACCTGAAACACTCAAATAGAGAAATCACCAAAGTTTTTATGGAATATTATAGAGATCTGTATAATATAAATCCCCTGCGGGAATCTGAAAACATAGAAAGTGAGAAGAATCAAAAGAGAAAGAAATATCTAGAGAAGGCTGGGTTACTAAAATTAAGCGAAGCCCAAATGAACTCCCTGGATGCAGATATCTCACAAGAGGAAATAAAATTAGCTCTGAAGGGTACAGTGTCTGGGAAAAGTCCAGGACCAGATGGTTATACTGTGAGATATTATAAAAAATATAGTGAAATCTTAGTACCAAAACTTAGAAAATATATGAATGCATTAGGTGGAGAGATGGAAATAAGAAAAGAATCGCTACAAGCTCAAATGGTGCTTATCCAAAAAGAGGGAAAAGATGCTACACAGTGTTCGAACTATAGACCTATTTCATTATTAAACACTGACACTAAGCTATATGCAAAGGTCTTGGCAAATAGATTGAAAGAGCTAATGCCGGAATGGATACATCAGGACCAGGTGGGCTTCGTTCCCGGGAGGGAGGGTAGAGATAATGGGTTACGATCATTGATGCTGATCCAAAAAAGTAAAAAGGGAAAAGAACCGGTGATTCTACTCTCTATAGACGCTGAAAAAGCGTTTGATAGAGTGAACTGGAGATTCATGATGGATACGTTGGATGTCATGGGAATCGGGCCCAGGATGAGAGAGTGGATAGGAAAGTTGTATAGATACCCCTCTGCAGTTGTTGTGGTGAACGGTGAGAGGTCAGAACCCATTGAGATGTCAAACGGTACAAGACAGGGATGTCCACTGTCCCCATTGTTGTATGTTGTATTACTAGAACCACTTCTGTCAACACTACGGCTAAATAGAGATATAAAGGGAATTCAGATAGGGGACACGGAACATAAAGTCGCCGCTTTTGCTGACGACTTGCTGTTCTATGTGAGAAACCCCAGGATGACATTGCCAAACCTAATGAAGCTATTGAAGGAATATGGAGAATTGTCAAATTTAAAGATTAATCCAACAAAAACGGAGATTCTAAATATAAATATTTCAAAAAATGAAAAAGAAAAAATACAAAAGGAATTTCCCTTTAAATGGAAAGATAGAGATATAAAATACTTAGGAGTAAATCTCACAGCTTCATATAAACACCTTTACAAATTAAACTATATTTCACTGATTAATGAGATTAGAGAGGAGCTAAAAATATTGCAAGAGGGAACCCCGACATTGATAGGTCGTATTAACCTAGTAAAAATGATAATAGTACCAAAAATCATGTATAGATATCAAATGATACCAATTAAACTCCCAGAGACCTTTTTTAAGTTAATTAAGAAACTGATAACAAAATACATATGGAGGAATAAAAAACCAAGATTGTCATATGAGTTGTTGAGTAGGAGGAAAGAAAGAGGTGGTTTAGGGCTTCCAGACTTTAAAAGATACTACAAAGCTGTAATATTGGCAAGAACTATAGATTGGACACAGAACTATAAAAAAAGTTGGGTGAGGATAGAGAATGAACTTAGTGGAACAGATTTGGGTAAGGCGATATGGATACCAACACAGTATAGGGGCTTAAATGATAATGTAAATACATACACATTGAATGTTTTAAAAATTTGGGATAATTTACACAAAAGTTTGAAATGGTCTTTTAATTCAACACTGATTTCACTAAAAAACACGGAGTTTTTCCCCCCTGGTAGAGAAGAAATAGGAGGTAGGTGGTTTAAAAAGGAAGAGGTTCAATTAAGAGATATTTTGGTGGGGGATAAAATAGGATCATTTGGGGAATTGAAAAAAAAAGAGGGTGAGATTTTCACTAAATTAGATAAGTGGCGGTATTTTCAATTGAGGAGTTTTGTTGGAAGTTTGCCAAAACCTTTAAGGACAAGAGACAACTGGAACTTGTTTGAAAAGGTTTTGGGTACACAAGGTGATGGGAAACACGGGATTGCTAAGGTATATAAAATACTCACAGAACTAGATATAAATACAAAGCCAACATATATAATAAAATGGGAAACTGACATGGGAAGTGTGATAGATGAGGAGAAGCAGAGGAGAATATATAGATTAATCCACGAAAACATTTCTATGAGAGAGGTAGAGATGAACTATAAGTGTTTGACAAGATGGCACATTACACCAACTGTTGAAAATAAGATGTGTAAAGAGAGTTCACCGTGGTGTTGGAGGGGATGTGGTGAAATAGGTACAACATATCACATATGGTGGGGCTGCCCAAAAATTCAGGTATTCTGGAAAACAATAACCCAATTGATAAGAAAAATAACAGAAATAGATATTGGATTAGACCCAGAAGTGTGTATTTTGCATAACATGGACATATCAGTCAATAAATATAAAAAATCAGGGATATGGTGCTACATTAAACGCTGCAAAAGCTCTGATACCCAGGTTTTGGAAGCAAATAGAAGTACCGAGGGTAGAAGACTGGATAGAAGGGGTTGAGCAGATTAAAAAGATGGAAAGGTTGTGCCATGTCCAGGAAGATAGGATGGAGATTTATAATAGGAAATGGGAGAATTGGGAAAAAGCTAAGTTATACATGAAATATAGGAAAGATTAAAGAAAATAATAGGAAAACTGCACTTGCTGAGATAAAATGATGTAGAGAAAAGGAAAAGCAGGAAGATGGGATTTGGGTGAGGGTGGAGGAGGGGGGGGGAAATTTGGAATAAAGTAAATAAAGTAGAAATGTTGGATACTATGGTGTATAGATATATATATAAGTAGTCCAACAAAAATCCAACAGGCTGGTTGTACTGAAGTCAATCAATGGATCCACTTCAGTACAACCAGCCTGCCCATATGTGGATTGAATCGCGGTTGGTCCCTGCCGAAACGACTGAGATTTGATGCATCTATGACTGGGTTTAGCCTTTAAAGCTCATTTACCGCTTGCAAACAATATGAAAGTTCTTCAAAGTCCATAGCTTGGTCACAGATTGACTAAGAATTTAGTCATTTTTTTCAGAAAGCAGCATATGAAATAAAAATGTGTCCACTGACAGACAAATCTATAGCCAGTAAACAGTCCATGACTTACTATATTTGATGTATGCCTTACTGCTGGGACTGTCTCAGCTTCTGTCCCGGCAAACATTCAGATGTCATGCACATCCGGTGATTTATCGTATGTACGAGTGCAGCAAAGCGCAGCCATTCTTTTCAATGACGGACTGTTTTCTGCACCTGGGCAGCCTGAGCAGAGGAAATTCAGCTTTGGTTATGCTGAACAGGCTCAGGCAGCCTGCGTGCAAGAGCCCATAAAGCGGTTTGATTTTTAGATCTCTGACACTCCATAAAGTGGTAGCAAAGTTCTGCAAGCCAAAATCCACTGACAGGCAGGGTGTTTATTTTTTTATTATTATTTATTTAACAGAAGAGTCTCTTTTGTCATAAATATCCCCCCTTCCTTTCAACGGTAATATGATCTGAGCAGCGTAAGCGCAGGTCAGACCGCATTTACGGCCAAAGATTTGAAACCCAGAAAGAAGATCGGGTTAACATGAAAGCCACCGGTGATCGGAGGAGACATGACAGCCCAGAGATGGAGAGCTTTGTTTGTTGGCAAGTCTATCATAATGTACAAGTCTGTGGTGCATACTAGTACATTATGATTTAAATTTGTAGGGGGGCACATTTTTTTTGTACTCTCTCAAGGAGACTTTACTACTGCTTTAAGGTGCTTTCCTAGCAGAAATGTGTCTGACAACCTCAGCCCAAAAAGTAACAACCATGGATGAGTTCCCAGTTTGTTCCCTCTATAGAGAATTTTTCAGAAATGTGCTACATTATCTTGTTTTCAAATGGATGTGGCAGTTGGACAGAACTGGGAATTATAGCAACCACATTGTCAAGTCACTTTGCCAGCAATCATGCAAACCTAATTTTTCACAGTATTGTAGTGCGATGAACGAGACTTCTTTGCGAATTCCAACATATACCGTATTTTTCGCTCTATAAGACACACCTAGGTTTTAGAGGAGGAAAAGAAGAAAAAAAATATTTCGAACCAATGGATACAGAGGCAGTACAGGCGGTGACCAGAGACTGCGGGCGCGGTGCAGGGGGTGACCAGAGACTGCGGGCGCGGTGCAGGGGGTGACCAGAGACTGCGGGCGCGGTGCAGGGGGTGACCAGAGACTGCGGGCGCGGTGCAGGGGGTGACCAGAGACTGCGGGCGCGGTGCAGGGGGTGACCAGAGACTGCGGGCGCGGTACAGGGGGTGACCAGAGACTGCGGGCGCGGTACAGCGGGTGACCAGAGACTGCGGGCGCGGTACAGCGGGTGACCAGAGACTGCGGGCGCGGTACAGGGGATGACCAGAGACTGCGGGCGCGGTACAGGGGATGACCAGAGACTGCGGGCGCGGTACAGGGGATGACCAGAGACTGCGGGCGCGGTACAGGGGATGACCAGAGACTGCGGGCGCGGTACAGGGGATGACCAGAGACTGCGGGCGCGGTACAGGGGATGACCAGAGACTGCGGGCGCGGTACAGGGGATGACCAGAGACTGCGGGCGCGGTACAGGGGATGACCAGAGACTGCGGGCGCGGTACAGGGGATGACCAGAGACTGCGGGCGCGGTACAGGGGATGACCAGAGACTGCGGGCGCGGTACAGGGGATGACCAGAGACTGCGGGCGCGGTACAGGGGATGACCAGAGACTGCGGGCGCGGTACAGGGGATGACCAGAGACTGCGGGCGCGGTACAGGGGATGACCAGAGACTGCGGGCGCGGTACAGGGGATGACCAGAGACTGCGGGCGCGGTACAGGGGATGACCAGAGACTGCGGGCGCGGTACAGGGGATGACCAGAGACTGCGGGCGCGGTACAGGGGATGACCAGAGACTGCAGACAGTACAGGGATGACCAGAGACTGCAGACAGTACAGGGATGACCAGAGACTGCGGACACAGTACAGGGATGACCAGAGACTGCAGACACAGTACAGGGATGACCAGAGACTGCAGACACAGTACAGGGGATGACCAGAGACTGCAGACACAGTACAGGGGATGACCAGAGACTGCTGACCTTTAGGGAGCAGAGGGGGGGGGGGAGCGGGTACCCGAATTTGACAGGTTCCCGCTCCCTCTTCCTCAGAGTTTTCCTTCCTCCCTGTCTTCTGGGATACGCGACAGGTCCCAGAAGACTGCCGGACCAATCACAAAGCGCAGTGCTTCTCGCACATGCGCAGTGGGCACCCGGCTGTGCAGCCGCAAGCTGTCACAGCCGGGTGCCCACAGTAAAGATGCCGCTGCTGGGAGAAAACATGGCGAGGACAGCACTGGACAGGGGGACAGGTAAGACCGAGGAGCACAGAAGAGCTGAGTGGCCGGCCCGATATTCTAACATGGTGGTGGCGGGAATACCGGGCTGGCCGCTCCATAGGACGCACAGACATTTTATGGGGGGGTGCGTGTTACGGAGCGAAAAATACGGTAACCATGACCACCAGCAAACAACACTACAAGCAACTCAAAGTACACTGCTAAGGTGCCAAAAACTTGTGCATGTAAAACAATTATATAGAATCACAAGAACTTAGCAGGATAATGGCTTGACACCTCACTGGCTGAAAGACCAGCAGATCTAGGATAGTCTTCCAAGTGGATCCCTTGAAGATGTGAAGACAGGGGAGGGTGAAGCTCAGTAATGCATGCTCACAGGTCCCTCTGCCAGCCATTATAAACCAGGGTTGAATCTAAACAGCTTTTGATTATGGTCCCTTTTACAACTCTCTGCTGTGACAAAGGAATTATAACTCGGCAGCGCAAGACAATCAACAAGGTCATAATTCAGTCAAGAACTTTGTAGGAGATTCTGCGACTTCTTTAATATTTTATGGCTTAAGTGTTCAATCTAATCTCGAAAAGTCTAGACCGGACATCCTCTGTCTTCCACAACGCAGTCCATTATTCAACAATTGGCGTTCAAATCACATCTGCATATTTCAGAAGGCAAAAGTCATATCTTGTAACCATTATTACAGATTGTGTCGATCAGGTTACAATGCAGTATTCATTTTATGACTCACCTTACAGCTCATCATTTCAGCAACTCTTTCCCGAGGCTCCTGGCCTGCTTTGGGTCTGACTAGAACATAAACGGCATTAATGCCTGGACAAGACCTAAGCAGCTTCTCAAGGAGAACCTTTCCCATGAAGCCGGTAGCTCCTGTGATGAGGACATTCTTCCCTCTGTAGTATTCTGGAATGGATGTCATCTTCAAGCAAAGTCCTAAAATGAAAACCAGACAGACACGTTAGATATTGACCCACTGGCCATTCTGCACAAAGCATCATGCAGACTTCTCATGTGAGTGCATGATACATCATAACACTCCATTAAAAAAAAAAAAAAAAAAAAAAAAAAATTTAAACCTCAATCTGCCTTTCCCAATTTGCCTATGAGAAGAGCAACAGCTGTCATTCCCAAAAAAGAAGTACTCGTTTAATAATGCTGACAGTTTTAACAGAGCAAGATATCAAGAGAAAGCAATGTACACTATGTAAGTAAATGCGCATGAAGATTTTATACTATTGATTAATGATACTCAACCAGTGATGACCCAAAAGTAACAAGTAATCAAAGTATTAGGCCAGCCTCTAACAAACAAAAATTTCAGAAACAGAAAAGTCCATCACCAGCCCTATTTATCGATCCATCAATAAAATCACTCATAAATATCTATTATGTTCAGTCAAATGACAGGCAAAACCTTACATCGAGAGTCAGCAACCCATAGATAACGGCCAGGTGCCTGGTAGATCACAAGTCTGCGATTTCTGACACGCCATCCCAGAGCATCAGAGTGCAATGCAGAGGGACTACTTGTAAAGTTGGAGCTTTAGTAGGGACCAAGAGCCACAAAAGACGGTGCCTCCTCTGTGGTGCCGGCTCCTGTCCCATGTGGAATGATACCAACAGCACTCCACCTCTTATACCAGCTAGTCATCTCCAGAGTCGTGCCAGGAGCAGGAAAGAAGAGCTCTTCAGGTCAGTGTGAAGCAATACACTGGGCATAATAGTATAGGGTTGCTTTCACACAGATTTACCCACACCCCGCGTGCAGTGCAATGTACCAGCAGCTTTCCTGCGGGTTGGCTGCGCTTAGCCAGAGACTTCAATTGTATCCTGCGCTCCTCTGAAAATCAGTGTGTTTGACAGGTGATGAGGAGGTAATATGTTGCCTCCTCACCACCTGATTTAAAGCGGAGCTCCACCCAAAAGGGGAAGTTCCGCTTTAAGGACTGCTCCCCATTAAGGATTGGCACCTTTGGGGGGCGGGGGGGAGCGGGTACCCGAATTTGACAGGTACCTGCTCTCACTTCCTGTCCGATCACCTAGGCGATTGGAAATGGAATGTGTCCTCCCATCCTCCCTCCCTGTAGTCTTTTGGGACACATGACAGGTCCCAGAAGACTACAGGACCATTCATGAAGCACAGCGCTACTTGCGCATGCGCAGTGGGTACCCGGCTGTGAAGCAAGCTATCACAGCTGGGTGCGCACACTGAAGATGCCGACCTTCTGGAATACAGGACGGCCAGTGAAACGGGCTGCGGGGGACACACCGCAGGACCAAGGGACAGGTAAGTGGTTGTTTTTTAAAAGTCAACAGCTACAGTTTTTGTAGCTGCTGACTAATTTTTTTCAGGTGAGTGGAACTCGGCTTTCAAGCCATGATTGCTGTGCAATGCATGCGATTGTGACATGGTACTATGGCAATTAGAGGTTTAAATCAGGTGTGAGGTGGTGACACTGTGCCAGTGATCTTTGACTTTTCCCATGTTTAGATAGATCTCCACCTCTTTAAGGCTGCCTACCCCTGCCTTCCATCCTCTTCTTCCATTCAGTGGCAGGGCTCCAAGGACTCCCCAGCACCAATTCTCCTGTGGACATTGTTTGCAATATCTCTTGGCTGACAACCGCTGTGTAATAACAGATGAAGTAACGCAATGTCATCACTGCTTAGCCAAATAGGGAAACACAAATGCAGTGGACCAACAAAACTGCAAATTCAGCGGCTGGGCTGCAGGGTTGCCAACAGGAAATTAAGGACACCAGAATGCAGGGCAGCTCACTAAATTGAATAGGCTGCCCTAAGCACAACTGGTGAAAATTCGCAAAAAACATGTGTGCACCGTCACCTTCCATAGGTGTGAAAGGAGCCTAAGGCCTGGTCCACACCTATGAAGATTTATTTTGACTTGTTTCTGCAGTCACTTTGACGCGTTTTGTATTTCTAATGCTTTTTGTTTTGTTTTACCAATTTGTTGTTTGGCAGCTTAACCACTTGCCGCCCAGCCACCGCATATAAACGGTGGCAGGGCGGCGCTCGTAGGCAAAAGCACGTTTTAAAACGGCTGCCTTCAAAACAGGTAGGGGGCACGGGCGAGGCGCGCGCCCGCCCTACCTGTCCCGCGGGTGTCAGCCGATGGGTCACGGCCGGTTTTTACAGGCCGTTTTCCCGCGATTGCCGGTGATCGCTAACACAGAGCAGGGCTGCATTGTTTACACACAGCCCTGTTCTGTGTCAGTTCTCCGACAGCTTGTGAGAAGCTGCAGTGTTTCTCTCCCTCGATCAGCTCCCCTCTCCCTCCCCCCCGTCCAGTATACACCCCTGCCCCCTAATAAAACACTCCCCTTACACTGCAAATTCTAAAAATGTTAACCCTTTCCTCCCCAGTGAAATTAGTACAGTTTTTTCACTGATCACTGTATTGGTGTCACTGGGGATGTCAGTGACCCCAAGTCAGTTCCCCCCCAGTGTCAAAATGTCCGACGCTGTCCCGCAGTCCTGCCATAAGTCACTGGTCGCCGCCATATGTCGCTGATTGCCGCCAAAAGTCGCTGATCGGCGCCATTATTAGTATAAAAATTAAAAATTCCAGCATCTTTCCCGCCATTTGTAAACGCTATAACTTTCACGTAAACCAATTAATTTACACGTATTGGGATTTTTTTTTAGCAAAGACATGTATAGCAGAAAAATGGCGTAAATTGCAGTATTTATACCATAGTTTGTAGACGCTATAACTTCCACACAAAGCAATCAATATACACTTATTGGAATTTTTTTTTACCAAAAACATGGAGCAGAATACATTTTGGCCTAAATTTATAACCAACTTTGAGTTTACTATATATTTTTTATAGCTGAAAGTAAAAAATATTGTTTTTCTTCAGAAACAATTGAGTACTGTCCGTGATACTTTTTTATTTGCACTAACATACAATTTTGAGGACAAGCTTTCGGGGTATGTCCCCTTCTTCAAGGTCTAAGCAGTACTATTAAAAATCACAAAGTTTAAGCAGAATGTTAGAATGGATTGAGAGAAAAAAAAAAAAAAAAAAAAGCTACAGATAAGATACATCAAAAGTGAGGGGGGGAGGGGGGATACAACACTCACACAGAGGGGGTCAAGTTTTAGCTAATAGATAGTCATAAAGCTGTCGGATAATGGTTGAGGAATCCCATGTCCAAATTAAGACCGTTATCTTTAGTGTCAAATAGAATTATCATTCTTAGTTCAAATGTTTTTCTTCAAAATTTTTGACCTTTTTTTGTTTATAGCGTGAAAAATAAAAAGCGCACAGGTGATCAAATTACACCGAAAGAAAGCTCTATTTGTGTGAAAAAAAGGACGTAAATTTCGTTTGGGTGCAGCATTGTATGACCGCGCAATTATCAGTTGAATTAGTGCAGCGCTGAGTAGCAAAAAGAGGCCTGGTCATTTAGGGGGGTAAATCCTCAGGTGCTCAAGTGGTTAAAAAATGCAAAACGCATCAAAAACACACTACATGCTTTTCTGCAGCATCTCCATTGAAACCAAAAATGCACCGTTTTACATCTTAAAAAGTCCCCGACCCGTTCCAAAAAAAAAAAAGCATAGGAAGTGAACGTATCCCATAGGAAACCATGTTAAATGGACTGTAGTGCATTTCTGCAAAAAGCACCAAAAAATGCATAGGTGTGAACCAGGCCTAACACACTTTTTCCACACAAATCACTTTACAGATTAAACAAATAGGTTTTACTATTGTGCACTGAGCTAATAGCTAGGAGTTGTACTTCAGCTTCAACAACAGACTAACCCAAAGCTTTAAAAGAAGTAGGGGTTGCTCCCCCCCCCCCCCCAGTTATACTTAGCTAAGTGGACACAGCATCGCTCCGATACTGCATCTGTCCCCTACTGGTGAGAACTCAGCAATCACATGGCCACTGATCGCTGAGTTGTCAGAGCCGCTCTGAGCAGAGGGGTGACCATCGGTCACCACTGTCTGCTCTGACACCAGCCTGGACTGGCGCATTGACGTCAACCTGCTGTCAGCTGAAAACGGATCACAGGAGTGAAAAACAAACTGCACTCCTGTGATCCACAGAAGTACAGCCAAAGCTTTGGCTGCACTTCTCCTTTAGGTCAAAGTAAATAAATCACTGCACTCCAGGCTGTAGCATCACTATTAGTTCATTAAATAGAAGAGGGTCACCCTCAGGCATGACATGTTTTTCTCTCAACACGTACACACAATATAATTACATATATGTGGCATACAAAAATTATAAAAGGTAAGGAAAACAAAAAAATGCTAACGCATTTAGCGCATTATGTTAATGCATAACACATTTTACTGCTGTGAGTTTTCTTAAAATACATTTTTTTTGTGTGTATGTGTGTGTATGTGTGTATGTGTGTGTATGTGTGTATGTGTGTGTATGTGTGTATGTGTGTGCTGCAAAAGTTCTATGACACGTGATATTAAGTTGTAGCAAATTGTGCTGCATTAAAATTCAGCAGGATCACTTTTCACCCAGCGCACACCAATTCAACACGGTGGGTTTAAGGGACAATTCACACGGACTTGTGCTAAAATGGATGTACATTTCCATCCATTTTAGTCGCATTTAACTCGCACTGACATCCGTTGACATACATTTTGCATTTTAGCGCAACGCAACGTTATGATGTGAATAGGACACAATGGAAATGATGGTTTTTCAGATGTCCTTCCGTTGATCTGCGTTTTACAGCTGCGCTAGAGTGTCTTGGCTCTTACTAAAACTGGTGTGCCCAGAATGTCGAGCAGCTGGGCATAGTAACCAATCAGCTTCTAGCTTCAGTTTGTTCAATTAGGCTTCGACAACAAAACCTGGAAGCTGACTGGTTACTATGCACAGCTGCACTAGTTTTAAGGTGGGAATACACGATTAGAAAATAGACCGATCGGTCATCCGACGACCGAGAGGCATTCGTTGGTTGAAATCGTGGCCCACATTAACCAATCTAAAAAAATTGTTCGTCGGGCAATAAGTAGTGTTGACGTCTTCCATACAAGTGGAAGTGATGCGGTGTACCCTTCCGGCCAGAACGAGAGATATACACAACAATTACCAGCAATGAGTATAATATAGTTTATTACATTATCTATAAACATAAATAGTGATACATAAAATATAATTTGCAGAATTCTGGTTTCATTATCTCAGTAGGCCAATCTACTTTTAACATTTGGATCTTTTGATCTTGTTTAGAAAGCTTCCTTGGACATAAACATCCGAGTCATCTTCTGTTTCCGCTCATGCACAATATCGCTTAACAGATTTTTTTCGTACGACCATCATACCACCGTATAAAAAAAAAAAAAAAAAAAAAAAAAAAAAAAATCGGTCGTTTGTATGTGAAACGATAACATTTTTCATGGTTGTTAAACCGGATTTTTTCATTCGCAATATCGTTATCAGTTAAAACATCCTCATCAACATTTATAGGTAAAGTTGATCCAGAAAAAATATCCAATTGCCTCTCGGGGGATCAGGAAGAAAATTGGATCATTCCTTGCTGGGTTTTTTTGCCTTCCTCTGGATCAACGGTGGGTGCAGGATTATACCTTTTTTTTTTTTTTCTATGGTTGAACTGGATGGGACTTTTGTCTTTTTTCAGACAGACTAACTATGTAATGAAGAGAAAATCATTCAATCAGCGGTTGTGGGAAATTGTTTGTACGATTTTCTTATCGTGTGTATGGGGCATTAGTGAAGCTCCCACATTGGTGTGAACTGAGCCTTCTCAGCTTGTTATTGCATTGGGTCTGCTGTGAGCCAGGCAGCCCAACGCACACGGAATTAATGGGTCTCTTATAGTAGTGCCAATATGAACTCAAAACTTCTAAAATCTGTGCCCAAATATTTAAGGCAAAAGTCTGTACCAACCACAACTAGTGTACTAAAATGAATACCATAAATGCCATCCTTTGGCTATGTCAAGCCACAGACAACCTGCTGTCTACAGGACATGGCAAAGCAAATTGGCTTCTATTTGGAACAGAACAGAAGAGGCCATAAAATACAAAATAATAGAAAGACACTGAAAACACTTGAAATACAGCCTAAAATACTTACAGAGCCCCCAAATTTAAGCAGAAGAAATAAAGTGTAGGCAGGTATTTAAGCTCGGGTAAGATCACTGCCTCATCTGGTCCAGTAAAGCACATTCTCCATAAGCATCCGGAGTAGCTAGGCTTCCTATATGCAGAATGTGAGAGCGCTTCTATATATTACATATTTCAGTAATACAATCCACGCAAAGAAGCGCTACAAGTCCCTGGTTATCTCTGGCACTAGTCTCTGTTAGTCAGGATTACCACCTTCCAGAGGGGTGGATTGTTGACAAAGATTTTCCTATGACGGCACAATGTTTTTCTCATTTTCACTGCTATTCATGTACAATGCTTTTGTCTAAAATGGGAAATGTAAGAACAGTGCGTTCCCATAGGTGTGCATCACTCCAGGTGTTCCCAGAGGCTGCAGTAAAGAGAGGAGATACAGGAAATGCCTTAGCTCAGCCTGACGTGCCAATTGCTCCACGACTCATATAAAAGATTTATTGTTTCATTAACTTGCCAGTAGTGTGTACATAAAAAGTAGTACTGTCATCCCACATCCTCTATTACCAAAGGCTATTGTCCGTCTATTGAAAACTTTCACCATCCCATTACCAATCCAAAGTAAAGTAAATTCACATTTATTAAAGCAACTGTATCATTAAAGAAAATCATAAATAAAATTCTCCAAATCAATAGGTTGTGTCTATTCCTCCACCACTGTTCAGTAAAACACAATGTTTGCAGTGAGACCTCTAAATAATTTGTTCAGGATTTCAAAACCAAGGTACCATAGATCCCTAGAGTTTCTCCAGAGGCTGCTAGGAGTTCCTTGAGCAATTTCTGCCTCTCAGACAAGTTCCCACTGACATCATTGATCTTTTTAGCCATCTGTAAGAGGGTAATTCTTCCCCATGACCCTAAGTGTAAGGAGCATTCTTCCCCCCGACCATCACACTAATGTATCATGAGTTGTAGATATAGTCATTTTAGCAGAGGTTCCCTGAGACCGGAAAGTTATTTCAATGATTCCCTGTGTTGAACAGGTTGAGAAAGGCTGAATTAGAGGGTATACATGTGCTCAGTTATCAATATTCCTCCACGGTCAGTGACGACATGTATATTTTCCATTTGTCATGCGTGATCAGTGTTCCCAACATTCTATGCAAGCATTCAAAAAGTGAATTTATATGAACCCATGCTATGTAAAGCTACTCTCTATATAGCTGCTGTAATAGATCAGATTTTGATCTTAGCCTTGCGGTATTGCTCCCAGTTGAGGTGAAACGCATTTAGATGGAGTTATGCGTGACGTCACCCCGCAGGCAGAGGAAGGCTTGCACCAGGCTGAGTAGTGGAGCTGGAATTAACTGCAATTGGGGACAGCAAGAGGTGATGTGAGTTTCTAGGACTTTATGCATTATTTTAATGAAAAATGGTGTTACACTGTGTTTTATCACATTCTTTTCTGAAGCTGGCATCCATTTGGAAAGGAGATATAGGATATCTGTTGAACTAGTCTGGTGGAATGGTGCATTTTGCAGAGCGGAATCCTCAGAGAGAAGGAGTGGTAAAACCCACCCAAAAAAAGCAGCAGTACAATCCTTGAGGCAAAGGTAGTGGATGATCTTAGCAGAGGAGTGGTGGAACCCTCCAATGACCCAGAGTAAGTTTAGACCCAAAACAAACAGTGGGTCTAAATATCTGGTGACTGGTTTAAGAATGTGGAGGTTTGCACATGGTGATGGAAGATTCAAAGTGGAAAAATATGGCCGTGGCTGTAAAGCACATTGGACACGAATACACTTTTATATTTGCATATGGCACTTTATTTTTGGATAATCTAGAAAGTGGTGTAATTATTTAAAATAGTGTGTGTATTATATATATATACATATATACACACACACACACACACACACACACACACACACACACACACACACACACACACACACACACAGCTACTGTGAAAATACTCAAATATTCCAAAAGGCAACTTCCTTTTGTAGTTTTGGAGAGAACAGAAAAATAATTTGAACCTCTGACACTGTGTTTACTGCTGTTTAAGTCTGTGAAAGTGGCAATAAACTCATTATTATATTGCAGCTTACCAATTCTTAGATGTGGTGGCTGCATTACTTTTAGGCTCTCTTTCCTTTACTTTCATCTGGTGATCTAGCCAGTAAGTCTGTTTTTTTCAAAAGAACAATCTCTCTTGCAGATGTAGCAGTTACAGGGATGAGCCAAACCATTTACCACTGACAGGGGTGCTTAAAACTTTTTTTTTTTTATCCAATACCTATATCCCTAAAGGGGATAACTGCATATGAAGTGTTAGATTGACTAGCAGATTTAGATATACTAACAAATTGAAGTGAAACTCCAGCTAACACTTAATTTTCCCCTGGATGAAGGCAAGTGGTCCAGGCTCTGAAAGCAAAGCAAGCCCAAATCATGATGTTCCCTCCACCATACTTCACTGTTGGGATGAGGTTTTGATGTTGGTAAGCTGTGCCCGTTGCGCAATAGACATTGCTGAGTATTCTTCCCAAATTCAACTTTTGTCTCATCAGTCCACAAAACATTCTCCTAGTAGCATTGCAGTTTGACACAAGGTGCTCTTTGGCAAACTTCAGGCACGCAGCGATGTTTTTTTTTTGGACAGCAGTGGCTTCCTCCATTGTGTTCTGCCATGGACACCCTGCCTGTTCAAAGACAATGTAAGGTAGACACATGGACAGAGATGTTTGCCTGTTCCGTTGATGTCTTCAAGCCTGTAGCTGTTATTCTTGAGTTCTTCTGCACCTCATTGAAGATTCTGTGTTGTGCCTTGGGAGTCCACTTCTAGCAAGAGTGGGCACAGTACTAAACGGTCTCCATTTATAGATAATTTGTCTCTGGACTGTTGGATGCCTATACACTGAGATTGCTTTGTATTCTTTCCAGCCTTATGCAGATCAATAACTCTTGATTGTACAGTATGTCTTCAGAGAGCTCCTTTTTGTGAGGCATGGTTCACATCAGCTGATGCTTCTTATGAACAGCAATCTTAAAATTTCAGTGCCTTTTATTAATCACAGCAGCTCTAAACCACACCTCCAAAATCATTAGACTCCAGGCGTGCAAACGTACTCCAATTGAAATTCAGCCGATTCACAGGGACCATCCATATTTTGATCCATGTATAGGGACCCTGGTTGTACACAAGTCGATCGATCAACTTGTGTACAACCAGCCTGTCGGATTTTTCACAAATGGTCCTTGAAGGTCAATGAGTTTCCCAACTTCCCTATCCCTGGGGTATAACTCTTGATTGTACAGTATGTCTTCAGAGAGCTCCTTTTTGTGAGGCATGAAGAAAGTTTTCAAAATTGCTGCTTGTATAGCCATCACTAGATCTGAGCCATAAACCACAAATGGTCCTTGAAGGTCAATGAGTTTCCCAACTTCCCTATCCCTGGGGTTTCTTGGCTTCTAACCCCCGACCAGTAAGGTGTGCTGGGAATTCTAGTCCCCCTATAGAAAGTATACAGAATAAGGACAGGACCCCTCCATATGGGCCAGCTTCCCCCCCAGGGAGGACAAGTGCACAATACAGGGCCTCAGTGACCGACCTACAGCCTGTACATTACAATAAAACCCCTGACCTCATACCCCACTCCACAAGCGTCCCAGACCTTCTTCTATCCTCTTTACTCCCAGATACAAGACTACTTCTGCTTTCGGGGAGGAGCGCTGCTTCCCATTGGTTGGCAGGGAGGGGAAGCTGGCACGGCACAGCAACAGACATTCGAACAGTGCCAGTGAGGGCGAGAGGCAGAGGGGGAAATCTCATGAGATAGCGTCCCCCTCCTCCATTTACATCCATTGCAGTTATGTTATTGCGGCAGAATCCCTGAGGGCCGTAATTATCGGCACCTGTATTGGCTCACTTTTTCCTATCGGCCAATACATTTCGGCCGCCACAATTTTGGTGCATCCCTGAGGACAGCACCAAGACTAGGTATGTAAGAACTAAATCATTACACAAAAGTAGCTCAAAACATGTGCACTCTAAATGTCAGAGCAAAGAAAAAAACATGCAATACACCTTTGCAATGAAAAAGAAGTTCCGGGAGGCTGCACTCCAAACCCGATCCACAAGGTTCACGCGTTTCGCATGTTAGTGTTTGTTCATAGCACCTTTGCAACTCATGCACCCATGTTTTTTCCCTTTGAAGATCTAGCAAGTACAGAAAAGCATCTGTCGATCCACCAGAAACGCAGCCGAGCCCAACTAAGTGCTGGCAGCACATACCATGTTTGTGGACTGAGTGGTGTCAGCCCTGCTTACTTTTCTTTTGTGTAAGGTGCCATTATCATCCCGTTGTATTATAGGCTCAGAACAGTGGAAAAACACAAACCATACAAAACAATTCCTTCTATCCACTGGGTTTTTGCTGGTATTTCCTCTAATATTGGAACTCCTGACATTTTTTTCGAGCTTTGGACAGAGAGGAAAAAGGGGTTTAAATCTTTTAAACTTTACAATTCCCCCTAAAACCAGAAACAATTGAGTACTGATACTTTTTTTATTTGCACTAACATACAATTTTGAGGACAAGCTTTCTGGGTATGTCCCCTTCTTCAAGGTCCAGGCAGTACTCCACTCCCTTAAAACCAAAAATGTTTTGGCCAGTTTTCTACTTTAATAGAGGGTATGAATGTCAAACTCATATATATCTATCACAGAGATTTTTGTGCATAAAACCACTTAACGTTGCTATTAAAGCGACTCAGACAAATCAATAGACATGACAGCTACTTGAACTTGTAAAAGATAAGAGGAAGCATGCTTATCAGAGTAAACTGCAATCTATTGATTAGCTCAAGCAATATGCCTGGCCAGCAGGTGCCCAGTTAAAGCATGAAGCCATAAAACACTGATTAAGTAAACACTCTATAAAATACTTCCACTGATAGGCAGCATGGAATAGTCTGTACAAAGAGACAGACTTGGCAAACACTGTACAAGAGGATGTATGTATTGAGTACGGCACAGGCTGGTACCACGACTAATTCTAATCGCAGCTTTGATTTCACGTAGATGGAATGTTGAAAGTGGTCTAAAAAGGGCAATCTTGTCATGTAGTAAGGTTTAAAATATAGATCATTTACATATTTAAAAGGCATATCTTATACAGTTAATACAGTTGTATTGAAAAGTTGGGGGGGGGGGGGGGGGAAAAAAAAAAACACACAATCAGAAAGCACTGCAGAAATCACCTCGTGAATATTTACTTGAAAAAAAGAGCTGCTAACATGCAGAAGCAGAATATCTAATTCCCGTTCAAGCTGTGTATTTGTCCATATCTACTCACTGAAGTAATATAAATGACATAACACACCTAATGCCTGGTACACATGAGAAGTTTTTTTTTTCCATTCAACCCAGTGGGCAGAATCAAGAAACCTGAGACGATGCTGTTCTAACTAAATGTTAGTGTCGTGATCTCTCCTGCTGAGCCATTGTGTTCTGACAGTGGGACCACCACCACCAGAACGCACGGATCAGCAATCGCAGCCATTGGCTGCCAGCGCTAATCAGAAGCTAGGTTCCAGCAAGTCCGTTTGACAAAAGCCAGTCGTTAAAACGGCTTCTGTCGGACCGGATTCTATACAAACCGGCTGAATGTTGGGCAGCTTCTGTTGAAACCGGCTGATGCCGACCAAATTTGGCCAGTGTGTACCAGCCTTAAGAATTAAATCGGAGTTCCACTCACCGTCAAAAAATAAAAGTCAGCAGCTACAAAAAAACTGTAGCTGCTGACTTTTAAAAAACAGCCACTTGCCGGTCACGCGGTGTGTCCCCCGCAGCTCGTTTCACCAGCTGTCCTGTATTCCAGGAGGACGACATCTTCAGTGTGGGCACCCGGCTGTGACAGCTTGCGGCTTCACAGCCCGGTACCCACTGTGCATGTGTGAGTAGCGCTGCGCTTCATGAATGGTCGTGTAGTCTTCTGGGACCGGTCACGTGTTCTAAAAAAACTACAGGGAGGGAAGGAGGACACCTTCCGTTTGGGAGGAGCTCCGCTTTAAGTATGGGAATGAATTTCTTGTTGGGTGGCTGAGCTTCCCAACACAGAAATTCTTAGCTAGATCAGCAAAAAAGAGGCAACCTGAGAGAGAAATCTTAAAAAGTATAATTAAAAGACAAGACTTTTTTTTTTTTCGTTCTGGATAGAGAAGAGAGATTAGAACACCTGTCAGATTTTTATTGCTGTCTGTATCCCTGTTGAGCCCCGTACACACAATGAGAATATTGGACGAATGATCTTTTTTTTGCATGCCAATCCTATATTGAAGGTGAAGAGATCACTAAAGTTACGAAAATTCTTGAACAAACTGTACTGACTAAACAAAAATTGTGTAATCTGGCATCGTATGAAAACAATTTCCGTGCTTAATCAATTTTGGACAAAAACTGTGTACCAATGATCAGATTATCGTGCAATCCCTTTGAAAGCAGTAATTGTATGATTTTCTGATCGTGTGTACTTGGCTTTAGGGAGATCAACTTTGGAGATCCACTCTCTCTACTTGTCATGTTTACCATTAGCCACAAAAGTGACAGAAAAAAAGTGAAAATCCATCTCTGGGTAAAAATCACAATTCACCATAACTGTATATTGGCAATAAGTACCTTTATTATCTCTGCCTTCTGCAAAGACATAATTGTGACACATACAACTATAATACATTTCTGGCTGCTTGCACTGTCATCCTTATTCCTGTCCTGGGGACAAGATACGTTTGTCTGATTGTAATCTTAACAGAGACCAGTCCTCTCCTTGGAGTATAGCTGAAATATTGGAGGATCGATGATGATGTCACAGGTACCAATATATGATTTCTCATTCATGCAGCTGGTGAATTAAATCATTTATGTGGCAAGGATATGTGAATGGATAGAGGTACAAACAGCAGATAAGAAAGCAGTAATCCCAGAATCGGGCTTTGAATAAAAACGTTGCCTATGAAAAAAAAAAAGCTAAAAGTGCAGGAAAAAAAAATGTAAAAAATAAAGCGTTCCTTGTTTATCAATATTGCTTATGTAAGAGTTTCCTGAACTGCACAGAGGTTTCTGTATTGCCACCACTGACCATGCCAGGCAGTATGGCCATGTTCACATCTTCCTGGTGCAGTAACACACACATGTTAATGTGCATTAAAGTGGTTCTAAAGACTGGAGATTTTTTACCTTCATGCATTCTATCAATCTGATGCAGCTGTGAATGGTAGCCAATCAGCTTCTAACTTCAGCTTGTTCAATTGAGCTTTGGCACTAAAACCTGGAAGCCAACTGGTTTGTATGCAGAGTCGCACCAGATTTTGCACTGTCCAGTTTTAGTGAATAACCCCCACAGTGTAAGGCAGCAATGAGGAAATGATCAGCTGCAGGGAGACCAGAAGAAAAACTTGTGACTAACCCTTTGCCCAATCCTATCTTTTTTGGATTTTGTTTCTATGCATTTACAAAGCTACTGTATGAGAAAATTGGCTTTACAATATTTTGAATTTGGAACAATATTACTACTGAGTGGGGGATCAGCAGAGCTAGGAGTACCAGTGCGCTGGGGATCTGCCGAGTGGGGGTACCAGTGCGCTGGGGATCTGCCGAGTGGGGGTACCAGTGCGCTGGGGATCTGCCGAGTGGGGGTACCAGTGCGCTGGGGATCTGCCGAGTGGGGGTACCAGTGCGCTGGGGATCTGCCGAGTGGGGGTACCAGTGCGCTGGGGATCTGCCGAGTGGGGGTACCAGTGCGCTGGGGATCTGCCGAGTGGGGGTACCAGTGCGCTGGGGATCTGCCGAGTGGGGGTACCAGTGCGCTGGGGATCTGCCGAGTGGGGGTACCAGTGCGCTGGGGATCTGCCGAGTGGGAGTACCAGTGCGCTGGGGATCTGCCGAGTGGGGGTACCAGTGCGCTGGGGATCTGCCGAGTGGGGGTACCAGTGCGCTGGGGATCTGCCGAGTGGGGGTACCAGTGCGCTAGGGATCTGCCGAGTGGGGGTACCAGTGCGCTGGGGATCTGCCGAGTGGGGGTACCAGTGCGCTGGGGATCTGCCGAGTGGGGGTACCAGTGCGCTGGGGATCTGCCGAGTGGGGGTACCAGTGCGCTGGGGATCTGCCGAGTGGGGGTACCAGTGCGCTGGGGATCTGCCGAGTGGGGGTACCAGTGCGCTGGGGATCTGCCGAGTGGGGGTACCAGTGCGCTGGGGATCTGCCGAGTGGGGGTACCAGTGCGCTGGGGATCTGCCGAGTGGGGGTACCAATGAGCTGGGGATCTGCCGAGTGAGGGTACCAGTGCGCTGGGGATCTGCCGAGTGGGGGTACCAATGAGCTGGGGATCTGCCGAGTGAGGGTACCAATGCGCTGGGGATCTGCCGAGTGGGGGTACCAATGCGCTGGGGATCTGCCGAGTGGGGGTACCAATGCGCTGGGGATCTGCCGAGTGGGGGTACCAATGAGCTGGGGATCTGCCGAGTGAGGGTACCAATGCGCTGGGGATCTGCCGAGTGGGGGTACTACTAAGCTGAGGTTTTACTGAGCCCCTTAAAGAAAAAAAAAAAAAAACAGACACACAGGGCATTTGCCAAGCTTCATTAAAGCTTCAATAAAGCACAAATCGAAACATCAAAAAAAAAAAAAACACATCAATAAAGCATCCGGAAACCAAAGCTTCTTAATACCCAGGTCATAACTGTTCCTGAAAATCTTATATTTGAAGGTTATATATCGTTTTGTTCATAGAATTTTGCAAAACAGCTACAATGAACAGATTCTTCATTGGGTGAGAAAATGAAACTTTCTGGTCAGGTGAAAAGGAGAAGTGGCCAAGGAGCCTTCAGATATAAAGCTGCATATTGAGAATGTTGTATACAGAAATAATAACAAAGCCATTTCCACATAATGCAGCAGGCTGTGAAATGCTATAGTGGTAACAGATTGTAGAGAGAAGAGGCTTAGAAAAAACAAAACCACACCTTCCATTAGACTAGACAGCTTTACAGGCAATTAGGCAAACAGCAAAGCACCCACATGAGAAGGCTCTGATGGAAGCAGTCTTTTCCTGACTGATGGACCACTTCCTAGCATGAAAATAGTTACTTAGTTCAGCTGCACTGCCCTGAGACTACACAGCACTGATTCAAAAACTGTAACCATACACTGTAAATGTTTTTAGTAATTTTTTTTAAATACTTTGAAGTTTATAAATGTTATACTTTGTTCTATTACATTCTACAAACACTTCATTACATGACATTTATGCCACAGAAGATTCTGAGCCTTCTGTGCATTCCCTTGAAAAGCAAGGGAACAAACTACACAGGCAGTTCACTGCATAGTAGTAAATTTAGGTACCGAAGGCCTAAACAACTGTTTCTCGAGTGTCAACTACTAACTGCATATATGGTAACAGTATATCTAAAGCCAGACCTTTTCCCCCCCTTATTTGGGATAGGAGTTTTTTTGACATCTGTCTCAAAGAGATTTTTCATCACTTCCTGTTTTGCAGATTGAAATCAGAAATGGAAGGATCTCTTTCAGACAGCTGTCACAGGAACAAGCGTCCCCATTCTACTCTATTCCTGTTTTGGTGGCAACCAAACATTTTTGATTCCTTCACCTTTCATCCCAAGTAATCTTGGTGTTCAGGATAAGTAGACAGTGAATCTACCTAATTGGGTCAATCACAATATTCCCAACACACACATTCTAAAAAAAAAAAAAAAAAAAAAAAAAACCTGTTTGGGGTTGCTGGGTGCTGCAGTGATTACAGGCTGGGAATCATAGATACTCAATGTGAAGAAATGTCACCAGCACACCAAGGCTTCCTCAAACAGATCCACACTTTATTCCAGGGCAAACTTTTTGACTTGAGGGCCGCAATGGGTTCATATATTGGACCCGGGGGCCGGACCAAGAGTAGATGAATGATGTGTATGTGTCATCCATAGTAAGTATAGTAATATTCCCCCATAGTAAGCATAGTAATTAATCCCCCATATAGTAATTCATCCCTCATAGTAATTCATCCCCCATATAGCAATTCATCCCCCATATAGCAATTCATCCCCCATATAGCAATTCATCCCCCATATAGCAATTCATCCCCCATATAGTAATTCATCCCCCATATAGTAATTCATCCCCCATATAGTAATTCATCCCCCATATAGTAATTCATCCCCCATATAGTAATTAATCCCCCATATAGTAATTAATCCCCCATATAGTAATTCATCCCCCATAGTAATTCATCCCCCATATAGTAATTCATCCCCCATATAGTAATTCATCCCCCATATAGTAATTCATCCCCCATATAGTAATTCTTCCCCCCTATAGTAATTCATTCCCCATATTAATTCATCCCCCATATTAAGTCCCCAAGTCCCCCCTGTGTCAATTCACTTACCTTTGCTCCGCGCGTTCCTCTTGTTCCCGCGCTGTTCGGTGTAGCATGAAAATCTGTCTCCTATGAGGATCTGTCCCCCTCGACGTATCTGCGCATGTGCCAGTTTCAGGCATTAGCAGCCGATCGGCGATCTCCGGCACATGCGCAGATACGTCGAGGGGGGACAGATCCTCATAGGAAACAGGGCGGACTGTGAGAGGAGCCTAGCGGGAGCCTAGCTCCGCGGGCCAGATTAAAAGGTCCGCCGGGCCGTATACGGCCCACGGGCCGTAGTTTGCCCATTGCTGCTTTATTCCATGGTCACATAGTGCAAATAAAGGCACTTCCCTGATGAAGGGGCCTGCATGGCTCAGAAACATTGCCTTTAGTCCCTATTTGCAAAAGGGGCCATTAGAAGACGACCCAGCAGGGGTCTTTCTGTATCCAGGCATTGGCAGATAATCACTCCATGAGCAGTAATATGAGAGCAGCAACAATTAGCTGCAGGAGCTGGCAGCCACCCTTTGCTTTCAATGGGGATGCCACCCACAGGTAATCCCAGGGGCCTGCACTGGTTCTCTAACATGTAATCACTAACGGCCTCATTCGCAAGTGTGAATGGGGCCTTAGTTGTGCTCTGAATATAACATACAGTAAGTGATGTTTCACATTTGCCTAATAAAAAGTATCAAATTATTTTCTAGATCTTAAAATAATAAACACTATACATTTCCGTGTGGGAGATGGCTTGGCAGGCGTTTTTAGGCTACGACAACAAACATGAAATGACCACCAACCAAAAAGGAGCGCGTTTCCTCTATCTGGTACCAGCAGACACCCAATAGCTCACTGATAAAAAGGAGAAAGAATGATTGAAGAGCAACTGCCCCAGCTCTGTAGCACAAACGATCGCCTGGTTTATTTTTCGCCTGCTAGTCTCACATCGAAAGTGAAACGGTGACTAAAGATACGAAGATTCTTCTATGAAAGAAAAGAATTTCGAAAGTGATGTCATGTATTGTATCACATTTTCGTATGACTACTGTACTGATTAAATGAAAATCGTACAAATCTGGTATCGTACAAGAAAAATGTTTGCGCTTGTCCCTTCGGATATTGGCGTACGAATTGCCGTGATCGGTTCTCGAAAGCTGTGTACGAATGATCCGATTATTGGACAATTGGTCCTCGTACAAAAATTTTCGTAGGATTTTCTTACACTGTGTACGGGGCATTAGGTTGTCGCTTGGGGTATCTTGTGCTAGATGTTTGTGGGAGGAATCTGTATGATACATTGGGGATGTTGAATATCACCTGTCACGATCGCGGCGTCAGACCCCAGACCACCTCACCAAACTTGCGCCCGAAGGACTAGCCAATCTAAAACCCGCAATGTGACGTGCGTAACAATGCCACACCCAGCTGCACCCTGCACAACGATTTTCCAGCTAATTGATACAGATCGATGTACCGGCAGCCTGAGCGATCGTTACTGGGTCAGGTTAATTACGCAATCAACCCTTCACACTGCCACCACCTCTTTTTTGAACAGAGAAAGAGGAAACTCGGCGTTATCAGCTATAACACTACAATGATGGAGATAATCGTCTGTATAAAAAAACGGTACAGAAGCCTTTATTTGCAATTACAGAGGTCAAACGTTTCCTGTAGTTCTTCACCAGGTTTGCACACACTGCAACAGGGATTTTGGCCCACTCCTCCACACAGATCTCCTCTAGATCTGTCAGGTTTCGGGGCTGTCGCTGAGCAACACAAAGTTTCAGCTCCCTCTAAAGATGTTCTATTGGATTTAGGTCTGGACACTGGCTAGGCCACTCCAGAACCTTGATATGCTTCTTACGGGGCCACTCCTTGGCTATCCTGGCTGTGTGCTTCGGGTCGTTGTCATGTTGGAAGACCCAGCCACAACACATCCTCAATGCTCTGACTGAGGGAAGGAGGTTGTTGCTCAAAATCTCACAATAAATGGCCCCATTCATCCTCTCCTTAATACAGTGCAGTCGTCCTGTTCCCTTTGTAGAAAAGCACCCCCAAAGCATGATGTTACCACCCCCATGCTTCACAGTAGGGATGGTGTTCTTGGGATGCAACTCATCCTTTTTCCTCCAAACACGATGAGTGAAGTTTAGACGAAAAAGTTCTACTTTGGTCTCATCTGACCACATGACTTTCTACCATGCCTCCTCTGGATCATCCAGATGGTCATTGGCAAACTTCAGATGGGCCTGGACACGTGAGGACTTGAGCAGGGGAACCTTCCGTGCAATGCATGATTTGAAACCATGACGGCGTAGTGTTCTACTGACAGTGACCTTTGAAACGGTGGTCCCAGCTGTCTTCATGTCATTGACCAGCTCCTCCCTTGTAGTTCTGGGCTGATTCCTCACCTTTCTTATCAGTGATACCCCACGAGGTGAGATCTTGCATGGAGCCCCAGTCCGAGGGAGACTGACAGTCGTCTTAAGCCTCTTCCATTTTCTAACAATTGCTCCAACAGTTGATCTATTTTCACCAAGCTGCTTGGCAATTGCCCCGTAGCCCTTCCCAGCCTTGTGGAGATCCACAATTTTGTCTCTGGTATCTTGACAGCTCTTTGGTCTTGCCCATGGTAGTAGTTGGCGTCTGACTATGGGGTGGACAGGTGTCTTTAAAAAGCTCAGACAGGTGCTACTAAGTTAGATTAATGAGTGGAGTAGAGGTGGACTTTTTGAAGGCACAGTAACAGGTCTTTGAAAGCCAGAATTCTTGCTATTTCTTAGGTGTTCAAATACTTATGTTCAGCAGTGCAAGACAAATAAATTCTTTAAAAAGCATACAATGTGATTTCCTGAATTTTTTTTTTTATTCTGTCTCTCAGAGTGGGAATTCACAATGAATTTCAGACTGCTCCATGATTTCAAAGTGGGAGAACTTGCAAAATCGCAGGGTGTTCAAATACTTCTGTTCCTCACTGTATGTGCACTCCTATGTGTTCTTTATCCTCCTTTTTCTTGTATTAGTCTATTTTGATACCAATGATAGTTACATGTTTTGTTCTGTGGAAACTTCAATAAAAATCTATTGAAAGTAGATTAGTGTTAAAGTGATTGTAAAGATTTCTTCATCTTTTTTTTTTTTAAATTAACAAAAAACACACACATTATACTTACCTGCTCTGGGCAATGGTATTACAGAGGGTGGGCCCAAACCTCCTTTTGTGGGGTCTGCTTTGCTACTCTCCTTCTCTGAGTACCCCCATAACAAACCACTTGCTATGGGAACACTTGTGTGGGCACTGCGTCTATAGACAAACAGCACAGCTCAGCCGCACCCCCTCACAGGATTTGACTGACAGCAGTGGGAGTCAATGGCTCGCTCACAGTGTGCAGGAAGAGAGCAGAGTGGAGCTGCCGGCAGGAACAACACTGGATCAAGAGTGTTGTCAGATAAGTGATTAGGGGTGCAGGGAACAGACGCACAGGTTTTTTACCTTAAATGTAGAAAAGGCATTTAAAAGGTAAAAAAAACATTACCATTAGAACCACTTTAAATGAACAACATACAGTATACCTCTTTCAGCTGTATTTGTGATATGCGATGGGGAGAAATTCAATGTTGGCAAAAAGCTACAGAGAGAAATGTTCCCTGCAGGCAGACAAGATGAACAGATAGAGGTTAACATAACACCCTGCTGGCTTGCCACATTATAAATTATCTGGATTTCATATCTAAACTAAGTTAGTAAGCATAACCACAAGAGGTAAGTGAACAAACTGCTGTAAATGTATGAAAATCAATAAAATCATAAAATCTTAAGACTTGTCCACAAGTGGTGAAAAAAACAAATCCACATTAAGAAAATTATACAACTGTGTAAAAAAACAAATTTTGCCCTCATTTTTCCGGAGTATACTTGTCCGTGATTGCCCAGGCATCCTCAGGTGACCTGAACACACCACCTACAATGTTGTTTAACTTTCAGGCTATGTAAACTGCCTAATCAATGACACAGAGGGCATCATTTTATAGACTTCACAGAGAATCAGCATCATGTTAAAACATGTAAAAACCAGGAAAAGGGTTTCACAATTTATACAGATAAAACATCTGATGTTCCACTGGCTTGGAGGCACAGTTCTGCACATATTTTGTGTACAAAAATGCACATTTGAAACATGGACCTAATCTCCTTGCCAAGCTCTAAGCAGGCCCCCCCCCCCCCACCCCCCGCACACAATAGGCCATTTCACTTCAATCAGGACTGGACAAGTCCAAGAAGCAGGCAAGCCAGATCACCTAACAAATAACAGCCAAACGGATTTCTTTCAATGAAAGTGCATATTCCCTGGCTCTCAGAATGGGCAGACTGGCTCCTGAGTCTCTACATTCAGAAGGCAGCTCCGTTATCTCTAGTTTATTAGAGGCCAGGACACAAAATAGGGCACAGATTTCCAAACAAGTCCACAGGAAACAGATGCATTATGCTGTATTTACCATGTGCAGTATGGGAGAATGTGCTTGTTGCCCAAGGCAGGAGAGGAGTGACAGACAACACTAAAGTACAAATTTCATTATGGAAACATGTATACAAATGACAACATCCCTTTATAATACATTTATCATACTTATCAGCAGCACCTCTGGTGAATCACATCCACGCTCTCTATCAGATTAGAAGTGATTATATCATTTTTAACATACATCACTAATGCTTTATCTAAATAAGTAAACCGGTTTGGCTTAATGGAGAAGCACCAAAGCTCTTTTGGCCCTACTTCTCCTATGGGTCACAAGAGTGCACTTCGTGCTGCACTCCAGTGACCTGTTTTCAGCCAACAGCAGGCTAAAGCCTTGTCGGCTGACATCGCTGAGCCAGTCCAGGCTCTGGAAAGATCCCGACTTTAATGTCAGGATCCACCCAGATGCTTGTCCAGAAGCTAGATCAGTCAAGCCAAGCATTCCCATGCCCTCCACAGCCCAGTGCTCCAGTGAGAGCTGGAGGGGCGGAGCAGAGAGCTGGTGATTGAAGTTGAAGACCTAGAACTGAGCTATCAGCGGTTTGATTGCTCAGTTCTCAGTCTAAGAAGCGTTGAGGACAAATGCATCATCAGATCGCTGCTGCATCCACCAAGTGGAGTATGAATTTTTCTCTTTTTTTTGTTTTTCCCTAAACTTCTCTATTAGAAGTTAACTCCATTTTAATAATAAAGATAAAATAATAAAGCACATTTATTTATTTCAGGCACTTATATAGCGCCGTCAATTTACGCAGCACTTTACATATATATATATTGTACATTCACATCAGTTCCTAACCCTCAAGGGGCGCACAATCTACGGTCCCTAACTTACATTCATACATACACATACTAGGGCCAATTTAGCAGGAGCCAATTAACCTTTTTTTTTTTTTTTTTTTTTTAATTTAAATATTTATTAAATTTTTCATGTTAATACAAAAACCCAAAAAGGTAAATAATTCTCATACAAATAGACATTTATAACATTTCTACCTTTCCCTTACTAAAAACTTTTTTTCTTTCCCATCCCACTACCCCCCCTTCCCGCCCCTCATCCCCCCTCCTCCCCCTCTGCAGACTCTAGCCCATTCTAATCTCTTGAGGCTTATTAATTTTTTTCTAACATCCTAGTTCATATTTTCCTATATTTCTCTTTCAATCCTGCTCTTTCCCACTTTTCCCATCTCCTAATATAAACTCTCATCCTATCTTCCTGCATATGATATGATTTTTCCATTCTACCTATCTGGTTTACTCTGTTAATCCAGTCTTCCTTCGGTACCTCAGCTTTCCACCAAAACTTGGGTATCAACCCTTTCGCCGCATTCAAGAAGTACCAAATACCTGAATCTTTATATTTATTTACAGATGTCTCCACATTGTGTAGGAGGCACGTCGTGGGGTCTAACCCTATGTCAATTTCAGTTATTTCTTCAATCAGTTTGACTATTTTCTTCCAAAAAGCCTGGATTTTCGGACATTCCCACCATATGTGAAACACCGTGCCTATCTCTCCACATCCTCTCCAACACATATTTGAATTTTCCCCATTCATCTTGTGCTCTACACTCGGTGTAATGTGCCATCGTGTCACACACTTATAATTAACCTCAACCTCTCTCATACTAACATTATCGTGTATCAATCTAAACATCTTTCTCTGTCTATCTTCATCAAACCCAACTCCCATATCTCTTTCCCATTTTGTGATAAAAATTAACTTTGTGTTTGTGTCTAATTCTGTGAGTATTCTATACACTTTTGAAATACCGTGCTTCCCATCCCTTCGTGTCTCTAACAACCTTTCAAACATATTCCACTCCTGTTTTATTCTCAGGGGTTTCGGTAGATTTCCAATAAAACATTTCAATTGATGATATTTCCACTCATCTATTCTAATAAAAATATCTCCCTTCTTCTCTATTAAATCTTTAAGTGATCTCAATTCCCCCTCCACCAAAACATCTCTCAGTTGGGTATCCTCCTTTCTAAACCATCTCCCTGATATCTTATTCTTTCCCGGGGGAAAGTACTCAGTATTTGTGAGAGGCATTAATATAGAATTAAATTCCCATTTCATGTTTTTGTGTAAATTGTCCCATACCCTAAAAACATTTAAAGTGTAGACACTTGTGCTTTCTTTAATTCCCCTGAACTGTGGTGGAACCCATATCATCTGACTCAATCTAATGCCACTAAGATCATTTTCAATTGTTACCCAACTTTTCCCCTTATGGTTAAATGTCCAGTCATATATTCTTGCTAAAACCACTGCTTTATAGTATCTCTTGACATCTGGTAGACCCAATCCCCCTTTCTCTTTAGTCTTACTCAATGTTTCATATGCTATTCTAGGTTTTTTATTCTTCCATATGTATCTTAACATTTTTTCCATTATCTTAAAGAAGGCTTCTGGAATTTTAATTGGTACCATTTGGAATCTATACAGTATTTTAGGCATAATTACCATTTTGACTAGGTTTATACGTCCTATCCAGGATGGATTTCCTCCTTCTAGTCTTTTTAAATCTTCCCTGATCTCATTTATCAAAGAGATATAGTTTAATCTATACAAATGCTTAGATGAGGCAGTGAGTTTTATTCCTAGGTATTTTATCTCTTTTTCTCTCCATATAAAGGGGAATTCTTTTTGTAGTTTTTCTTTTTCATTCTTTGATATATTAATATTCAGGATCTCTGTTTTCGTTGGATTTATTTTTAAATTTGATAGTTCACCGTACTCCTTCAGAATCTTCATTATATTTGGGAGAGTTATTCGGGGATTCCCCACATAGAATAAGTCGTCCGCAAAGGCCGCTACTCTATGTTCTTATTATTGACAACAGAGGTTCGAGTGACAATACATATAGCAGAGGGGACAGTGGACAACCCTGTCTTGTACCATTAGACATTCCAATGGGTTCTGATCTCTCCCCATTTACCATGATGATTGCAGTAGGCTCCCTATATAATTTACTTATCCACTCTCGCATTCTATCACCTATCCCCAGCACTTTTAAGTTGTCCATCATAAAGCCCCAGTCCACTCTATCAAATGCCTTCTCTGCATCAATTGACAAGAGCACCACCGGGGCTTTCCCTTTTCTACTTTTCTGAATAAGCATCAGGGTTCTCAAGCCGTTATCTCTACCTTCTCTCCCCGGTACAAATCTCACCTGGTCTCCATGGATCCATTCAGGCATCAGATCCCTCAACCTGTTTGCTAACACCTTTGCATACAGTTTAGTGTCGGTGTTCAATAGTGAGATAGGTCTATAGCTGGAGCACTGAGATGGATCTTTTCCCTCTTTGTGAATAAGTACTACATGGGCCTGCAGGGATTCTCTCCTCATTTCCATCCCACCTCCCAGAGCAATCATATATTTCTCCAGCTTGGGTAACAGTACTTCACTAAATTTCTTATAGTACTTAACTGTATAGCCATCCGGGCCTGGGCTTTTCCCCCCCCTGTGCTTTTTAATGCTATTTTAATTTCTTCCTGGGAAATTTCTGCATCTAGGGAGTTCAACTGTGCTTCACTTAGTTTTGGTAATCCCGCATTTTTTAAGTATGTCATCTTTTTTTCATTAATTCCTTCTTGAGCTTCTTTTAGAGGGCCTTGGGGACTAATATTATATAACTTTTTGTAATACTCCGTAAACACTTTAATAATCTCTTTATTTGAGTGGACCAACTCCCCCTTTGAACTTTTTATCTTTTCTATATAGTTCCTATTTTTCTTTTTATTCAGAGCTCTCATTAGATATCTTCCTGGTCTGTCTCCCCATCTATATCTCTCGTTCAAAACCCTGTTGTATACTCTTCTCTTCTCCTCGTCCATCAACCTCTCTAGCTCATCTTTTTTATCCAGCAACTTCTGTCTCATATCTTTTGTTATTTTCTTCTTATGGATCTGCTCCAGGTCCAATATTTCTTTTAAGAGCCCACTGACCCTCTCTCTTCTTTCCTTTTTCTTCCTTGCTCCCGCCGCAATCAAGCTCCTCTTATGAATACCTTGTGGCTTTCCCAGACTGTAGCTATCGATACTTCCTCTGTTTCGTTCTCCTTAAAGTATACCTTAATCTCTTTCTCGATTTTCTGAACTACATCCTTATCCAGAAGAAGAACCTCATTTAACCTCCACCCTAATCCTCCAGTCCACCTTCTTCCCCATCCCATTTTCATTACGACCGGAGCATGATCCGAGAACGTCCTTGTCTCTATGTCAATTTTAACCAGATAATCTATAAGTTGATGGTCTATTAAGATGTAATCTAATCTCGAGTATATCTCATGTGCATTAGAGAAGAAGGTATAGTCTCTGTCTTTCATATGCGTTATTCTCCAGATGTCCACTAGTTGATATTCATGCATCACTTTTTTCAAAGCTCTCAGAGACCTACTCCCCTCTCTTTGCACGGAAGAGGTATTATCCTTTTGTGGGTCCATACAGAAATTTAGGTCTCCTGCTACTATCAAGCGCCCCTTTTTAAATTCCATTAATTTTCCCAACAGACCCTTCATATACATCTCCGGGTTTTTATTAGGGCAGTATATATTGGCTAAAGTACACTCAATCCCCTGAAGTCTACCTTTTAAGAATAAAAACCTCCCCTCCGGGTCAGTTCTTCTATCCTCTAGCTCAAATCTCATGTTCTTTGCAAAACCTATTGCAACCCCTTTTGCTCTTTTAATTGGAGAATCTGCATAATACCATGTTGGGTAGTGTTTGGATTTCAATTTCACGTTTGCCTCTATCTCAAAGTGCGTTTCCTGTAAAAATACCACTGACGTAGCCCTATGATGTAACTCATTAAATAAATCTCTTCCCTGGACAACTCAGCCCATTCACATTATAAGTTATAAACTGTATTTCTTCCATCTTTCCCAGTTAACTCCATCTCTCTTCCAAATTGCCTCTTCCTCTTTATCCCTTCTGTCATGCAGAGTGTTGACCCAATACCTCCTCCCCTCCCTCACTCCAACCCGACTCCCATCCCCCCTCCCCTCCACCCCCCTCCATCCTCTCCCCTACCCCTCTCTCCCACCCCCCCATTAGGCCTACTAATTGCCTTCTAATCATTTGTGGACCTAGTGCCACGTTTGATTTTTGACCCTGGGGTTGAACTCTGACCCTGTACGGTTCACCTTCCCCCCAAAGTTCCCTTATCTATCCATTCTCTATTTCTCTTTTTACCTTGCTGCCATTCCTCTTTTCCCCCAGCATATATCCCTCCTTCTTCCTCCCCCCAACCTGGAATCTCTATTCTCTGGATGTCAAGTTTATCAAAAAAATCTCTCAGTTCCTCAGGAAATCTTAAGTATGCGGTAACTCCATTCTTCCATCCGATTAAACACATCGAGCTACTCCATCTATATTGTATATTCTGTTTTTTCATCTGTTCTAATAGTGGTTTCAATGATCTCTTTCTCCTCAATGTCTCAACTTTCAGGTCTGCAAAAACTTGTATATTTTTCCCTTCATATTTAATGCTGGTTCTTCCTTTTATCTTCTTCCATATTTCTTCTCGCTCTCCATTTTTATGGAATTGTACAACTACATCTCTCGGTCTCTCTTCCACCTGCTCTCGTTGGAGCCTTCCTATTCTGTATACATTATCCAGTTCACATGTCTCTGTACTAGATTTATCCATAATGGAGTTTAAAATTTTATGTACTGTCCCTTTTAAATCTTCTCCTTGTGCAGGTTCCGGGACTCCTTTTATTCTGAGGTTATTTTTTCTATGCATGTTACCTTGAGTCTCCAGCTTATACCACAGCTTATTTTGTGCTTTCCTTATCTCCATTAACTGGTTTCTCAATTCAGGGATAGCTTGTTCATATTTTTTAATTTTTGCTTCTGTTTCTTCTACTCTTGATAGTAAATGTCCTAAATCATTCCGGATAATTCCCATCTCTTGTTTAATAGATTTTTCCAAATTTCTAAACATTTCTGCCATCTCCTTTTTATTTGGGATTTGTAGTTCTCCTTCATTTTCTCTCAGCTCTGTTCCCTCTGGTGTTAATTGACTATTATTATGCATTTCCACAGATGACCTGACGCTCCTATCCATACTTTTTTCCAATATACTTCCTTCACATATCCCCTGAGATCTTTCTGGGGTCACATTACCCTGGGATATAAATTTTTTTATCGTTCCAGATTTGGGGTGCTTGGGACCGCTCCCTTTACTATTTTTACTCTTCATATTTTTTGTAGGTCCTGTCTCTCTCCTTTAAGCCTTTAGGGCATATGTTGTAATACGTCCTTTTAAAGAAGGTCCATTTCTTCTGCCCCTTTGGGAATCCCCCCTATTTAATCCTCTCCTGCTTCCATACTTTACAGTCCATATACAAATTTAATATGTAGTTCAGCCAATCTCACTCACCCTTCTCCGACTGCTTTTCCAGGAAGGCTGCCTTTCAAGCTCATTGTCCTCTATTCAGGGGTCCCTTCAGGCATTATTTCCTCTTTTGGGGGATTCCTCCGGGTTCCTCTCTTTCTCCTTTGCGCCCCTCCTCCACAGGTGGCCAGCAGAACAGGGCTCCCCTTCGTTGGGTCGGTGTTTCCCCAGTTCTTTAAAACACTGTCCGCCTTACAGCGCTGCTGCTCTCCCAAAGCTGGGTCCTCGTGGCCTGTCAGTGAGAGAGCCGGCGTCTCCCTCTGCCTAGGAGAGACAACCGGCTTCTCTTCCTCCCAGTACTCCCTTGCGGGAGGTCACGTGACCGCCTCGCGTCCCCTGGTCTCCCAGCAGCACGCTGCATCCGACGAGGGGTTTAGTTCGTCCCACTGCCGCGGTCCCCGAAAGCTTCGTCCTCTCCACTCTTCAGGCGGGACCCCCTCTCAAAGGTAGGGTTAAGCTGGGCTCCTCTGCAGCATGTTTCTTAGGAACGATGGGGTGAGGGTGGCTATCCCACGGAGAGCGTTCACATCGCTCTCTCTCCTGCCGCCATGGTCGAGGAGCCAATTAACCTAACAGCATGTCTTTGGAGTGTGGGAGGAAACCGGGGTACCCGGAGTAAACCCACAGAATTACTTCACAAGCTATACTGTAAATTGATGTTATTAAAAATGACCTTTCCTTTTCAATCTGCAGGGCTGCAATTTTCTGTAGAATTTAATGCAATACAGCAAGCTGGAGGCCTTCTGTACATAGAAGGTATACAGAACCTCACTACTCTGCTACAAAGTTTGTTAAAATCCTTGCAATGTGCATAGATCACCCAGAGAGGATTGTTTTTCCTTGTGGAGTTACACTTTAATGCATAACTTATAGAATAAAAAAGGTAAAGTAGTATTACTTTTGCACTTGGCTCCCCTCCGCATTGCAAAGGTTAACTTCCCACTTGTCTAGAGGATGATGGATAAGTTGATACACTTCATTCCTTGTTCCCTCAGGCTTCCTTCATGCTGTAGCCCAGTCCAGCAAGCAGCTTGTCATCACTGCCTGACTGATTGCAGCTCTCTGACAACTCCCTGTGCAATGAAAGAGCAGCAAGCCTACATTGCATTTAAGGTAGTCAAGGGTCTGCCAACACCCTAGGTGTTGGAAAAGGTAGACGAATGTTGGCTGCTGGGGGAGCGAAGAACAATGTACGTATATCACCTTACTCATTATTCCCTAGGCAAAAGGGAGCAGATAACCCTTACAGTGCAGAATGGACTAAAGCAGGCCAAAAATTAACCAATTTTTCTTTTCTGCAACCAAGGGTTGCAGGAAAGAAGTTGCTTAACTCCCCCAACAATACAGTCCATGTTAACGGGGGCATCCCTCCCGTGAAACTACTGTATATTGTCAGTGGGAGGTTTCCCAGCCATTAGAATACAATGATCACAGCTCACGGCTATAGCCGCCGGCAGTGATTGAACGGAAAAGCCAGACAGATTGATAGATCGACTTCCATGATCCACACATGGATCGAAAATTGTCCAGTTCCCATTGAACCACCTGAATTTCCATCTGTCTATGGCCTGCTTAAGACCAACAGAACATATAAAGTATATTCCTCAGGAAATCAGCTGTAAAGCATATCTAAACCAACAAAAATGTCATGTAAATAACTGCAGCTTACCAGCAGGTAGATAGGGTGGCTTCATTCATTTTCTTTTTATTTTAGGCTGTGTCCCCTTTATTTGCACCCAGCATTTCCTAGAATATAATAACAACCCCTTCCCGCTGACAGTATGCGTATATACAGCTCCACTGGACTGAGCTGTTTTCCATGGGGCCACATTTATGTACATCTGTATTTGTGCTGGGAGTGTGCAAGATGGTGTGCTCCCAGTACAGACCAGGAGCCTGTACTAAACGATCGGGACCCGGGACTCCTGGTTCCGGGTCACCTAATCCTTGTGATAGGCTCTGATTGGCTATCACAGTGACGGAGGAGAAAGATGCATTGTACAGTCAGGTCCATAAATATTGGGACATCGACACAATTCTAACATTTTTGGCTCTATACACCAGCACAATGGATGTGAAATGAAACGAACAAGATGTGCTTTAACTGCAGACTGTCAGCTTTAATTTGAGGGTATTTACATCCAAATCAGGTGAACGGTGTAGGAATTACAACAGTTTGCATATGTGCCTCCCACTTGTTAAGGGACCAAAAGTAATGGGACAGAATAATAATCATAAATCAAACTTTCACTTTTTAAATACTTGGTTGCAAATCCTTTGCAGTCAATTACAGCCTGAAGTCTGGAACGCATAGACATCACCAGACGCTGGGTTTCATCCCTGGTGATGCTCTGCCAGGCCTCTACTGCAACTGTCTTCAGTTCCTGCTTGTTCTTGGGGCATTTTCCCTTCAGTTTTGTCTTCAGCAAGTGAAATGCATGCTCAATCGGATTCAGGTCAGGTGATTGACTTGGCCATTGCATAACATTCCACTTCTTTCCCTTAAAAAACTCTTTGGTTGCTTTTGCAGTATGCTTTGGGTCATTGTCCATCTGCACTGTGAAGCGGCGTCCAATGAGTTCTGAAGCATTTGGCTGAATATGAGCAGATAATATTGCCCGAAACACTTCAGAATTCATCCTGCTGCTTTTGTCAGCAGTCATCTTCATCAAATACAAGAGAAGCAGTTCCATTGGCAGCCATACATGCCCACGCCATGACACTACCACCACCATGCTTCACTGATGAGGTGGTATGCTTAGGATCATGAGCAGTTCCTTTCCTTCTCCATACTCTTCTCTTCCCATCACTCTGGTACAAGTTGATCTTGGTCTCATCTGTCCATAGGATGTTGTTCCAGAACTGTGAAGGCTTTTTTACATGTCGTTTGGCAAACTCTAATCTGGCCTTCCTGTTTTTGAGGCTCATCAATGGTTTACATCTTGTGGTGAACTCTCTGTATTCACTCTGGTGAAGTCTTCTCTTGATTGTTGACTTTGACACACATACACCTACCTCCTGGAGAGTGTTCTTTATCTGGCCAACTGTTGTGAAGGGTGTTTTCTTCACCAGGGAAAGAATTCTTCGGTCATCCACCACAGTTGTTTTCCGTGGTCTTCCGGGTCTTTTGGTGTTGCTGAGCTCACCGGTGCATTCCTTCTTTTTAAGAATGTTCCAAACAGTTGTTTTGGCCACGCCTAATGTTTTTGCTATCTCTCCGATGGGCTTGTTTTGTTTTTTCAGCCTAAGGATGGCTTGCTTCACTGATAGTGACAGCTCTTTGGATCTCATCTTGAGAGTTGACAGCAACAGATTCCAAATGCAAATAGCACACTTGAAATGAACTCTGGACATTTTATCTGCTCATTGTAATTGGGATAATGCAGGAATAACACACACCTGGCCATGGAACTGCTGAGAAGCCAATTGTCCCATTACTTTTGGTCCCTTAACAAGTGGGAGGCACATATGCAAACTGTTGTAATTCCTACACCGTTCACCTGATTTGGATGTAAATACCCTCAAATTAAAGCTGACAGTCTGCGGTTAAAGCACATCTTTTTTGTTTCATTTCAAATCCATTGTGGTGGTGTATAGAGCCAAAAATGTTAGAATTGTGTCGATGTCCCAATATTTATGGACCTGACTGTATATCGCTCTCTCTCCTTGCAGAGAGATAAAAACATAAAAAAAAAGAAAAAAATACCTAGAGATCAAGGTTTGATCTAGGTCAGTGCCAGGGTTAGTGTTTGGGTCAAAAAATCAAGGTAAAAGCCAGTATATTTTGGAACGTATTAAAAAAAAAAAAAAAAAAAAAGCGAAATTCTGGCCTGTACTGGGAGAGTACAAACAACAGCGAACATAAACATGTGGTATCGCTGCAAATTTACTTTGAGTTGTTCTTTGGTGGTAGGTTATGGTAGAAGCAAGAAATATACAGCTAAATTTAAGATAAAATACAGATTTTTTTTTTTACTATTTTGGGACAGTTTTCTTTTGATAATAAAAATAATAAAATCAGGAGATATCCATTACCATTTACCACCACATGAAAGCCCAATTTGTCCTGAAAAAACAAGGTTTAATCCACCTGGATGCACAAAATAATTGTGATTGAAAGGAAGCATTCCAGAGAACATTTGTCAGTTTTGTCAGCCAGATCACAGCAATCCCTGCTCCTGTGCTCAGGCATGGTGTGCACCCAGGGAGTAAACCGAGAAGACGACTCAAGGCTGGATTGTTATGTGACCACTGTTACAGAGTGTAGACCTCCTAAGACCCCACTCACACCTGAGTGTTTTGTAGCTCCAAAAATGCTCAGGGAGGAAAAAAAAAAAAAATCAATATTACTCTATAAAGATGGTTTACATCTCCACCCCAAGTCACCTGAAGCTCAAAAAAGTTCTGGAGCTATATTTGTAGCTCCATTCAGGAAGATTGATGCATTTTGGCATGTTTTCATTCCAATAGAAATACATGTCCCGCAACCAAGGGCGTTTTTCTGCCATGGCAACAATTGATGTCACAGATTAACCTTTTCTTTATTGGCTAATCAAAGAACAGAACTCAAAACGCCTCAAAAAATCGTGCACAAACATTTGCAAACGCGCATAAAAATGTGCAACAAAACACGCAAAAAAGTACACAAAATACGCATTCCACGTGCTGAATGATCACAGGAATGACTGATGTGGGCTGGGAGCCACCATGGCCGGGATCTACACTGACAGACGTACAGCCATCTTTGAAACACTTACACCATTCAAATGTCTTACAGCGGCTGAGCACCTCATCACTGTACTGTTTCCTCTGTAGATATCTGTGGGTTTTACGCCTTTGTTCATCAAGAAACTTCATCACCACATGCTATTCCATGCACTCACTAACACTCTTGTTCCCCATCTTGATTTACCGCCTCTGGACTGACCTGTGACATATGCTCTGCCTATCAGTAATAGGACGCACTTGCCACTTACTACTGCGTGTAGTACCGCCATGCGAATATATCTTTTTATTCCTGTAAAATTAAAAAGGTACTGGTTTGACTTGAACCTCATATGGTGATATTCATACTACTTTTGTGTCTTTATAGCACTGCACTTTATTATTTTATATGGTTTGCACACAGAACCAAACCATTCTGGGTTACAAGTGAACACCCAGATCATATCTTTCAAGCGGTCCCGGGCACACTGTATACACTGTACTTGCATGTCGTTTGCAGGACTCACACTACACAAACTAACCAGATCAAGAACTGTGTCTGGGGAATGGATAAAACTGCTAGTTTGAATACTTCCTTACCTAAAAAAGCTGCTATATAAAAAGTGATCTTTTTGGGAACCCTGTGGCAATCTGAAGAACCATGTTAGGTGCTTTTTGCAACTTGACTTAAAGCAGAGTTCCACCTAAAAAAGAAAAAAAAAAAAGTCAAACAGCTACAAAAACTGTAGCTGCTGACTTTTAAAATACAGCCACTTTCACCGGACATCTTCTGTCCCTGGCGCCGGCATCTTCAGTGTATGCATCTATCAATCAAACTCCTTCCCTTCCACTCCCACCAAAAAGTCACACTTTCTCCCTAGAAAGTATACAATCCAACACATCCTTTTCGTGGTAAAACATATAAATCCCACATAAAACCCAAAATTAAAATCTACAAATATAATCAATTTATACATTGACGCACGCACGCCAACCGGAAGTGTCGCCGCGGCTATTTTGTTGGTTGTATACATGTGGTTTCAACCAAAAGTTTGATCAGTCAGTACAGAGCCATTGAGGGAGCAATGCTGGAAGCTGGATTTTCCTTTTTTTAATAGCCTTTGTTTCTTTATGAGGAGTTTGGAGGAGTACCCCTGAAATGAAAGATTGAAAGATATGGATTCCCTATGTTAGCCCATGCTTGAGAATAACTTCAAGAGGGTAATAGTACCTGGTATCACTTTTGGCTGGATTATAGAGGGTACTAGTACCTAGTATCACTATTCACAAGTGGTTGGCGTGATCACGAGTTTTTCACGTTTTGGGTTTTATTTATTTATTGATTTATGCAGTGAAAGAATAAGTATATATTTATATATTACTTGCACAAGTTTTTTTGTTTTTTTTCCACCATTTTAAGAGTGGTTTTGTACAGTGAAGAACATATATTTAAAAAAGATAATACACTATGAATTTTCTTTTTCTTTCTTTTTTTTTGAGGTTTTCATAGAATATTTAGGATCAATTTCCTTTTAACTGGATTGAAGTGAAAAATTTGGAACTTGGATTTTGGACACATTGGGATTTTATTTTATGTAATTTTATTTTTGTGAGTTTGAGACACAATTGGGAGTGCATTTAATTTGAACACAATTTTTAAGTTTAAGTGATTAATATTTATTTTGATTGTATAAATTGATTATATTTGTAGATTGTAATTTTGGGTTTTATGTGGGATTTATATGTTTTACCACGAAAAGGATATGTTGGAGTGTATGCATCTGGCTGTGACAGCTTGCGGCTTGACAGCCGGGTGCCCACTGCACATGAGCGAGAAGCGCTGCATTTTGTGAATGGCCCCCGTAGTCTTCTGTGACCCGTCACGTGTCGCAGAAGACTACGGGGAGGTGAGGACAACTTCTGCTTCCGATTGCCTAGGCGATCGCAATGGAAATGGGAGCTGGTATCTGTCAAATTCGGTACCCGCTCCCCCCCCCCCCACACTCCCCAAAGATGCCAATCCTTAATGGGGAGCGCGAGACAAAGACTTAAAGCGGAACTTCCCCTTTTGGGTGGAGCTCCGCTTTAAGGAGCCAAAAGATATGTGTCAGTCCGTGACTTGCAACTGTCCACAGAAGAATTCAACTTAGACTTAAGCTGTTTGCCTGCCAAGTGCATTCAAAACACATCCGCAACTTTTGGGAAAAGCAAATAGTTAGAAAGTAGTATTCACAAGTAACAGATTAGTGCACCGTGTTTGCATTCTGTTACTAGCACAATTGATGTTCGTTTTGGGCAGTGATCCAAATGTTGTACAACATACGATCAGACAGCAAGTGCTCAATGATTAAACTACATGAAAAATGCTGTGTATTCAGAGGAAAGCAATAACATCAGATGGCTGTAACGTAATCTTCCCCAGAGACTGCAAGATAGGACAGCCTTGTACTTCCATGTGCTCCTAAAACCTCTGCTACAGACAGCTACACTAAAATACTCCACTATGGTAACTACGCATCTGTGGAATGGAACACAACTACTTGAAAATCACATAAGGGGGCAGCACGTATCGGACGGGTTTTATTGCACAGTGCATACCTAAAGTGAAACTAGAAGCAAAATACAATAAAAACTTGCAGTCTGTCTCTAGCACTAAGGGTCCTTTCACACTGAGGAGTTTTTGAAGCGTTTTGGTGTTAAAAAAATAAAAGTGCAAGACAAGCTCATGAAAAATGCTTCCCTATGTATGTCTATGTATTTTTTCACATGTATGTTGCGGTGTAAAAAATCCTGGCTGCAGTATGTTTGGAGCAAGTAAAAAAAACAAAAACACACACCTCCCCATTTAAATCAATGGAAAAAACTAATAAAAAACACACTCAAGATGTGTTTTTTTGAGTCACGTCCTTTAAAAAATGCAATGCAATGCAGTCGCAGTAAATACGTGGCAAAAACGCATATGCGATTTTGCGGTAGATCAGTGTGAAAGTGCCATTAAGGGATTCTAAACGCAAAAATATTATTCTTGTAAACAAATGTGTAACTTACCTGCTCTGTGTAATGGTTTAGCACAGAGCACCCCTTATCCTCCCCTCTTATCAAGTTCCCTGCAAGCACTTCTGGCCCTTCCCACCCGCTGAGTGTCCCCGTAGCAAGCCGCTTGCTATGGGGCACTTGTGCGGGCTCGTTCCCAAGACAGCTCTGTGTGTCCATTGACACAGAGATTGTGGTTCGGCCCTGCCCCTCGCTCCCTCCTCACTCACTGTAATAGACAAAAGCAAGTACCAAAGGCGTGTGAATGGGACATACCGGAAACTGTTTTCTGTGTCTCCTTAAGGGTAGAGACGTTTTCCAATGCAGTAAAGTCACCGCACACTATGTGAATTAGCCCTTAAAGGAGAATTTCACTCTCTCAACATGGACTATTTTTAATCCTTCTGCTGCTAGCATTAGTAAATAGATAGGAAAGGGTTTCATATTTACTTGTGCTACGCTTTTTCAGTCACTTCCTGGTTTAAATGCCTAGGCAAATGATGTAATACATCCCAGAAGTCTTTAGGAGGGGTTTTCTCAGCTAAGCACTCCCTCCTATCTGCATGCCTGGATTCCAGGAAGTAAATGTTACACAAATCATCTGCCCTTACTCAAGATGACCATGGGCAGAACTGCCAGGGGGAGTTTTTTAAAAGTGATTTCTTAGCAAAATAAAGTATGGAGACATGGATGGATGGGGGAGTTTGTTATGAATATTAAAAATGAATTAAACAGTGTTTTTCGTTTGTGGTGCTCAGATACAGTGTAGTTCGGTGTTTAAGTGCCATTTTATTCATTTTGAATATTCAAAGCCAACTCGCCCATCCACCCACGTCTCCATGCTTTATTTTGCTGAGAAATGACTTACAAAAAGCACCCCCCCACCTGAGTAAGGGCAGATAATTCATGTAATATTTACTTCCTGGAATCCATCTGCCCTTAGCTCAGGCATGCAGACAGAATAGTGTGCGTAGCTGAGAAAATCCTTCCTCCCCTCTTAAAGACTTCTGGGATGTATGGCGTCATTTGCCTAGGCCTAGAAACCAGGAAGTGACTGAAAACTTTTAAAACAAGTAAATATGAAACACTTTCCTATCTATTTACTAATGCTAGCAGCATAAGGATTAAAAATAGTCCATGTTAATTCAGAAAGTGAAATTCCACTTTAACCCCTTGGCACCGGCGCCTCCCTAAGTGTTCCAGAAGCCGGGAGAGGGGGCGGGTTTTCATGTGACCACAGTGATTCACTGTCACATGACTGGGAAAGGTCCCGATCGCAAGAGGAGATCCAGACCGTTTCGTGAGTAATGAATGTGTGTGCTGGGAGCGTGCAGGGCATGTGCCCTCAGCACGTTTTTTTTTAATAGAACGCAAATGTGCGGCCGCTCTGCGTCTAGGCCCAGACACCGGGGGGGGGGGGGGGGGCGCACATTTGCACTCAGCCAGCGCCAAGAGGTTAAGGAAACCAGTAAACTGCTAACACTATCAGGCAAACACTTCAATTGAGAGGGAAGTCTATCAGAACTGGAGTAGACAGCATCTGGATATTCATGGCAACAAAAAACAGTTTCTAGCTTCAATTTTCAAAGTTTAACTGAATAAGCTGGAGATAGAAGCTGAAAAGTTGCCATGCACAGCTGCTCCAGTTTTAATACATATTCCACCCAGATAGTTTTCAGCTATCCATAGAAGCCACATTTCAAATAGCTCCACACATGTGGTATGATATAGCAAGAGGACACATGTGGTTAGACGCCAAAGGTTCAAGAAGACGACCTTTTTGAAGCTCTGGTGTCTAACCACATCTGTCTGTATTACCAAACCAATTCCAAGATCCAAGGCAGGCTTGACTTTCATTGATGTTTTGGAAGAAACATCTTAGTGCGAGTATATAGTCACAAGGTTTTTTTTTAGTGTGGAATTTAGCAACGAGCTTAAAGGATAAGTTCACCTTTTAGACAAAAAAAAAAAAAAAATAAAAGGCACATTTTCTGCAGGTAAACAAAATGTGCATTTATTATTTTTGTCTACAGGAGCCTGGAAAGCATTGCACCAGAGATCAGTAGATCACTGACGCCATACAGGTCTCCTGTAGACCTGTCAGAATATCTTCTTGCCCGTACGGGATGTACGAGAAAGCAGACAGGAAGTTACAATGAACAGCGTCATGGCGCTCCACAGCGTCAAGGTAGTTCATTGAAAACAAGCTAACAGCCGCTCAGGCAGTTGGGACTTGAAGTTCATTCACGGAAGTCCGTGAATGAATGACACAGCTGTGTGGGCGGAGCCCTGCACTATTTTTAAATTTGACAGATAGTACAGGGAGACTTCTTCCCGTACTGTCAGAGGGAGAGGGAGGGGGCAGCGGCTGTGGCTATGGGCACTTTATTATTATTATACAGGATTTATATAGCGCCAACAGTTTGCTCAGCGCTTTACAATATAACGGGAAATAATACAGCAACAATACAAGAGGGTTAGGAGGCCCTGCTCCTTGGAGCTTACAATCTAGGAGGGAGGGGCTAGTGGTACAAAAAGGTAGTAACTGTGTGGGATGGACTGGTTGGAAGAGTAGAAGATTCCATTATTAGCTGAGGCCCGGATAGGCTTCCCTGAAGAGGTTTTCAGAGATCGCCTAAAAGTGAGCAGAGTCGGCGATAGTCTGATAAATTGGGGTAGAGAGTTCCAGAGGATGGGGGAAGCTCTGGGAGAAGTCCTGGAGACGAGCATGGGAGGAGGAGACAAGGGAGCTAGAGAGCAGAAGGTCGTGCAAGGAGTGGAGAGTGCGGTTTGGGTGATATTTAGAGACAAGATTGTTGATGTAATTTGGGGCAGAGTTATAAATGGCTTTATATATTTTTGCTAATGTTTTGAATTTTATCCGTTGGGCAATGGGAAGCCAGTGGAGGGATTGGCAGAGAGGGGTGGCAGATACAGAACGGTTAGTAAGGTGGATGAGTCTGGCAGCAGCATTCATGATAGACTGAAGAGGGGATAGCCTGCGATTAGGTCGGCCAATGAGGAGGGAGTTACAATAGTCAAGGCGAGATATAACAAGGGAGTGAATAAGTTGCTTAGTGGTTTCCGTGGTTAGGAACGGGCGTATCTTGGAGATGATGTGGAGGTGAAGTCTACAAGATTTGGACAGTGATTGGATTTGGGGGTGAAAGGACAGATGGGAGTCCAGGATTACACCTAGTACCCTGACATGAGGGGGGGACTGATGATTGTGTTATTGATCTTGATGGAGAAGTCAAGGGAGGGGGCACGGGCTGGGGGGAATACCAAGAGCTCAGTTTTAAAAATGGGTGGAACATGTAACATGTTTCCAAAGGTGAACTTATCCTTTAAATAGAAGTTGTGACTGAGAAGATCCATTCTGCATTCATGACAGGTAAGCAAAATGGGTCCTTACAGCACTAGATGACCAACAGGGACTGGATCAGCCTGGGTGCAGTACAGCATTAAGCGGGTGACAAAAATTACCCCGGGGGCAGCTAGGGTACACCCTCAGTTTCTATCTCATGACATAAATGTTATATATGTGTGTGATTTTGCATTTCCAGGTAGGGGGCATGCGCGAGCCAAACATGCGCCCCACCCGCACCGCCGTTCACTGGGTCCCGGCCGGTAATTACTCGCTGGTGCCCGCTGATTTCCAACAATCATCGATGGGGACTGTTTTGTTTACTAACAGTCCTCCTCCCTGTCAGCTAGGGCACACTGCTCTGGATGGCTGTGCACAGTTCTGCAATGCCACAATGACCTATCAAGAGGCCCTGTCATTGCCTATTGGAATTCAGAATTCCAGAATTGAGGCACTATTTTCCTAAAAGGGACCCTCTGGAAGAACACTGAAAAAGTATGAACTTTTCCTTTGTGTTCTTGCTGCACACACTCCACAAGAAGTACTAACACCTTACAATGTCTCACTAATCACAATAAGCCTGGGTTCACACTGATGCAGAATTCACAGCATTTTCTGTGCAAATTCCACACGGCATCAGAATCGCACCCCATTCATGCGAACCGCTGCGGGTGTGTATGTTAAGCTGGGATTAGAACCAACGACCCTAGTACTGCCAGGCAGAAGTGCTAACCATTTATTCACTGTACTGCCCGGCTGTACTAGGGTTGTTGGTTTGAATCCCAGCCCTGGCACAACCTGTGCCAGCCTGGGTTTCCTTCGGGTACTCCAGTTTCCTCCCACATGCCAAAGACATGCTGGTAGGTTAATTGTATCCTGTCTAAATTGTCCCTAGTATGTGTATGTATGAATGTGAGTTAGGGACCTTAGATTGTACACCGCTTGAGGGTTAGGGACTGATGTGAATGTACAATATATATGTGTAAAGCACTGCGTAAATTGACTGCGCTATATACAGTAGTTTATGGCGAATAAGACTACTTTTTATACCTAAAAATATACCCCAAAAATTGGGGGTCGTCTTATACGCGGGGTATAAAATGTGAACCTTGAGTTTGTTTGGGTCAAGCTGGCTGGATGTGTGGTAATACTGTACATACAGTATACCGTGCTGAGCCAAGCTGGCTCAAAACAAATGTCCCTATGACAGATTAATCTGTCAGCCCGCTGGATGTGCGGTATATACAGTATACTGCGCTGAGCCAAGCGGTTTCAAAACGTACCGGTACGTCCCTACTGTAATCAGACCGCTGGATGCGTGTATGTACGGTAGCTGCGGCTACATACAGTATACACTGGGCCAATCACGGCGAGTGATGTATTCTACTAATGAATACAAAGCCTGCTCGGATTGGCTGAGTCAGAGAGGTGGGCTGATGATGTCACAACCTCAGCCAATCCGAGCAGGCTTTGTATTCATTAGTAGAATCCAACGCTCGCCGCAACTGGCCCAGTGTATACTGTATGTAGCCTCAGCTACTGTACATACACGCATCCAGCGGTCTGATTACCGTAGGGACGTACTGGTACGTATTGAAACCGCTTGGCTCAATATACTGTATATACCGCACATCCAGCGGGCTGACAGATTAATCTGTCATATGGACATTTGTTTTGAGCCAGCTTGGCTCAGCGCGGTTTACTGCACGTCCAGCGGGCTGTATATATACTGTATGTAGCCGAAGCTACCATATTACCGCACATCCAGAGGTAACCATCTGATTTGGAATTTGATCCATATGATGATTGTCTTACAAATGTATCACAAGATGTCATTCATGAACTTATGAGGTCAGAGGATGAACATGAGGATTTTGAAGGATTTTAAGTACCGGTAAGACATAACCATTTCAATTAAAAAATCTGATGTTTTTAAATGGTGTTGCCTCGGAAGGCGGGTAGTCTTATACGGTGAGTATAGCCCAAAATCTATGTTTTAACTAGAAAATTAGGAGGTCGTCTTATACACCCATTCGCCTTATACGCCGGAAAATCGGGTAAGTACCTGAAAAATAAAAAACACACCTCGAAATCAGTCTGAAAAAAGCAGTGTGATGTGCAGAATCATAGGTGTAAATACCCATGTGATCCAATTCTAGAGTGGACCCAAAAAAGGGTCCTGCACCTTTGTGGTGCAGATGCGGTACGATTTGAGCTATGCATAGTGTATGGCTCAAATCACACAGCACAGAATTCGCATAAGATTTGCACAGGAATGCGGTGCAGTTCCTTTGCGTATCACATGCAATGTACCACACCGCATTAGTGTGAACCTAGCCCAACTGTGTACTAGTGAATTCACAGGTTATATATTTCTTGGAGTTGATTTACAAAAACTGGAGAGTGCAAAATCTGGTGCAGCTGTGCATGGTAGCCAATCAGCTTCTAATTTCAGCTTGTTCAATTAAGCTTTGACAAAAAAAAAAAAAAAAAAAACTGTAAGCGGATTGGTTTCTATGCGCAGCTTCACCAGATTTTGTACTCTCCAGTTTTAGTAAATCAACCTCTTTGTGTCCATTAATGATCTATAAAGAGGGTTGAAAGTAAGCATATTTCATTAATTTTGCACCAGATCACAATAAAGTGTTACATGACGGACTGCTTAGATTACTCATCAAGCAATGAAGACATGCCCGCCTTGCTCTCAGCTGCCTGGGATAGCAGACGCATTGTGTGCATTCGGCCAAGCTGGTAACAGAACTGACTTCGAAGCTGTGCACAGTAGTACCCATATGCTCCAAGCACTACACTGTTACAGAGTGTAGACCTCCTAAGACCCCACTCACACCTGAGTGTTTTGTAGCTCAAAGCTCCAAAAATGCTCAGGGAGGAAAAAAAAAAAAATCAATATTACTCTATAAAGATGGTTTACATCTCCACCCCAAGTCACCTGAAGCTCAAAAAAGTTCTGGAGCTATATTTGTAGCTCCATTCAGGAAGATTGATGCATTTTGGCATGTTTTCATTCCAATAGATATACATGTCCCGCAACCAAGGGCGTTTTTCTGCCATGGCAACAATTGATGTCACAGATTAACCTTTTCTTTATTGGCTAATCAAAGAACAGAACTCAAAACGCCTCAAAAAATCGTGCACAAACATTTGCAAACGCGCATAAAAATGTGCAACAAAACACGCAAAAAAGTACACAAAATACGCATTCCACGTGCTGAATGATCACAGGAATGACTGATGTGGGCTGGGAGCCACCATGGCCGGGATCTACACTGACAGACGTACAGCCATCTTTGAAACACTTACACCATTCAAATGTCTTACAGCGGCTGAGCACCTCATCACTGTACTGTTTCCTCTGTAGATATCTGTGGGTTTTACGCCTTTGTTCATCAAGAAACTTCATCACCACATGCTATTCCATGCACTCACTAACACTCTTGTTCCCCATCTTGATTTACCGCCTCTGGACTGACCTGTGACATATGCTCTGCCTATCAGTAATAGGACGCACTTGCCACTTACTACTGCGTGTAGTACCGCCATGCGAATATATCTTTTTATTCCTGTAAAATTAAAAAGGTACTGGTTTGACTTGAACCTCATATGGTGATATTCATACTACTTTTGTGTCTTTATAGCACTGCACTTTATTATTTTATATGGTTTGCACACAGAACCAAACCATTCTGGGTTACAAGTGAACACCCAGATCATATCTTTCAAGCGGTCCCGGGCACACTGTATACACTGTACTTGCATGTCGTTTGCAGGACTCACACTACACAAACTAACCAGATCAAGAACTGTGTCTGGGGAATGGATAAAACTGCTAGTTTGAATACTTCCTTACCTAAAAAAGCTGCTATATAAAAAGTGATCTTTTTGGGAACCCTGTGGCAATCTGAAGAACCATGTTAGGTGCTTTTTGCAACTTGACTTAAAGCAGAGTTCCACCTAAAAAAGAAAAAAAAAAAAGTCAAACAGCTACAAAAACTGTAGCTGCTGACTTTTAAAATACAGCCACTTTCACCGGACATCTTCTGTCCCTGGCGCCGGCATCTTCAGTGTATGCATCTATCAATCAAACTCCTTCCCTTCCACTCCCACCAAAAAGTCACACTTTCTCCCTAGAAAGTATACAATCCAACACATCCTTTTCGTGGTAAAACATATAAATCCCACATAAAACCCAAAATTAAAATCTACAAATATAATCAATTTATACATTGACGCACGCACGCCAACCGGAAGTGTCGCCGCGGCTATTTTGTTGGTTGTATACATGTGGTTTCAACCAAAAGTTTGATCAGTCAGTACAGAGCCATTGAGGGAGCAATGCTGGAAGCTGGATTTTCCTTTTTTTAATAGCCTTTGTTTCTTTATGAGGAGTTTGGAGGAGTACCCCTGAAATGAAAGATTGAAAGATATGGATTCCCTATGTTAGCCCATGCTTGAGAATAACTTCAAGAGGGTAATAGTACCTGGTATCACTTTTGGCTGGATTATAGAGGGTACTAGTACCTAGTATCACTATTCACAAGTGGTTGGCGTGATCACGAGTTTTTCACGTTTTGGGTTTTATTTATTTATTGATTTATGCAGTGAAAGAATAAGTATATATTTATATATTACTTGCACAAGTTTTTTTGTTTTTTTTCCACCATTTTAAGAGTGGTTTTGTACAGTGAAGAACATATATTTAAAAAAGATAATACACTATGAATTTTCTTTTTCTTTCTTTTTTTTTGAGGTTTTCATAGAATATTTAGGATCAATTTCCTTTTAACTGGATTGAAGTGAAAAATTTGGAACTTGGATTTTGGACACATTGGGATTTTATTTTATGTAATTTTATTTTTGTGAGTTTGAGACACAATTGGGAGTGCATTTAATTTGAACACAATTTTTAAGTTTAAGTGATTAATATTTATTTTGATTGTATAAATTGATTATATTTGTAGATTGTAATTTTGGGTTTTATGTGGGATTTATATGTTTTACCACGAAAAGGATATGTTGGAGTGTATGCATCTGGCTGTGACAGCTTGCGGCTTGACAGCCGGGTGCCCACTGCACATGAGCGAGAAGCGCTGCATTTTGTGAATGGCCCCCGTAGTCTTCTGTGACCCGTCACGTGTCGCAGAAGACTACGGGGAGGTGAGGACAACTTCTGCTTCCGATTGCCTAGGCGATCGCAATGGAAATGGGAGCTGGTATCTGTCAAATTCGGTACCCGCTCCCCCCCCCCCCACACTCCCCAAAGATGCCAATCCTTAATGGGGAGCGCGAGACAAAGACTTAAAGCGGAACTTCCCCTTTTGGGTGGAGCTCCGCTTTAAGGAGCCAAAAGATATGTGTCAGTCCGTGACTTGCAACTGTCCACAGAAGAATTCAACTTAGACTTAAGCTGTTTGCCTGCCAAGTGCATTCAAAACACATCCGCAACTTTTGGGAAAAGCAAATAGTTAGAAAGTAGTATTCACAAGTAACAGATTAGTGCACCGTGTTTGCATTCTGTTACTAGCACAATTGATGTTCGTTTTGGGCAGTGATCCAAATGTTGTACAACATACGATCAGACAGCAAGTGCTCAATGATTAAACTACATGAAAAATGCTGTGTATTCAGAGGAAAGCAATAACATCAGATGGCTGTAACGTAATCTTCCCCAGAGACTGCAAGATAGGACAGCCTTGTACTTCCATGTGCTCCTAAAACCTCTGCTACAGACAGCTACACTAAAATACTCCACTATGGTAACTACGCATCTGTGGAATGGAACACAACTACTTGAAAATCACATAAGGGGGCAGCACGTATCGGACGGGTTTTATTGCACAGTGCATACCTAAAGTGAAACTAGAAGCAAAATACAATAAAAACTTGCAGTCTGTCTCTAGCACTAAGGGTCCTTTCACACTGAGGAGTTTTTGAAGCGTTTTGGTGTTAAAAAAATAAAAGTGCAAGACAAGCTCATGAAAAATGCTTCCCTATGTATGTCTATGTATTTTTTCACATGTATGTTGCGGTGTAAAAAATCCTGGCTGCAGTATGTTTGGAGCAAGTAAAAAAAACAAAAACACACACCTCCCCATTTAAATCAATGGAAAAAACTAATAAAAAACACACTCAAGATGTGTTTTTTTGAGTCACGTCCTTTAAAAAATGCAATGCAATGCAGTCGCAGTAAATACGTGGCAAAAACGCATATGCGATTTTGCGGTAGATCAGTGTGAAAGTGCCATTAAGGGATTCTAAACGCAAAAATATTATTCTTGTAAACAAATGTGTAACTTACCTGCTCTGTGTAATGGTTTAGCACAGAGCACCCCTTATCCTCCCCTCTTATCAAGTTCCCTGCAAGCACTTCTGGCCCTTCCCACCCGCTGAGTGTCCCCGTAGCAAGCCGCTTGCTATGGGGCACTTGTGCGGGCTCGTTCCCAAGACAGCTCTGTGTGTCCATTGACACAGAGATTGTGGTTCGGCCCTGCCCCTCGCTCCCTCCTCACTCACTGTAATAGACAAAAGCAAGTACCAAAGGCGTGTGAATGGGACATACCGGAAACTGTTTTCTGTGTCTCCTTAAGGGTAGAGACGTTTTCCAATGCAGTAAAGTCACCGCACACTATGTGAATTAGCCCTTAAAGGAGAATTTCACTCTCTCAACATGGACTATTTTTAATCCTTCTGCTGCTAGCATTAGTAAATAGATAGGAAAGGGTTTCATATTTACTTGTGCTACGCTTTTTCAGTCACTTCCTGGTTTAAATGCCTAGGCAAATGATGTAATACATCCCAGAAGTCTTTAGGAGGGGTTTTCTCAGCTAAGCACTCCCTCCTATCTGCATGCCTGGATTCCAGGAAGTAAATGTTACACAAATCATCTGCCCTTACTCAAGATGACCATGGGCAGAACTGCCAGGGGGAGTTTTTTAAAAGTGATTTCTTAGCAAAATAAAGTATGGAGACATGGATGGATGGGGGAGTTTGTTATGAATATTAAAAATGAATTAAACAGTGTTTTTCGTTTGTGGTGCTCAGATACAGTGTAGTTCGGTGTTTAAGTGCCATTTTATTCATTTTGAATATTCAAAGCCAACTCGCCCATCCACCCACGTCTCCATGCTTTATTTTGCTGAGAAATGACTTACAAAAAGCACCCCCCCACCTGAGTAAGGGCAGATAATTCATGTAATATTTACTTCCTGGAATCCATCTGCCCTTAGCTCAGGCATGCAGACAGAATAGTGTGCGTAGCTGAGAAAATCCTTCCTCCCCTCTTAAAGACTTCTGGGATGTATGGCGTCATTTGCCTAGGCCTAGAAACCAGGAAGTGACTGAAAACTTTTAAAACAAGTAAATATGAAACACTTTCCTATCTATTTACTAATGCTAGCAGCATAAGGATTAAAAATAGTCCATGTTAATTCAGAAAGTGAAATTCCACTTTAACCCCTTGGCACCGGCGCCTCCCTAAGTGTTCCAGAAGCCGGGAGAGGGGGCGGGTTTTCATGTGACCACAGTGATTCACTGTCACATGACTGGGAAAGGTCCCGATCGCAAGAGGAGATCCAGACCGTTTCGTGAGTAATGAATGTGTGTGCTGGGAGCGTGCAGGGCATGTGCCCTCAGCACGTTTTTTTTTAATAGAACGCAAATGTGCGGCCGCTCTGCGTCTAGGCCCAGACACCGGGGGGGGGGGGGGGGCGCACATTTGCACTCAGCCAGCGCCAAGAGGTTAAGGAAACCAGTAAACTGCTAACACTATCAGGCAAACACTTCAATTGAGAGGGAAGTCTATCAGAACTGGAGTAGACAGCATCTGGATATTCATGGCAACAAAAAACAGTTTCTAGCTTCAATTTTCAAAGTTTAACTGAATAAGCTGGAGATAGAAGCTGAAAAGTTGCCATGCACAGCTGCTCCAGTTTTAATACATATTCCACCCAGATAGTTTTCAGCTATCCATAGAAGCCACATTTCAAATAGCTCCACACATGTGGTATGATATAGCAAGAGGACACATGTGGTTAGACGCCAAAGGTTCAAGAAGACGACCTTTTTGAAGCTCTGGTGTCTAACCACATCTGTCTGTATTACCAAACCAATTCCAAGATCCAAGGCAGGCTTGACTTTCATTGATGTTTTGGAAGAAACATCTTAGTGCGAGTATATAGTCACAAGGTTTTTTTTTAGTGTGGAATTTAGCAACGAGCTTAAAGGATAAGTTCACCTTTTAGACAAAAAAAAAAAAAAAATAAAAGGCACATTTTCTGCAGGTAAACAAAATGTGCATTTATTATTTTTGTCTACAGGAGCCTGGAAAGCATTGCACCAGAGATCAGTAGATCACTGACGCCATACAGGTCTCCTGTAGACCTGTCAGAATATCTTCTTGCCCGTACGGGATGTACGAGAAAGCAGACAGGAAGTTACAATGAACAGCGTCATGGCGCTCCACAGCGTCAAGGTAGTTCATTGAAAACAAGCTAACAGCCGCTCAGGCAGTTGGGACTTGAAGTTCATTCACGGAAGTCCGTGAATGAATGACACAGCTGTGTGGGCGGAGCCCTGCACTATTTTTAAATTTGACAGATAGTACAGGGAGACTTCTTCCCGTACTGTCAGAGGGAGAGGGAGGGGGCAGCGGCTGTGGCTATGGGCACTTTATTATTATTATACAGGATTTATATAGCGCCAACAGTTTGCTCAGCGCTTTACAATATAACGGGAAATAATACAGCAACAATACAAGAGGGTTAGGAGGCCCTGCTCCTTGGAGCTTACAATCTAGGAGGGAGGGGCTAGTGGTACAAAAAGGTAGTAACTGTGTGGGATGGACTGGTTGGAAGAGTAGAAGATTCCATTATTAGCTGAGGCCCGGATAGGCTTCCCTGAAGAGGTTTTCAGAGATCGCCTAAAAGTGAGCAGAGTCGGCGATAGTCTGATAAATTGGGGTAGAGAGTTCCAGAGGATGGGGGAAGCTCTGGGAGAAGTCCTGGAGACGAGCATGGGAGGAGGAGACAAGGGAGCTAGAGAGCAGAAGGTCGTGCAAGGAGTGGAGAGTGCGGTTTGGGTGATATTTAGAGACAAGATTGTTGATGTAATTTGGGGCAGAGTTATAAATGGCTTTATATATTTTTGCTAATGTTTTGAATTTTATCCGTTGGGCAATGGGAAGCCAGTGGAGGGATTGGCAGAGAGGGGTGGCAGATACAGAACGGTTAGTAAGGTGGATGAGTCTGGCAGCAGCATTCATGATAGACTGAAGAGGGGATAGCCTGCGATTAGGTCGGCCAATGAGGAGGGAGTTACAATAGTCAAGGCGAGATATAACAAGGGAGTGAATAAGTTGCTTAGTGGTTTCCGTGGTTAGGAACGGGCGTATCTTGGAGATGATGTGGAGGTGAAGTCTACAAGATTTGGACAGTGATTGGATTTGGGGGTGAAAGGACAGATGGGAGTCCAGGATTACACCTAGTACCCTGACATGAGGGGGGGACTGATGATTGTGTTATTGATCTTGATGGAGAAGTCAAGGGAGGGGGCACGGGCTGGGGGGAATACCAAGAGCTCAGTTTTAAAAATGGGTGGAACATGTAACATGTTTCCAAAGGTGAACTTATCCTTTAAATAGAAGTTGTGACTGAGAAGATCCATTCTGCATTCATGACAGGTAAGCAAAATGGGTCCTTACAGCACTAGATGACCAACAGGGACTGGATCAGCCTGGGTGCAGTACAGCATTAAGCGGGTGACAAAAATTACCCCGGGGGCAGCTAGGGTACACCCTCAGTTTCTATCTCATGACATAAATGTTATATATGTGTGTGATTTTGCATTTCCAGGTAGGGGGCATGCGCGAGCCAAACATGCGCCCCACCCGCACCGCCGTTCACTGGGTCCCGGCCGGTAATTACTCGCTGGTGCCCGCTGATTTCCAACAATCATCGATGGGGACTGTTTTGTTTACTAACAGTCCTCCTCCCTGTCAGCTAGGGCACACTGCTCTGGATGGCTGTGCACAGTTCTGCAATGCCACAATGACCTATCAAGAGGCCCTGTCATTGCCTATTGGAATTCAGAATTCCAGAATTGAGGCACTATTTTCCTAAAAGGGACCCTCTGGAAGAACACTGAAAAAGTATGAACTTTTCCTTTGTGTTCTTGCTGCACACACTCCACAAGAAGTACTAACACCTTACAATGTCTCACTAATCACAATAAGCCTGGGTTCACACTGATGCAGAATTCACAGCATTTTCTGTGCAAATTCCACACGGCATCAGAATCGCACCCCATTCATGCGAACCGCTGCGGGTGTGTATGTTAAGCTGGGATTAGAACCAACGACCCTAGTACTGCCAGGCAGAAGTGCTAACCATTTATTCACTGTACTGCCCGGCTGTACTAGGGTTGTTGGTTTGAATCCCAGCCCTGGCACAACCTGTGCCAGCCTGGGTTTCCTTCGGGTACTCCAGTTTCCTCCCACATGCCAAAGACATGCTGGTAGGTTAATTGTATCCTGTCTAAATTGTCCCTAGTATGTGTATGTATGAATGTGAGTTAGGGACCTTAGATTGTACACCGCTTGAGGGTTAGGGACTGATGTGAATGTACAATATATATGTGTAAAGCACTGCGTAAATTGACTGCGCTATATACAGTAGTTTATGGCGAATAAGACTACTTTTTATACCTAAAAATATACCCCAAAAATTGGGGGTCGTCTTATACGCGGGGTATAAAATGTGAACCTTGAGTTTGTTTGGGTCAAGCTGGCTGGATGTGTGGTAATACTGTACATACAGTATACCGTGCTGAGCCAAGCTGGCTCAAAACAAATGTCCCTATGACAGATTAATCTGTCAGCCCGCTGGATGTGCGGTATATACAGTATACTGCGCTGAGCCAAGCGGTTTCAAAACGTACCGGTACGTCCCTACTGTAATCAGACCGCTGGATGCGTGTATGTACGGTAGCTGCGGCTACATACAGTATACACTGGGCCAATCACGGCGAGTGATGTATTCTACTAATGAATACAAAGCCTGCTCGGATTGGCTGAGTCAGAGAGGTGGGCTGATGATGTCACAACCTCAGCCAATCCGAGCAGGCTTTGTATTCATTAGTAGAATCCAACGCTCGCCGCAACTGGCCCAGTGTATACTGTATGTAGCCTCAGCTACTGTACATACACGCATCCAGCGGTCTGATTACCGTAGGGACGTACTGGTACGTATTGAAACCGCTTGGCTCAATATACTGTATATACCGCACATCCAGCGGGCTGACAGATTAATCTGTCATATGGACATTTGTTTTGAGCCAGCTTGGCTCAGCGCGGTTTACTGCACGTCCAGCGGGCTGTATATATACTGTATGTAGCCGAAGCTACCATATTACCGCACATCCAGAGGTAACCATCTGATTTGGAATTTGATCCATATGATGATTGTCTTACAAATGTATCACAAGATGTCATTCATGAACTTATGAGGTCAGAGGATGAACATGAGGATTTTGAAGGATTTTAAGTACCGGTAAGACATAACCATTTCAATTAAAAAATCTGATGTTTTTAAATGGTGTTGCCTCGGAAGGCGGGTAGTCTTATACGGTGAGTATAGCCCAAAATCTATGTTTTAACTAGAAAATTAGGAGGTCGTCTTATACACCCATTCGCCTTATACGCCGGAAAATCGGGTAAGTACCTGAAAAATAAAAAACACACCTCGAAATCAGTCTGAAAAAAGCAGTGTGATGTGCAGAATCATAGGTGTAAATACCCATGTGATCCAATTCTAGAGTGGACCCAAAAAAGGGTCCTGCACCTTTGTGGTGCAGATGCGGTACGATTTGAGCTATGCATAGTGTATGGCTCAAATCACACAGCACAGAATTCGCATAAGATTTGCACAGGAATGCGGTGCAGTTCCTTTGCGTATCACATGCAATGTACCACACCGCATTAGTGTGAACCTAGCCCAACTGTGTACTAGTGAATTCACAGGTTATATATTTCTTGGAGTTGATTTACAAAAACTGGAGAGTGCAAAATCTGGTGCAGCTGTGCATGGTAGCCAATCAGCTTCTAATTTCAGCTTGTTCAATTAAGCTTTGACAAAAAAAAAAAAAAAAAAAACTGTAAGCGGATTGGTTTCTATGCGCAGCTTCACCAGATTTTGTACTCTCCAGTTTTAGTAAATCAACCTCTTTGTGTCCATTAATGATCTATAAAGAGGGTTGAAAGTAAGCATATTTCATTAATTTTGCACCAGATCACAATAAAGTGTTACATGACGGACTGCTTAGATTACTCATCAAGCAATGAAGACATGCCCGCCTTGCTCTCAGCTGCCTGGGATAGCAGACGCATTGTGTGCATTCGGCCAAGCTGGTAACAGAACTGACTTCGAAGCTGTGCACAGTAGTACCCATATGCTCCAAGCACTACACTGTTACAGAGTGTAGACCTCCTAAGACCCCACTCACACCTGAGTGTTTTGTAGCTCAAAGCTCCAAAAATGCTCAGGGAGGAAAAAAAAAAAAATCAATATTACTCTATAAAGATGGTTTACATCTCCACCCCAAGTCACCTGAAGCTCAAAAAAGTTCTGGAGCTATATTTGTAGCTCCATTCAGGAAGATTGATGCATTTTGGCATGTTTTCATTCCAATAGATATACATGTCCCGCAACCAAGGGCGTTTTTCTGCCATGGCAACAATTGATGTCACAGATTAACCTTTTCTTTATTGGCTAATCAAAGAACAGAACTCAAAACGCCTCAAAAAATCGTGCACAAACATTTGCAAACGCGCATAAAAATGTGCAACAAAACACGCAAAAAAGTACACAAAATACGCATTCCACGTGCTGAATGATCACAGGAATGACTGATGTGGGCTGGGAGCCACCATGGCCGGGATCTACACTGACAGACGTACAGCCATCTTTGAAACACTTACACCATTCAAATGTCTTACAGCGGCTGAGCACCTCATCACTGTACTGTTTCCTCTGTAGATATCTGTGGGTTTTACGCCTTTGTTCATCAAGAAACTTCATCACCACATGCTATTCCATGCACTCACTAACACTCTTGTTCCCCATCTTGATTTACCGCCTCTGGACTGACCTGTGACATATGCTCTGCCTATCAGTAATAGGACGCACTTGCCACTTACTACTGCGTGTAGTACCGCCATGCGAATATATCTTTTTATTCCTGTAAAATTAAAAAGGTACTGGTTTGACTTGAACCTCATATGGTGATATTCATACTACTTTTGTGTCTTTATAGCACTGCACTTTATTATTTTATATGGTTTGCACACAGAACCAAACCATTCTGGGTTACAAGTGAACACCCAGATCATATCTTTCAAGCGGTCCCGGGCACACTGTATACACTGTACTTGCATGTCGTTTGCAGGACTCACACTACACAAACTAACCAGATCAAGAACTGTGTCTGGGGAATGGATAAAACTGCTAGTTTGAATACTTCCTTACCTAAAAAAGCTGCTATATAAAAAGTGATCTTTTTGGGAACCCTGTGGCAATCTGAAGAACCATGTTAGGTGCTTTTTGCAACTTGACTTAAAGCAGAGTTCCACCTAAAAAAGAAAAAAAAAAAAGTCAAACAGCTACAAAAACTGTAGCTGCTGACTTTTAAAATACAGCCACTTTCACCGGACATCTTCTGTCCCTGGCGCCGGCATCTTCAGTGTATGCATCTATCAATCAAACTCCTTCCCTTCCACTCCCACCAAAAAGTCACACTTTCTCCCTAGAAAGTATACAATCCAACACATCCTTTTCGTGGTAAAACATATAAATCCCACATAAAACCCAAAATTAAAATCTACAAATATAATCAATTTATACATTGACGCACGCACGCCAACCGGAAGTGTCGCCGCGGCTATTTTGTTGGTTGTATACATGTGGTTTCAACCAAAAGTTTGATCAGTCAGTACAGAGCCATTGAGGGAGCAATGCTGGAAGCTGGATTTTCCTTTTTTTAATAGCCTTTGTTTCTTTATGAGGAGTTTGGAGGAGTACCCCTGAAATGAAAGATTGAAAGATATGGATTCCCTATGTTAGCCCATGCTTGAGAATAACTTCAAGAGGGTAATAGTACCTGGTATCACTTTTGGCTGGATTATAGAGGGTACTAGTACCTAGTATCACTATTCACAAGTGGTTGGCGTGATCACGAGTTTTTCACGTTTTGGGTTTTATTTATTTATTGATTTATGCAGTGAAAGAATAAGTATATATTTATATATTACTTGCACAAGTTTTTTTGTTTTTTTTCCACCATTTTAAGAGTGGTTTTGTACAGTGAAGAACATATATTTAAAAAAGATAATACACTATGAATTTTCTTTTTCTTTCTTTTTTTTTGAGGTTTTCATAGAATATTTAGGATCAATTTCCTTTTAACTGGATTGAAGTGAAAAATTTGGAACTTGGATTTTGGACACATTGGGATTTTATTTTATGTAATTTTATTTTTGTGAGTTTGAGACACAATTGGGAGTGCATTTAATTTGAACACAATTTTTAAGTTTAAGTGATTAATATTTATTTTGATTGTATAAATTGATTATATTTGTAGATTGTAATTTTGGGTTTTATGTGGGATTTATATGTTTTACCACGAAAAGGATATGTTGGAGTGTATGCATCTGGCTGTGACAGCTTGCGGCTTGACAGCCGGGTGCCCACTGCACATGAGCGAGAAGCGCTGCATTTTGTGAATGGCCCCCGTAGTCTTCTGTGACCCGTCACGTGTCGCAGAAGACTACGGGGAGGTGAGGACAACTTCTGCTTCCGATTGCCTAGGCGATCGCAATGGAAATGGGAGCTGGTATCTGTCAAATTCGGTACCCGCTCCCCCCCCCCCCACACTCCCCAAAGATGCCAATCCTTAATGGGGAGCGCGAGACAAAGACTTAAAGCGGAACTTCCCCTTTTGGGTGGAGCTCCGCTTTAAGGAGCCAAAAGATATGTGTCAGTCCGTGACTTGCAACTGTCCACAGAAGAATTCAACTTAGACTTAAGCTGTTTGCCTGCCAAGTGCATTCAAAACACATCCGCAACTTTTGGGAAAAGCAAATAGTTAGAAAGTAGTATTCACAAGTAACAGATTAGTGCACCGTGTTTGCATTCTGTTACTAGCACAATTGATGTTCGTTTTGGGCAGTGATCCAAATGTTGTACAACATACGATCAGACAGCAAGTGCTCAATGATTAAACTACATGAAAAATGCTGTGTATTCAGAGGAAAGCAATAACATCAGATGGCTGTAACGTAATCTTCCCCAGAGACTGCAAGATAGGACAGCCTTGTACTTCCATGTGCTCCTAAAACCTCTGCTACAGACAGCTACACTAAAATACTCCACTATGGTAACTACGCATCTGTGGAATGGAACACAACTACTTGAAAATCACATAAGGGGGCAGCACGTATCGGACGGGTTTTATTGCACAGTGCATACCTAAAGTGAAACTAGAAGCAAAATACAATAAAAACTTGCAGTCTGTCTCTAGCACTAAGGGTCCTTTCACACTGAGGAGTTTTTGAAGCGTTTTGGTGTTAAAAAAATAAAAGTGCAAGACAAGCTCATGAAAAATGCTTCCCTATGTATGTCTATGTATTTTTTCACATGTATGTTGCGGTGTAAAAAATCCTGGCTGCAGTATGTTTGGAGCAAGTAAAAAAAACAAAAACACACACCTCCCCATTTAAATCAATGGAAAAAACTAATAAAAAACACACTCAAGATGTGTTTTTTTGAGTCACGTCCTTTAAAAAATGCAATGCAATGCAGTCGCAGTAAATACGTGGCAAAAACGCATATGCGATTTTGCGGTAGATCAGTGTGAAAGTGCCATTAAGGGATTCTAAACGCAAAAATATTATTCTTGTAAACAAATGTGTAACTTACCTGCTCTGTGTAATGGTTTAGCACAGAGCACCCCTTATCCTCCCCTCTTATCAAGTTCCCTGCAAGCACTTCTGGCCCTTCCCACCCGCTGAGTGTCCCCGTAGCAAGCCGCTTGCTATGGGGCACTTGTGCGGGCTCGTTCCCAAGACAGCTCTGTGTGTCCATTGACACAGAGATTGTGGTTCGGCCCTGCCCCTCGCTCCCTCCTCACTCACTGTAATAGACAAAAGCAAGTACCAAAGGCGTGTGAATGGGACATACCGGAAACTGTTTTCTGTGTCTCCTTAAGGGTAGAGACGTTTTCCAATGCAGTAAAGTCACCGCACACTATGTGAATTAGCCCTTAAAGGAGAATTTCACTCTCTCAACATGGACTATTTTTAATCCTTCTGCTGCTAGCATTAGTAAATAGATAGGAAAGGGTTTCATATTTACTTGTGCTACGCTTTTTCAGTCACTTCCTGGTTTAAATGCCTAGGCAAATGATGTAATACATCCCAGAAGTCTTTAGGAGGGGTTTTCTCAGCTAAGCACTCCCTCCTATCTGCATGCCTGGATTCCAGGAAGTAAATGTTACACAAATCATCTGCCCTTACTCAAGATGACCATGGGCAGAACTGCCAGGGGGAGTTTTTTAAAAGTGATTTCTTAGCAAAATAAAGTATGGAGACATGGATGGATGGGGGAGTTTGTTATGAATATTAAAAATGAATTAAACAGTGTTTTTCGTTTGTGGTGCTCAGATACAGTGTAGTTCGGTGTTTAAGTGCCATTTTATTCATTTTGAATATTCAAAGCCAACTCGCCCATCCACCCACGTCTCCATGCTTTATTTTGCTGAGAAATGACTTACAAAAAGCACCCCCCCACCTGAGTAAGGGCAGATAATTCATGTAATATTTACTTCCTGGAATCCATCTGCCCTTAGCTCAGGCATGCAGACAGAATAGTGTGCGTAGCTGAGAAAATCCTTCCTCCCCTCTTAAAGACTTCTGGGATGTATGGCGTCATTTGCCTAGGCCTAGAAACCAGGAAGTGACTGAAAACTTTTAAAACAAGTAAATATGAAACACTTTCCTATCTATTTACTAATGCTAGCAGCATAAGGATTAAAAATAGTCCATGTTAATTCAGAAAGTGAAATTCCACTTTAACCCCTTGGCACCGGCGCCTCCCTAAGTGTTCCAGAAGCCGGGAGAGGGGGCGGGTTTTCATGTGACCACAGTGATTCACTGTCACATGACTGGGAAAGGTCCCGATCGCAAGAGGAGATCCAGACCGTTTCGTGAGTAATGAATGTGTGTGCTGGGAGCGTGCAGGGCATGTGCCCTCAGCACGTTTTTTTTTAATAGAACGCAAATGTGCGGCCGCTCTGCGTCTAGGCCCAGACACCGGGGGGGGGGGGGGGGGGCGCACATTTGCACTCAGCCAGCGCCAAGAGGTTAAGGAAACCAGTAAACTGCTAACACTATCAGGCAAACACTTCAATTGAGAGGGAAGTCTATCAGAACTGGAGTAGACAGCATCTGGATATTCATGGCAACAAAAAACAGTTTCTAGCTTCAATTTTCAAAGTTTAACTGAATAAGCTGGAGATAGAAGCTGAAAAGTTGCCATGCACAGCTGCTCCAGTTTTAATACATATTCCACCCAGATAGTTTTCAGCTATCCATAGAAGCCACATTTCAAATAGCTCCACACATGTGGTATGATATAGCAAGAGGACACATGTGGTTAGACGCCAAAGGTTCAAGAAGACGACCTTTTTGAAGCTCTGGTGTCTAACCACATCTGTCTGTATTACCAAACCAATTCCAAGATCCAAGGCAGGCTTGACTTTCATTGATGTTTTGGAAGAAACATCTTAGTGCGAGTATATAGTCACAAGGTTTTTTTTTAGTGTTGAATTTAGCAACGAGCTTAAAGGATAAGTTCACCTTTTAGACAAAAAAAAAAAAAAAAATAAAGGCACATTTTCTGCAGGTAAACAAAATGTGCATTTATTATTTTTGTCTACAGGAGCCTGGAAAGCATTGCACCAGAGATCAGTAGATCACTGACGCCATACAGGTCTCCTGTAGACCTGTCAGAATATCTTCTTGCCCGTACGGGATGTACGAGAAAGCAGACAGGAAGTTACAATGAACAGCGTCATGGCGCTCCACAGCGTCAAGGTAGTTCATTGAAAACAAGCTAACAGCCGCTCAGGCAGTTGGGACTTGAAGTTCATTCACGGAAGTCCGTGAATGAATGACACAGCTGTGTGGGCGGAGCCCTGCACTATTTTTAAATTTGACAGATAGTACAGGGAGACTTCTTCCCGTACTGTCAGAGGGAGAGGGAGGGGGCAGCGGCTGTGGCTATGGGCACTTTATTATTATTATACAGGATTTATATAGCGCCAACAGTTTGCTCAGCGCTTTACAATATAACGGGAAATAATACAGCAACAATACAAGAGGGTTAGGAGGCCCTGCTCCTTGGAGCTTACAATCTAGGAGGGAGGGGCTAGTGGTACAAAAAGGTAGTAACTGTGGGGGATGGACTGGTTGGAAGAGTAGAAGATTCCATTATTAGCTGAGGCCCGGATAGGCTTCCCTGAAGAGGTTTTCAGAGATCGCCTAAAAGTGAGCAGAGTCGGCGATAGTCTGATAAATTGGGGTAGAGAGTTCCAGAGGATGGGGGAAGCTCTGGGAGAAGTCCTGGAGACGAGCATGGGAGGAGGAGACAAGGGAGCTAGAGAGCAGAAGGTCGTGCAAGGAGTGGAGAGTGCGGTTTGGGTGATATTTAGAGACAAGATTGTTGATGTAATTTGGGGCAGAGTTATAAATGGCTTTATATATTTTTGTTAATGTTTTGAATTTTATCCGTTGGGCAATGGGAAGCCAGTGGAGGGATTGGCAGAGAGGGGTGGCAGATACAGAACGGTTAGTAAGGTGGATGAGTCTGGCAGCAGCATTCATGATAGACTGAAGAGGGGATAGCCTGCGATTAGGTCGGCCAATGAGGAGGGAGTTACAATAGTCAAGGCGAGATATAACAAGGGAGTGAATAAGTTGCTTAGTGGTTTCCGTGGTTAGGAACGGGCGTATCTTGGAGATGATGTGGAGGTGAAGTCTACAAGATTTGGACAGTGATTGGATTTGGGGGTGAAAGGACAGATGGGAGTCCAGGATTACACCTAGTACCCTGACATGAGGGGGGGACTGATGATTGTGTTATTGATCTTGATGGAGAAGTCAAGGGAGGGGGCACGGGCTGGGGGGAATACCAAGAGCTCAGTTTTAAAAATGGGTGAAACATGTAACATGTTTCCAAAGGTGAACTTATCCTTTAAATAGAAGTTGTGACTGAGAAGATCCATTCTGCATTCATGACAGGTAAGCAAAATGGGTCCTTACAGCACTAGATGACCAACAGGGACTGGATCAGCCTGGGTGCAGTACAGCATTAAGCGGGTGACAAAAATTACCCCGGGGGCAGCTAGGGTACACCCTCAGTTTCTATCTCATGACATAAATGTTATATATGTGTGTGATTTTGCATTTCCAGGTAGGGGGCATGCACGAGCCAAACATGCGCCCCACCCGCACCGCCGTTCACTGGGTCCCGGCCGGTAATTACTCGCTGGCGCCCGCTGATTTCCAACAATCATCGATGGGGACTGTTTTGTTTACTAACAGTCCTCCTCCCTGTCAGCTAGGGCACACTGCTCTGGATGGCTGTGCACAGTTCTGCAATGCCACAATGACCTATCAAGAGGCCCTGTCATTGCCTATTGGAATTCAGAATTCCAGAATTGAGGCACTATTTTCCTAAAAGGGACCCTCTGGAAGAACACTGAAAAAGTATGAACTTTTCCTTTGTGTTCTTGCTGCACACACTCCACAAGAAGTACTAACACCTTACAATGTCTCACTAATCACAATAAGCCTGGGTTCACACTGATGCAGAATTCACAGCATTTTCTGTGCAAATTCCACACGGCATCAGAATCGCACCCCATTCATGCGAACCGCTGCGGGTGTGTATGTTAAGCTGGGATTAGAACCAACGACCCTAGTACTGCCAGGCAGAAGTGCTAACCATTTATTCACTGTACTGCCCGGCTGTACTAGGGTTGTTGGTTTGAATCCCAGCCCTGGCACAACCTGTGCCAGCCTGGGTTTCCTTCGGGTACTCCAGTTTCCTCCCACATGCCAAAGACATGCTGGTAGGTTAATTGTATCCTGTCTAAATTGTCCCTAGTATGTGTGTGTATGAATGTGAGTTAGGGACCTTAGATTGTACACCGCTTGAGGGTTAGGGACTGATGTGAATGTACAATATATATGTGTAAAGCACTGCGTAAATTGACTGCTCTATATACAGTAGTTTATGGCGAATAAGACTACTTTTTATACCTAAAAATATACCCCAAAAATTGGGGGTCGTCTTATACGCGGGGTATAAAATGTGAACCTTGAGTTTGTTTGGGTCAAGCTGGCTGGATGTGTGGTAATACTGTACATACAGTATACCGTGCTGAGCCAAGCTGGCTGGATGTGTGGTAATACTGTACATACAGTATACCGTGCTGAGCCAAGCTGGCTCAAAACAAATGTCCCTATGACAGATTAATCTGTCAGCCCGCTGGATGTGCGGTATATACAGTATACTGCGCTGAGCCAAGCGGTTTCAAAACGTACCGGTACGTCCCTACTGTAATCAGACCGCTGGATGCGTGTATGTACGGTAGCTGCGGCTACATACAGTATACACTGGGCCAATCACGGCGAGTGATGTATTCTACTAATGAATACAAAGCCTGCTCGGATTGGCTGAGTCAGAGAGGTGGGCTGATGATGTCACAACCTCAGCCAATCCGAGCAGGCTTTGTATTCATTAGTAGAATCCAACGCTCGCCGCAACTGGCCCAGTGTATACTGTATGTAGCCTCAGCTACTGTACACACACGCATCCAGCGGTCTGATTACCGTAGGGACGTACTGGTACGTATTGAAACCGCTTGGCTCAGTATACTGTATATACCGCACATCCAGCGGGCTGACAGATTAATCTGTCATATGGACATTTGTTTTGAGCCAGCTTGGCTCAGCGCGGTTTACTGCACGTCCAGCGGGCTGTATATATACTGTATGTAGCCGAAGCTACCATATTACCGCACATCCAGCGGTAACCATCTGATTTGGAATTTGATCCATATGATGATTGTCTTACAAATGTATCACAAGATGTCATTCATGAACTTATGAGGTCAGAGGATGAACATGAGGATTTTGAAGGATTTTAAGTACCGGTAAGACATAACCATTTCAATTAAAAAATCTGATGTTTTTAAATGGTGGTGCCTCAGAAGGCGGGTAGTCTTATACGGTGAGTATAGCCCAAAATCTATGTTTTAACTAGAAAATTAGGAGGTCGTCTTATACACCCAGTCGCCTTATACGCCGGAAAATCGGGTAAGTACCTGAAAAATAAAAAACACACCTCGAAATCGGTCTGAAAAACGCAGTGTGATGTGCAGAATCATAGGTGTAAATACCCATGTGATCCAATTCTAGAGTGGACCCAAAAAAGGGTCCTGCACCTTTGTGGTGCAGATGCGGTACGATTTGAGCTATGCATAGTGTATGGCTCAAATCACACAGCACAGAATTTGCATAAGATTTGCACAGGAATGCGGTGCAGTTCCTTTGCGTATCACATGCAATGTACCGCACCGCATTAGTGTGAACCTAGCCCAACTGTGTACTAGTGAATTCACAGGTTATATATTTCTTGGAGTTGATTTACAAAAACTGGAGAGTGCAAAATCTGGTGCAGCTGTGCATGGTAGCCAATCAGCTTCTAATTTCAGCTTGTTCAATTAAGCTTTGACAAAAAAAAAACAAAAAAAAACTGTAAGCGGATTGGTTTCTATGCGCAGCTTCACCAGATTTTGCACTCTCCAGTTTTAGTAAATCAACCTCTTTGTGTCCATTAATGATCTATAAAGAGGGTTGAAAGTAAGCATATTTCATTAATTTTGCACCAGATCACAATAAAGTGTTACATGACGGACTGCTTAGATTACTCATCAAGCAATGAAGACATGCCCGCCTTGCTCTCAGCTGCCTGGGATAGCAGACGCATTGTGTGCATTCGGCCAAGCTGGTAACAGAACTGACTTCGAAGCTGTGCACAGTAGTACCCATATGCTCCAAGCCTGCCACATGCAGCCAGTTGCTACTTGTTAAGCAACAAAGCTGCTAAGCAGATTTGACAACCGGTGTCACAGGTTAGAGCGGCCTCTGTATTTCCTGGAAAGCAAACAGAACTTTACATGAACACAGTAAATGTTTTATTGTATTTCAGTCAAAGGCTTCATACACATAGGCATATTAAATGCTCCTGTCTATGCTGGATTTTCTGCCAGGTGCTGGCTAGGATATTATGAACATAACACACACAAGGGCGTTCATGCTCATGTTTTATGCGTGCATGGGCGTAAATTATGGCAATAAACACAGAAAAGTGGTTTGGGGAATTTTCCCCCAATCGCCGCTCTAAAATACGGATAAAAAACACCCCAATGTGCCTGGACACATTGATGAAAATAGAGCTGCATCCACAGATAAAAAAAAGCCTCAAAAAGCAGTGTTTTTCTCTGCCTGTGTGCACAAGGCCCAAGAACTGCTTGACATTCAGGTAACAATTATTCTAAACCGTTTAATCCTGAGCATTCCTAAAGGAAAAAGCCTGTGTGAGAGACTTTCCTGTGGAATAGCTATACAGATATCCAGGGCCTGGACCTCAGGACTAGACAGCTGTAGTATTCGGAGTGTGCACAGAACTCAAGAGCTTCATATTTCTTCTAACAAAGCAGTTCTATGCATATTTGTCATTCTACCCACAGAATATGCTATCAGCAAGTCAACTAGCCTCTAGCTTCCCTACATGACATTCTGGTTGTACAAGAGAGCGGCCAAAGAGTATACAACCCGCAGGCCTGCTAAAAACACACCCCATCCTGCCTGTTTAACCACTTGCTGAGCAACACGTGTGTACGTGTGTGTGTGTGTGTGTGTGTATGTGTGTGTATGTGTGTGTATGTGTGTGTATGTGTGTGTATGTGTGTGTATGTGTGTGTATGTGTGTGTATGTTTTCTCTGGCAGCAAGTGCTTATCACACAATCATGGCTGCAGGTTTTCTGTTACTGATTCCCCCCCCCCCCCAGGTAGTGATTGGCTGTTTTCTAATACACACAGAGTGGATATAAAAAGTCTACACATGCCTGTTAAAATGTCAGGTTTCTGTGATGTAAAAAAAAAAAAAAAAATGAGACAAATATAAATAATTTCAGAACTTTTTCCACCTATAAACTGTACAACTCAATTGAAAAACAAACTGAAATATTTTAGGGGGGAGTAAAAACAAACTGTGGTTGAATAAGTGTGCACACCCTCTTATAACTGGGGATGTAGCTGTGTTCAGAATGAAGCAATCACAATCATGTTAAATAGGAGTTAGTACAAACCTCCCATCGATTAAAGTGCCTCTGATTAATCCCAAATAAAGTTCAGCTGTTCTAGGATGTCTTTCCTGACGTTTTCTTAGTTGCATCCTACAGCAAAACCAAAGTCCGCAGATAGCTTCCACAGCATCAGAGGGATCTCATTGTTAAAAGGTATCAGTCAGGAGAAGGGTACAAAATCATTTACAAGGCATAAGATATACCATGGAACACAGTGAAGACAGTCATCATTAAGTGGAGAAAATATGGCGCAACAGGGACATTACCAAGAACTGGACGTCCCACCAAAATTGATAAAAAGACAAGAAGATAACTGGTCTGGGAGGCTGCCAAGAGACCTACAGCAACATTAAAGGAGCTGCAGGAATATCTGGCAAGTACTGGCTGTGTGGTACATGTGACAACAATCTCCTGTATTCTTCATATATCTGGACTTATGAGGTACAGTGGCAAGACAGAAGACTTTTCTTACAAAGAAAAACATCCAAGCCCGGCTAAATTTTGCAAACACACATCCGAAGTCTCCCAAAAGCATGTGGGAAAATGTGTTCTGGTCTGATGAAACCAAGGTTGAACCTTTTGGCCATAATTCCAAAAGGTATGTTTGGCACAAAAACAACACTGCACATCACCAAAAGAACATCACACCCACAGTGAAGCATGGTGGTGGCAGCATCATGCTTTGGGGCTGTTTTTCTTCAGCTGGAACTGGGGCCTTAGTCAAGGTAGAGGGAATTATGAACAGTTCCAAATACCAGTCAATATTGGCACAAAACCTTCAGGCTTCTGCTAGAAAGCTGAACATGAAGAGGAACTTCATCTTTCAGCACAACAACCCAAAGCATACATCCAAATCACCATAGGAATGGCTTCACCAGAAGAAGATGAAAGTTTTGGAATGGCCCAGCCAGAGCCCAGACCTGAATCTGATCGAAAATCTGCGGGGTAATCTGAAGAGGTCTGTGCAAAGGAGATGCCCTCGCAATCTGACAGATTTGGAGTGTTTTTGCAAGGAAGAGCAGGCAAATATTGCAAAGTCAAGATGTGCCATGCTGATAGACTCATGCCCAAAAAGACTGAGTGCTGGAATCAAATAAAAAGGTGCTTCAACAAAGTATTAGCTTAGGGTGTGCACACTTATGCAACCATATTATTTAAATGTTTTATTTTTACTTTCATACACCTAAAAGATTTCAGTTTGTTATAGGTTACATTAAAAGGTGGAAAACGTTATAAAATTATTTAGCTGTCTCATTTTCTTACATCACAGAAAACTGACATTTTAACAGGGGTGTGTAGACTTTTTATATCCACTGTAGGTATGGCACACATAAATAAACAGATATTGCACCACGCATGTACATCAGAGTGAAAGTAATAATTCTAGGGTAATAATTTGGTAGTTTGTCGCAATTTCACAGCTGTGCGCTATGAATCTTGACATTTTTTTACTATTTACTTGACACAACCAATATTGCACCAAAGAGGGGACAGAGTCAGGACCTGTTGAAGGTCACCCGACCCACCTCGGCCCCAGAATACATTTAGGAGCAAGCTGAGCACAGGTTCCCCGCAGCTACCGAACAAGTGTTCTAATTACTTTGGCATCAGGGATATTTGTCTCATGCTTCAGTCAGATTTTCCCTCTCTGTGGAGGCTGACACCACCACTGCCTCCGCAAGATTTTGGGGCGCACATTTGGTGGATACAAAACAATCTATCGCAGTTCTACAAACCTCCTGAAGAAGGTTATCCTGTGAAAGCTGTTGAGGGATTTTGCCCCTACCCCGGATATAAACTGTGTATTATGAGACCTTGCACAATCTGGTATTTCTGTTTAATCTGTACATTATTCTGTAGTGTATTTGTAGGCAATGTTTGTGTCTAGGATATGCAGATATCTTTGTTAAAATATTTTGGGGTGAAATTGGCGCTATATAAAGACTGTATAATAATAATAAAAATTGTCAATATGACGTGATTGGTGCAGCCTGAGGTGAAATTTAATAAGTCCACCTTTTGTAACATGTTACACCCATATTCTGGGTATAACATGTAACTTGTTATGATCTGACCACCCCCGCTCCCCCGACCCCTCCGATCCTCACTTTGACAGCTAGTGGGTGATCTACTACCCCCCTCACTAGCCGCAAAAAAAAAAAAAAAAAGTTGCCGTGCGGGGGTTCGCCCACACAGCCGCATCACTCATTCACAGCAGTCTGTGAAAAAGAGACTACAAGTTCCAACAACCTTAGCGGCTGGCAGATTTTAGTCAATGAACTACCACGGCGCTGTGAAGCACTGCAGTAGTTCATCCATTATTCCTGTCAGTATATCTGCTTTCTTCGTACATCCCGTACGAGCAAGCAGATATACTAACAGACCTGCAGGAGACCTGCATAGCACCAGTGATCTGCTGATCACTGGAGCAATGGTTTACAGGCTCTTGCCGAAAAAAAAAAAATAAATGCACATTTTTTTACCTGCAAAAAAAAAAAAATGTGCATTTATTATTTTTTTCTAAAAAAGGTGAACTTATCCTTTAATGCACTTGTCCTTAATAATTCTCTTCTACTGAACTCTCCATTAATTATATACCTGCCCCTTTGGGCAAAATAAATATTTGTTAAATATAAAGCTGCTTTATTATTATTACTATTATGATGCAGTATTTATATAGCGCCAAAAGGTTTGCTCAGCGCTGTACATTATAGTGGGGGACAGTACATGAGACAATACAGTAACAATACAATACACAAGGGGTTCGAGGGCCCTGCTCTTTCGAGCTTACAATCTAGGAGGGAGGGGATGGTGGTACAGGAGGAAGTGGCTGAGGGGGATGGAGTGGTAGGAGGCGTGGAGGAGATCGGCAGTTAGGTGAGGGCGGGGTAGGCTTCCCTGAAGAGATGGGTTTTCAGGGTGCGCCTAAAGGTGAGGAGGGTAGGTGACAGTCTGATGGATTGGGGTAGAGAGTTCCAGAGGATGGGGGAAGTCCTGGAAAAGTCTTACAGTTGGGGCGTGGGAGGTGGAGACCAGGGAGCTAGAAAGTAGAAGGTCTTGTGAGGAGCGAAGATTACGGGTAGGGTGGTATTTGGGTATCAGGTCGGTGAGGTAGTTTGGGGCAGCGTTGTGAATTGCTTTGTATGTCAGTGTTAGTAGTTTGAATTTAATGCGTTGGGCAATGGGGAGCCAGTGGAGGGAATGACAGAGGGGGGTGGCAGATGCGGAGCGGTTGGTAAGGTGGATGAGTCTGGCCGCTGAATTCAGGATAGATTTAATATTATTGTTTGTATTGTATATAATTTTGATCGCCAATGATTAGCGTCTGAAAAGTCCCAGTTCTTGTTTTTCTTTTTCAAACCATTCAAAATAAATGGCACTGCACTGCTGACCATAATTTGACCAGTTTAACAAGGCCCACATTTCTAATCATAGAGTAATATTTGCACCCCTACAACACAAAATTATTTTGTCTATTACAAAGAAAAAAAAAAAAATATCATGGAACAAAATTGTGTTATGCAATGTAATCATAATCACCGACAGCAAGCTTCTTCCACTTATATAAGATTGCGTAACTCCTGTGTGATTATGCATTTACAAGATTGTATTACAGTATAGATGTCATTATTCATGTCAGGGGTGAGCTACACTAACAGAACATTTCACAAGCAACGTTCATGAGTTTTATTTATGTCTGCAGTACACAGGCACCACACACAAGTACTGTTTCCTGCCATCAGAAATGTATTAAAATATCAAAAGAGAACAGTATAGGGACTCTTCACCAGACATGTGATGACATACCTGATGAGGGCTCTGTGGTCCAGAAACAGTGTATATGTAATCATGTAATTAAAAAAAAAAAAAAAAACTTTGCATTTTGAAACAAGCTTGTGTTGGTGGTAACAAGGCTGCGTTTACATGGGTGTTTAAAGTGGTTGTAAAGTCTGAAGGTTTTTTACCTTCATGCATTCTCTGTATGAAAGTAAAAAATTTTTGTGTGCAGCAGCTCCCTCACCCTCCTCAATACTTACCTGAGCCTCACTGCGATCCAGCGATGTGAATGGCAGCCTCGGCTGTCCTGGGTCTCTGCCTCCTCATTGGCTGAGACAGCAAGCGGAAGCCATTGTCTCCCACTGCTGTCAATCACAGCCAGTCAGCCAATGAAGAGAGAGAGGAGTCGGGGCCAAGCCAAGGGTCTTTGTGTGAATGGACATACGGAGCAGCATGTGCCCCCATAGCAATCTGCTTGCTGTGGGGGCACCCTACAGATAGGAGCCAGGACAGCTTGTAGGGGTCCCAAGAAGAGGAGGATCGAGGCTACTCTGTGCAAAACCACTGCACACAGCAGGTAAGTATAGACATGTTTATTTTTTTCCAAATAGAAAAATCACTTTAAGTCATGCTACAAATCCAAGTGGAAAAGTGTGTCCAGCCCTGATCACCACAGGTAGTCGCTGTCTGTGTAGACAGTCATGAATAGCTGCAGAAGCCAACAGCCTATCATTGCACTATAAGGGCTCAGCATCTGCTGTCAATTCCAGGAGCAGGAATCAGTAGATTTTTTGCCAAGTTAGCTAATTACGATTAAAAAAAAAAAAAAAACCATTATGACCAGCAGGTGGCACTGACAAAATAGGAACTACATATATTATGGAAAATACATTGATTTTGGTTCTAATTGAGTGGCTATCAGTCAAATTCGCACAAGGAACATTTCATACATAGACCCCAATGTGTAAGGCTTAATGGACAAACCACAATAGAAGGGCATTCAGTATTCAGTAGGATTAAAAGCGTCGGATAGTACCTATGTAGTGTCCACTGTAATATATTCCTTTAGCATTGGTCATACCTGACCCCAAAGACTTCAATGAGCAGCACAGTGGCTAAATGGTTAGCACTTCCGCCTGGCAGTACTAGGGTCGCTGGTTCGAATCCCAGCCATGGCACCTCCTGCATGGAGTTTGCATGTTCTCCCTGTGCCTGCATGGGTTTCCTTTGGGTACTCCGGTTTCCTCCCACACTCCAAAGGCATGCTGGAAGGTTAATTGGAACCTGTCTAAATTGGCCCCTGTATATGAATGTGAGTTAGGGACCTTAGATTGCATGCCCCTTGAGGGTTAGGGACTGATATGAATGTACAATATATATGTAAAGCGCTACATACATTGCCGGCGCTATATAAATACCTGAAATAAATAAATGAGGCCACACTCAGCCTCTTCAGGTCTAAACTAAGCCTATGGTGGGCTTTATAGGTTACAGGTCTAGTGACCAGGGACTACTTCCCTTTTCAAGTGCACATTTCCTTTACAAAAGTACCAATGCCAGTAGAACAGTCAGACAACCTGCACTTTCGAAAGGAAATCAGTCATTGCAGCTCTGTATCTCTCTCATGGCAGGGTTATTTTAGGCTTTATCCCCAAGCCAACAGATTCAGAACACCAAAATGGCTACTCCTACTGTGTGTATACAAGATTATAAAGAACTGTTGATTTTAACCACATCTGACAAGGAAAAAAAATAAGCAATCAACATGAAGTACAATTATTAAGGCTGACAGTTTACCACTGTAACAAGATTCTCACAAAAGCAATAACGTTTGAACCTGTACAAACACAGATCACACCGCAGCTAACAAGCTTTGAATTCAGATGTGCCACCACAGCAAGTGAGCAGCACTGAGCTCGAGCCTTGGTTTATGCACTGAATTTCAGGCGGTGATAGAGCGAGAAACAAAAACATGGCAAACTCAGCAAGAATTAAATTAATGTTACATCCAGTGTGTGCAAGAGAGAGCGACAGAGCAGCACAATCACTTGTATACTCAGCCTAGCATTGCAGAGAGAAACTCCGAGCTCTCTACCAGCAGAAGGGTTAAAAGTAGAACTACACATGTAAAATATATTACATAACCTTCATAAAACCTGATGACTTCTTGAAAACACAAGGCTATGTAACATCAGATATAGATAGAGAGAGAGAGGGGGGGGCGGGAGAGAGAGGGGGGGGCGGGAGAGAGAGGGGGGGGCGGGAGAGAGAGGGGGGGGCGAGAGGGAGAGAGAGGGGGGGGCGAGAGGGAGAGAGAGGGGGGGGGGCGAGAGGGAGAGAGAGGGGGGGGGCGAGAGGGAGAGAGAGGGGGGGGGCGAGAGGGAGAGAGAGGGGGGGGGCGAGAGGGAGAGAGAGGGGGGGGGCGAGAGGGAGAGAGAGGGGGGGGGCGAGAGGGAGAGAGAGGGGGGGGGCGAGAGGGAGAGAGAGGGGGGGGGCGAGAGGGAGAGAGAGGGGGGGGGCGAGAGGGAGAGAGAGGGGGGGGCGAGAGGGAGAGAGAGGGGGGGGCGAGAGGGAGAGAGAGGGGGGGGCGAGAGGGAGAGAGAGGGGGGGGCGAGAGGGAGAGAGAGGGGGGGGCGGGAGAGAGAGAGGGGGGGGAGGGAGAGAGAGAGGGGCGGGAGGGAGAGAGAGAGGGGCGGGAGGGAGAGAGAGAGGGGCGGGAGGGAGAGAGGGGCGGGAGAGAGAGGGGGCGGGAGAGAGAGAGGGGCGGGAGAGAGAGAGGGGCGGGAGAGAGAGAGGGGCGGGAGAGAGAGAGGGGCGGGAGAGAGAGAGGGGCGGGAGAGAGAGAGGGGCGGGAGAGAGAGGGGGCGGGAGAGAGAGGGGGCGGGAGAGAGAGGGGGCGGGAGAGAGAGGGGGCGGGAGAGAGAGGGGGCGGGAGAGAGAGGGGGCGGGAGAGAGAGGGGGCGGGACTCCTGGTTCCGGGTCACCTAATCCTTGTGATAGGCTCTGATTGGCTATCACAGTGACGGAGGAGAAAGATGCATTGTACAGTCAGGTCCATAAATATTGGGACATCGACACAATTCTAACATTTTTGGCTCTATACACCAGCACAATGGATGTGAAATGAAACGAACAAGATGTGCTTTAACTGCAGACTGTCAGCTTTAATTTGAGGGTATTTACATCCAAATCAGGTGAACGGTGTAGGAATTACAACAGTTTGCATATGTGCCTCCCACTTGTTAAGGGACCAAAAGTAATGGGACAGAATAATAATCATAAATCAAACTTTCACTTTTTAAATACTTGGTTGCAAATCCTTTGCAGTCAATTACAGCCTGAAGTCTGGAACGCATAGACATCACCAGACGCTGGGTTTCATCCCTGGTGATGCTCTGCCAGGCCTCTACTGCAACTGTCTTCAGTTCCTGCTTGTTCTTGGGGCATTTTCCCTTCAGTTTTGTCTTCAGCAAGTGAAATGCATGCTCAATCGGATTCAGGTCAGGTGATTGACTTGGCCATTGCATAACATTCCACTTCTTTCCCTTAAAAAACTCTTTGGTTGCTTTTGCAGTATGCTTTGGGTCATTGTCCATCTGCACTGTGAAGCGGCGTCCAATGAGTTCTGAAGCATTTGGCTGAATATGAGCAGATAATATTGCCCGAAACACTTCAGAATTCATCCTGCTGCTTTTGTCAGCAGTCATCTTCATCAAATACAAGAGAAGCAGTTCCATTGGCAGCCATACATGCCCACGCCATGACACTACCACCACCATGCTTCACTGATGAGGTGGTATGCTTAGGATCATGAGCAGTTCCTTTCCTTCTCCATACTCTTCTCTTCCCATCACTCTGGTACAAGTTGATCTTGGTCTCATCTGTCCATAGGATGTTGTTCCAGAACTGTGAAGGCTTTTTTACATGTCGTTTGGCAAACTCTAATCTGGCCTTCCTGTTTTTGAGGCTCACCAATGGTTTACATCTTGTGGTGAACCCTCTGTATTCACTCTGGTGAAGTATTCTCTTGATTGTTGACTTTGACACATATACACCTACCTCCTGGAGAGTGTTCTTGATCTGGCCAACTGTTGTGAAGGGTGTTTTCTTCACCAGGGAAAGAATTCTTTGGTCATCCACCACAGTTGTTTTCCGTGGTCTTCCAGGTTTTTGGTGTTGCTGAGCTCACCGGTGTGTTCCTTCTTTTTAAGAATGTTCCAAACAGTTGTTTTGGCCACGCCTAATGTTTTTGCGATCTCTATGATGGGTTTGTTTTGTTTTTTCAGCCTAATGATGGCTTGCTTCACTGATGGTGACAGCTCTTTGGATCTCATCTTCAGAGTTGACAGCAACAGATTCCAAATGCAAATAGCACACTTGAAATGAACTCTGGACCTTTTATCTGCTCATTGTAATTGGGATAATGAGGGAACACACACCTGGCCATGGAACAGCTGATAAGCCAATTGTCCCATTACCTTTGGTCCCTTAAAAAGTGAGAGGCACATATGCAAACTGTTGTAATTCCTACACCGTTCACCTAATTTGGATGTAAATACCCTCAAATTAAAGCTGACAGTCTGCAGTTAAAGCACATCTTGTTTGTTTCATTTCAAATCCATTGTGGTGGTGTATAAAGCCAAAAATGTTAGAATTGTGTTGATGTCCCAATATCTATGGACCTGACTGTATATATATATATATATATATATATATATATATATATGTTACATCTTTTTTCTGTAAATATTTTTATTGCACCCTTTTGACCTTTTAGTAATAAAGCTTTCCTTCTGAAAGTGTGGAACTGTTTCTATAGCTCTTTATTGCAATTTACGACGATTATCTCAACCATTATAGTGTTATAGCTGATATCGCAGAGTTTTCTCTTTCTCTGTACAAAAAGGAGGTGGTGGCAGTGTGAAGGGTTAATTGCGTAATTAACCTGACCCAGTAACAATCACTCCCAGGCTGCCGGTACATAGATTGTGGTCCAATTAGCTGGAAAATCTTTGTGCAGGGTGCAGCTGGGCGTGGCATTGTTACGCACGTGACATCGCGGTTTTAGATTGGCTAGTCCTTCGGTCACGAGTTTGGTGAGAAGGTCAGGGGTCTGACGCCGCGATGGTCACAACAGGTCTGCAGGAGACCTGCATGGCACCAGCGATCTGCTAAACGCTGGTGCAAAGCTTTACAGGCTCCTGCAACCAAAAATAATAAATGCAATTTTTACCTGCAAAAAAATTTGAATTTACTATTGTTGATCAAAGAGATGAACAAATGATCTGAGGCTGTAAATCATATATTTGCTGCTAGTGAACCATGTTAATGAGCATCACTAAAACTGAATGGATACTACAACCTCATTACACAATATTGTAATAGAAATAATTCTAGTAACTATGGTCACAATCACTTTAATATGAGGGACCAAAGACGGGTGTACATTCTCTGAGATTTCTCACCATGGGGTTGAATTACTAAAAGCAAATAGTCTGTGCACTGCAAGTGCAAATGCTCTGAAATGAGGAGAAGCTCTGCTGATTTCTATCATACAACCTTGTGCAAGCACAAATGCGTTTTTTTATTTTCCTTATATTTGATTAGGCATTCTTTGCAAAGTCAAGCTTAACCTCATTTACTAAGCTCTGGAGCAACTGCACTTGCCGTGCACAATATATTTTCCTTTAGTACATCAACCCCCATGTGTGCAAACAATTACATGAAAACCAATCTTGTTTACACCACTACTTAATGCTATACATGTACAGAACAGACTTGGAAGGTCGCACCTATACAATTCCCTACATGATCTACAGTACATGTAGGAATACCAATACCAGACTTTCACCTTATGCCATTCTTAAAGAAGAACTTTGGGATAGGCTAAAAAATATCACCTGTTAGTACACCCCCCCTACGCAGAACATTAAACAGTTAATAATAATGGAAATCCATGCCATTTAGGAGAAAAGTCTAATTGAATTTTCATGACCTTATCTCTGTAATTCAAAAGATAACAGCATCTGCTCTGCCAAGGAGGAGGAGGTGTAACAGCAGGGATTACAACATATCTTCTCCTCTCTCTGCAGTAACAGGAAACTACTTTTCCCATCAACCTCAAGGAATTGTATTGAATTTGGGCGGGTACACTAGGCCTGTACATGTTCAATGTATCGGAGAGTCCCAGTCCAGGACTGAATTACATCATTGCTTCCTGGAGAAAGAACTACAAAAGGGTTGTGCCAAGTCCATTGGCTGGGGGAATAGGAGGCATTGCAGCCACAAGTCTTACAAACAGGAAACCAAAGAGAATTAGCGTTTGATTTGAAAATGAATAGTTTATCTCAGAGCAACTACTGAGTGAACCAGAAGATGAATGACAGATTCAGCGAAGGTTGGAAATCGGCAAAAAGGATATGTAAAGAAGTTTTGCTTTAAACAAGCAGAATGATATATTGGTGGTTTTAATACACTATTAAACTAAATGAAGAAAGCATTTCATGACAGCAGCAATAAAGAACTTTTTAGAAATAGAACTGTATTCACAAATGTAGCTTAAGACAAATTAAATCTATAAACACATTTATGGGATTGTGCCAAACAGCAAAGCTTTCTGCGGGAAAATCCAATAAAACACACCCTAAGGATAAAGAAAAATGTTCCATCTAAAAAAACTGTAGAGAACGCCTATAAGAGCAGTCATCTTGATTCACAAATGTAACTAGCGAGATGCTTTGCCATTTGCAACATAATCCCTGGAATTCATGAAGAGTGTTGTAGATACTTTTTGGCAAATGATGCAGTTTGTGACAGGTTGATTCACTTGTCTGTAAGCTGTATATAGATCTGTTGCAGCTTTGACAGAACGGTCATCTCTCCAGTGAAGTGGTGGAGTTTCAGAGACTGAAAGGATACTTGGAGAAGTTGGAAGAGTAATGGAAATGTGTCATATGTATTAAAAATGCCTTATTGAAAATGCCCCCACTACAAGTGAACACAGAACAAGTTATCTCCCAACATGCAGAGTTCACCGGGCCATAGAAGACTTTTTTTTTTCCAATCAGTAAACTGATCTATTTAAAAGGGATTCTTCCATCCAGACAAGTGAGGTTCAATTCCAGCAGAGTGACTCCAGAATACACTAATCAGCAGCTGAAACAGATGGGCTGGAAAAGTTTTCCAACAGTCCCGTTCGACAAAAGTCAATCTAAAGACCGACTTCTGTTAAACTAGGACAGCCATGCATGGATCGAATTTAGCCAGTCTGTACTGGACCGACCAAAGTTCAATCCATCTATGGTCTGTTTTAAGGCCTAGTTACACTAGGAATTGCATGTGAATCGCACAGGGATGTGCTGCGTGTTCACATGCAGTTCTGTGCAGTGAAATATCAGCCAAATCATTTTGAATGGGCTGAAATCGCACTGCGCCAAAAAAGTGCAAGCACTACTTTTGGAAACGCTCTGAAATCAGATCGCATGGTACTTTTGTATCATGCGATCCTATGTGCACAAACGCACTGCGTTTGCGACCTGCATTTGGGGTGTCATTAACTTTGCACTGACACTCTCTGCAAATCGCAAGGACAGTGTGATTTGAATGCGGTGTGGGAAACTGGCATGGAACGCATGTTCCCCATGCAGCATTCTAGTGTGAATGGGCCCTCAAGTGTCCAGTCAAAAATGAATAAATACATATAGGCCGTGTATAATCTTCGTGGACAACTGCTGGCAGTCTTATGAAACAGACTACCCGGGTTATATTTTGCCCTGCAACTCCCTATTTCTTGCCCAGTGCCAAGAATATCCAGCAGACATAAAAACGCACACTCAGCTGGCCACAGGTTGCATTCTTATGTACCAATTGTCTCAAAGAGCAAGCACCTGATGTTGCCTATTGCTGATTTACAATTAAACACCCACAACATCATAAACAAAACACTGTATTTCAAACAACCAATTTCGGAGAACATGAGGAAGTACATAAAAAAAAATACAATGAAAGGATGTGATGAACAGGAAATTAAAGTTGCTCTTGTGCAAAAGACAGAAGCTAGATTGAGCGTGAACATTTTATCTGCTTGATGATTTGTTTTTAGATATGTGCAGACATGCAAGATTGCCTCCCCCGAGCTGGAAAGTCTATGCCCTGAGAGGACCACCCCAGTGCTATCCTCATCTTATAAAGGTTCTTATATAGCCCTGTCAATTTACGTGCCATACATATATGTGAATGGGCATTCAAGTCAGACAGGGACTTTTGAGTTTATATAATAAAAGAAAAAATTTCAAGGAGTGGAAACTGCATTTATTTTTTGGCATACTCCCCTGCTACATTTATACACGTATCCCAGTGTTTAACTAGTGTCTGGAAAGCCTGGCATAGAAAGATTTGTCAGTGCATCTGAACCATCCTAGGACATTCATGAATGATCGTGTTCACCGTTCCAACAGAAAGATTTGTCTCTTGTGCAATCTCAGGACAGGTTAGGTGTTGGTTATTCAGGATCAGGCATTCCACATGCTGAATGTTCAGAGGCATGACCGCTGTGGACTGGGAACCACCAGGGTCAGGATCGCCAATGACGGAAGGACAGCCATCTTTGAAACATTTACACCATTAAAATGTCTGCAGCAGAGCATCTCATCGCCGTACTGTGCTTGAAGTCTTCTGTAGATATATGCAGGTTTTAAGCCTTCATTAACATGAAACTTCATCACCACACGCTGTTCCATGCAGACACTAACACGGTTGTCTGCCATCTTAATGGTCTTTGGAATGGCCCGCAACACGTGCGCCACATATCAGTAATAGGACACACTTGCCACTTGCACTGCATGTAGTACCACCACGCTAGCATCCCTTTTTATACCAGTAAAGTCCTGCTTTGACTTCAATGCCCCTCGTATATATTGCACACTCACATCAGTCCATAACCCTCAAGGAACTTACAATCTAAGGTCCCTAACTCACATCAATACACATAGAGCCAATTTAGACAGGATCCAATTAACCCACCACCATGTCTTTGGAGTGTGAGAAAACTGGATTACCCAGAGGAAACCCACGCAGGCACAGGGAAAACATGCAAACTCCAGGCAGGTAGTATCACCTTGGGGAGGAAGGTACCAGACCGTTCATGAAAATCTGAAAAACCCATTTGGCTATTCCCCAAGTAAACTATTTTTCAATAAGTTTCTGCTCCAAACTAACGGTGCATTTTAAGAGAATGTCTTCAAACACAATCCTGCCAAAAATCTCCAAAATTAGCTGATGAGTATCTGTGCCTACATAAGCCTCAAGATAATACAAAGGGCAGGTAATGGACGATATAAAACAGTACACACAACCAGCCATTTGTTAAATAAAAAAAGAAAAAGTTATAGGAGTGAAGGGCATCTTGATGTACAACAAAGCTGAAAATGTGAATGGGAACGTACAGCAACTTTCAGTGATAAGGTATAAGCTGAAAACACGCAGATAAAGGAGGTGGAAGGAATACAAGAGCATTATGAATGGCAAGGGACTAGACTGAAATGTTAATGGAATCTTGACAAACAAGAAAAGGGAGAGCAAAGAAAAGAAAAAAAAAAAAAAGGAGGTTATAAAAAAGGCACTGGGCGGGATAAATGAAGGAACGTGTAGCAAATTACATCTCTAGACAAGAATATACATTTTTTTACCTATAGCAAACTATCTCCTAGATTGTAAGCTCCAAGGATCAGGCCCTCCTAATCCTCTTGTATTGAACTGTATTGTCTCCCTTTATTTTGTAAAGCGCTGAGCAAACTGTTGGCACTATATAAATCCTGTATAATAACATACTGCCTCATATATCAAAATGGAAGTAGAAAGCTGTCAAATCTGGAGGAGAGGGCGGTGACGGGTTGGGAGTGAACAGTCAGCATTCACTTTTATGTAGGTTGTGAGAAGGGTAAAGTGAGTGCAGGAGTGAAAAGCAAATAGTAAAATCACTGAGGTGTGGCAGAGCCGTTATAAAGAAATCAGAGTTGGTGATAAAGTAACTTGTAGGAAAGAGGAATGAAGTAGAGTGCAGAGTGTTTAAAGATAGCACAATCTGAAGGAGTGCAAATCATGTAACAACAAAGAGCTAAGTCAAATGAGTGTACTTAAAGGATAAGTTCACTTTTCGTAACATGTTATACCCATATTCAGGGTGTAACATGGAACAAGTCACGACCAGACCTGCCCCCACCCCAATCCCTGCTTTGACAGATAGCAGGCGATCTTCTCCCTGACCCCCCACCACTAGCTGCTATCAAATTTTTTTTTAAAAACTGTGGCCGGGCGGCCTGCCCCCCGAACACCCTGCCCGCTGCATGGTAATTCATTGATTCTCATCCGCAGATCTGCTTGCTCATACATCCAATATGGGCAAGCAGAAATACTGACAGATCTACAGGAGACCTGCTTGGCACCAGCGCTCTACTAATCAATGGTAGAATGCTTTACTGACTCCTGTGCTGGTACACAGCTTTACAGACTCCTGTGCTGGTACACAGCTTTACAGACTCCAGTGCTGGTACACAGCTTTACAGACTCCAGTGCTGGTACACAGCTTTACAGACTCCAGTGCTGGTACACAGCTTTACAGACTCCAGTGCTGGTACACAGCTTTACAGACTCCTGTGCTGGTACACAGCTTTACAGACTCCTGTGCTGGTACACAGCTTTACAGACTCCTGTGCTGGTACACAGCTTTACAGACTCCTGTGCTGGTACACAGCTTTACAGACTCCTGTGCTGGTACACAGCTTTACAGACTCCTGTGCTGGTACACAGCTTTACAGACTCCTGTGCTGGTACACAGCTTTACAGACTCCTGTGCTGGTACACAGCTTTACAGACTCCTGTGCTGGTACACAGCTTTACAGACTCCTGTGCTGGTACACAGCTTTACAGACTCCTGTGCTGGTACACAGCTTTACAGACTCCTGTGCTGGTACACAGCTTTACAGACTCCTGTGCTGGTACACAGCTTTACAGACTCCTGTGCTGGTACACAGCTTTACAGACTCCTGTGCTGGTACACAGCTTTACAGACTCCTGTGCTGGTACACAGCTTTACAGACTCCTGTGCTGGTACACAGCTTTACAGACTCCTGTGCTGGTACACAGCTTTACAGACTCCTGTGCTGGTACACAGCTTTACAGACTCCTGTGCTGGTACACAGCTTTACAGACTCCTGTGCTGGTACACAGCTTTACAGACTCCTGTGCTGGTACACAGCTTTACAGACTCCTGTGCTGGTACACAGCTTTACAGACTCCTGTGCTGGTACACAGCTTTACAGACTCCTGTGCTGGTACACAGCTTTACAGACTCCTGTGCTGGTACACAGCTTTACAGACTCCTGTGCTGGTACACAGCTTTACAGACTCCTGTGCTGGTACACAGCTTTACAGACTCCTGTGCTGGTACACAGCTTTACAGACTCCTGTGCTGGTACACAGCTTTACAGACTCCTGTGCTGGTACACAGCTTTACAGACTCCTGTGCTGGTACACAGCTTTACAGACTCCTGTGCTGGTACACAGCTTTACAGACTCCTGTGCTGGTACACAGCTTTACAGACTCCTGTGCTGGTACACAGCTTTACAGACTCCTGTGCTGGTACACAGCTTTACAGACTCCTGTGCTGGTACACAGCTTTACAGACTCCTGTGCTGGTACACAGCTTTACAGACTCCTGTGCTGGTACACAGCTTTACAGACTCCTGTGCTGGTACACAGCTTTACAGACTCCTGTGCTGGTACACAGCTTTACAGACTCCTGTGCTGGTACACAGCTTTACAGACTCCTGTGCTGGTACACAGCTTTACAGACTCCTGTGCTGGTACACAGCTTTACAGACTCCTGTGCTGGTACACAGCTTTACAGACTCCTGTGCTGGTACACAGCTTTACAGACTCCTGTGCTGGTACACAGCTTTACAGACTCCTGTGCTGGTACACAGCTTTACAGACTCCTGTGCTGGTACACAGCTTTACAGACTCCTGTGCTGGTACACAGCTTTACAGACTCCTGTGCTGGTACACAGCTTTACAGACTCCTGTGCTGGTACACAGCTTTACAGACTCCTGTGCTGGTACACAGCTTTACAGACTCCTGTGCTGGTACACAGCTTTACAGACTCCTGTGCTGGTACACAGCTTTACAGACTCCTGTGCTGGTACACAGCTTTACAGACTCCTGTGCTGGTACACAGCTTTACAGACTCCTGTGCTGGTACACAGCTTTACAGACTCCTGTGCTGGTACACAGCTTTACAGACTCCTGTGCTGGTACACAGCTTTACAGACTCCTGTGCTGGTACACAGCTTTACAGACTCCTGTGCTGGTACACAGCTTTACAGACTCCTGTGCTGGTACACAGCTTTACAGACTCCTGTGCTGGTACACAGCTTTACAGACTCCTGTGCTGGTACACAGCTTTACAGACTCCTGTGCTGGTACACAGCTTTACAGACTCCTGTGCTGGTACACAGCTTTACAGACTCCTGTGCTGGTACACAGCTTTACAGACTCCTGTGCTGGTACACAGCTTTACAGACTCCTGTGCTGGTACACAGCTTTACAGACTCCTGTGCTGGTACACAGCTTTACAGACTCCTGTGCTGGTACACAGCTTTACAGACTCCTGTGCTGGTACACAGCTTTACAGACTCCTGTGCTGGTACACAGCTTTACAGACTCCTGTGCTGGTACACAGCTTTACAGACTCCTGTGCTGGTACACAGCTTTACAGACTCCTGTGCTGGTACACAGCTTTACAGACTCCTGTGCTGGTACACAGCTTTACAGACTCCTGTGCTGGTACACAGCTTTACAGACTCCTGTGCTGGTACACAGCTTTACAGACTCCTGTGCTGGTACACAGCTTTACAGACTCCTGTGCTGGTACACAGCTTTACAGACTCCTGTGCTGGTACACAGCTTTACAGACTCCTGTGCTGGTACACAGCTTTACAGACTCCTGTGCTGGTACACAGCTTTACAGACTCCTGTGCTGGTACACAGCTTTACAGACTCCTGTGCTGGTACACAGCTTTACAGACTCCTGTGCTGGTACACAGCTTTACAGACTCCTGTGCTGGTACACAGCTTTACAGACTCCTGTGCTGGTACACAGCTTTACAGACTCCTGTGCTGGTACACAGCTTTACAGACTCCTGTGCTGGTACACAGCTTTACAGACTCCTGTGCTGGTACACAGCTTTACAGACTCCTGTGCTGGTACACAGCTTTACAGACTCCTGTGCTGGTACACAGCTTTACAGACTCCTGTGCTGGTACACAGCTTTACAGACTCCTGTGCTGGTACACAGCTTTACAGACTCCTGTGCTGGTACACAGCTTTACAGACTCCTGTGCTGGTACACAGCTTTACAGACTCCTGTGCTGGTACACAGCTTTACAGACTCCTGTGCTGGTACACAGCTTTACAGACTCCTGTGCTGGTACACAGCTTTACAGACTCCTGTGCTGGTACACAGCTTTACAGACTCCTGTGCTGGTACACAGCTTTACAGACTCCTGTGCTGGTACACAGCTTTACAGACTCCTGTGCTGGTACACAGCTTTACAGACTCCTGTGCTGGTACACAGCTTTACAGACTCCTGTGCTGGTACACAGCTTTACAGACTCCTGTGCTGGTACACAGCTTTACAGACTCCTGTGCTGGTACACAGCTTTACAGACTCCTGTGCTGGTACACAGCTTTACAGACTCCTGTGCTGGTACACAGCTTTACAGACTCCTGTGCTGGTACACAGCTTTACAGACTCCTGTGCTGGTACACAGCTTTACAGACTCCTGTGCTGGTACACAGCTTTACAGACTCCTGTGCTGGTACACAGCTTTACAGACTCCTGTGCTGGTACACAGCTTTACAGACTCCTGTGCTGGTACACAGCTTTACAGACTCCTGTGCTGGTACACAGCTTTACAGACTCCTGTGCTGGTACACAGCTTTACAGACTCCTGTGCTGGTACACAGCTTTACAGACTCCTGTGCTGGTACACAGCTTTACAGACTCCTGTGCTGGTACACAGCTTTACAGACTCCTGTGCTGGTACACAGCTTTACAGACTCCTGTGCTGGTACACAGCTTTACAGACTCCTGTGCTGGTACACAGCTTTACAGACTCCTGTGCTGGTACACAGCTTTACAGACTCCTGTGCTGGTACACAGCTTTACAGACTCCTGTGCTGGTACACAGCTTTACAGACTCCTGTGCTGGTACACAGCTTTACAGACTCCTGTGCTGGTACACAGCTTTACAGACTCCTGTGCTGGTACACAGCTTTACAGACTCCTGTGCTGGTACACAGCTTTACAGACTCCTGTGCTGGTACACAGCTTTACAGACTCCTGTGCTGGTACACAGCTTTACAGACTCCTGTGCTGGTACACAGCTTTACAGACTCCTGTGCTGGTACACAGCTTTACAGACTCCTGTGCTGGTACACAGCTTTACAGACTCCTGTGCTGGTACACAGCTTTACAGACTCCTGTGCTGGTACACAGCTTTACAGACTCCTGTGCTGGTACACAGCTTTACAGACTCCTGTGCTGGTACACAGCTTTACAGACTCCTGTGCTGGTACACAGCTTTACAGACTCCTGTGCTGGTACACAGCTTTACAGACTCCTGTGCTGGTACACAGCTTTACAGACTCCTGTGCTGGTACACAGCTTTACAGACTCCTGTGCTGGTACACAGCTTTACAGACTCCTGTGCTGGTACACAGCTTTACAGACTCCTGTGCTGGTACACAGCTTTACAGACTCCTGTGCTGGTACACAGCTTTACAGACTCCTGTGCTGGTACACAGCTTTACAGACTCCTGTGCTGGTACACAGCTTTACAGACTCCTGTGCTGGTACACAGCTTTACAGACTCCTGTGCTGGTACACAGCTTTACAGACTCCTGTGCTGGTACACAGCTTTACAGACTCCTGTGCTGGTACACAGCTTTACAGACTCCTGTGCTGGTACACAGCTTTACAGACTCCTGTGCTGGTACACAGCTTTACAGACTCCTGTGCTGGTACACAGCTTTACAGACTCCTGTGCTGGTACACAGCTTTACAGACTCCTGTGCTGGTACACAGCTTTACAGACTCCTGTGCTGGTACACAGCTTTACAGACTCCTGTGCTGGTACACAGCTTTACAGACTCCTGTGCTGGTACACAGCTTTACAGACTCCTGTGCTGGTACACAGCTTTACAGACTCCTGTGCTGGTACACAGCTTTACAGACTCCTGTGCTGGTACACAGCTTTACAGACTCCTGTGCTGGTACACAGCTTTACAGACTCCTGTGCTGGTACACAGCTTTACAGACTCCTGTGCTGGTACACAGCTTTACAGACTCCTGTGCTGGTACACAGCTTTACAGACTCCTGTGCTGGTACACAGCTTTACAGACTCCTGTGCTGGTACACAGCTTTACAGACTCCTGTGCTGGTACACAGCTTTACAGACTCCTGTGCTGGTACACAGCTTTACAGACTCCTGTGCTGGTACACAGCTTTACAGACTCCTGTGCTGGTACACAGCTTTACAGACTCCTGTGCTGGTACACAGCTTTACAGACTCCTGTGCTGGTACACAGCTTTACAGACTCCTGTGCTGGTACACAGCTTTACAGACTCCTGTGCTGGTACACAGCTTTACAGACTCCTGTGCTGGTACACAGCTTTACAGACTCCTGTGCTGGTACACAGCTTTACAGACTCCTGTGCTGGTACACAGCTTTACAGACTCCTGTGCTGGTACACAGCTTTACAGACTCCTGTGCTGGTACACAGCTTTACAGACTCCTGTGCTGGTACACAGCTTTACAGACTCCTGTGCTGGTACACAGCTTTACAGACTCCTGTGCTGGTACACAGCTTTACAGACTCCTGTGCTGGTACACAGCTTTACAGACTCCTGTGCTGGTACACAGCTTTACAGACTCCTGTGCTGGTACACAGCTTTACAGACTCCTGTGCTGGTACACAGCTTTACAGACTCCTGTGCTGGTACACAGCTTTACAGACTCCTGTGCTGGTACACAGCTTTACAGACTCCTGTGCTGGTACACAGCTTTACAGACTCCTGTGCTGGTACACAGCTTTACAGACTCCTGTGCTGGTACACAGCTTTACAGACTCCTGTGCTGGTACACAGCTTTACAGACTCCTGTGCTGGTACACAGCTTTACAGACTCCTGTGCTGGTACACAGCTTTACAGACTCCTGTGCTGGTACACAGCTTTACAGACTCCTGTGCTGGTACACAGCTTTACAGACTCCTGTGCTGGTACACAGCTTTACAGACTCCTGTGCTGGTACACAGCTTTACAGACTCCTGTGCTGGTACACAGCTTTACAGACTCCTGTGCTGGTACACAGCTTTACAGACTCCTGTGCTGGTACACAGCTTTACAGACTCCTGTGCTGGTACACAGCTTTACAGACTCCTGTGCTGGTACACAGCTTTACAGACTCCTGTGCTGGTACACAGCTTTACAGACTCCTGTGCTGGTACACAGCTTTACAGACTCCTGTGCTGGTACACAGCTTTACAGACTCCTGTGCTGGTACACAGCTTTACAGACTCCTGTGCTGGTACACAGCTTTACAGACTCCTGTGCTGGTACACAGCTTTACAGACTCCTGTGCTGGTACACAGCTTTACAGACTCCTGTGCTGGTACACAGCTTTACAGACTCCTGTGCTGGTACACAGCTTTACAGACTCCTGTGCTGGTACACAGCTTTACAGACTCCTGTGCTGGTACACAGCTTTACAGACTCCTGTGCTGGTACACAGCTTTACAGACTCCTGTGCTGGTAGAATGCTTTATAGACTCCTGTGCTGGTACACAGCTTTACAGACTCCTGTGCTGGTACACAGCTTTACAGACTCCTGTGCTGGTAGAATGCTTTACAGGCCCCTGCGCTGGTACAAAGCTTTACAGACTCCTGTGCTGGTAGAATGCTTTATAGACTCCTCTGCAAAAAGTATGCATTTTTTATACTAAAAAGTGAATTTATCCTTTAACGCAGAACTCCTGGTAGAGATAACTTTGTATTCTATGAACCCTTCAGAGTATACAAGGTGTTCAGTGAATGGACAAGTGGAGATGAGGGGCAGCTAAAACGTCAAGGTCGCTTCCCTGTATGAAAGCCACAGCTGTGACTGAAGCGCTAGCTCTACTATATGACATACAGATATATGAACTTCACATTACAGAAGCGTGCTAATAATTTTTCGCACATAATTAATAAAAAGATGTCTGTGCCTGGAGTTCAACTTGAACAAGATCATGTTGAGAACGTCACAGGTATATTAGGGCCCATTAACACAATTGTGTGGAGTGGCCTTGGTGCAGTGTGGTGTTATCTTTTCTCAATGGCACCCCAACAGACATGAATTGCAGCACCACACTTGGCAAAGCACTAATGTACATTGCAATGCTCGAAAATCCTATCTGCATGTTTTTAGTGCATTAAGCAGCCCATTCAAGTGAATGCACAACATAATGCAATGGTGTGAATAGGCCCTCAATTAAGGTGAAGACAGAAGTTCAAGGAGTACATGTGCAAGGTAGCAGTGGGCAGAAGTGCAAGTGTGGTACCTGACTTCAGCCTGCATTAGAGCAATGTTTTCAGCAAATTCTACAAAAGCATTTAGGAAGATCTGATCAGCTTTGCTGAAAGTGAAGTGTTCAGTTACAGTTTGGGGAGGTTAACTAGAGATAAATGATGGGGGGGGGGGGGGGGCTGGCTGTCTAGCAGCAAGCAGGCTTTCAGCAAGCTTCAAATAGTGAGAAAGCTTTTTGAAGCCTGCATGCAGCTTATTTAAAGTGACAGTCAGCACCCCAACAGCGCAAGAAGTTCTGTTTCTGTTCTTAGGTCTTGTAAGTAGTGCTGACTACTTGGTTCCTGAGACTTGTTGTTAAAGAATATGTAAACTCCCACATTTCATATTCTTGGTGTGTATCTGCTGCATCATCCACTTGTAAACAAAAGTATCCTAATCTCTTTGTATTGCTTCCTTTGTGTGAAATCCCAGGTGATCCTGCCAATCTCTCTGCTTTCCTATGAAAAACTGACTACATTATGCATGAGAGCCCAATGTGGTCAGTTCTCTAAGCTAAGCAGTCTGTTCTCCAATGATCAGACTTCTGCTTACACCCCCTACCTTACCAAGCAGCTAAGAAAAGAGGATATGTGATCACTTAGAAATTAAATGCAAAACATTTGTTTAAAGATCAAAGAAAAAAAAAAAAAAAAAAAAAAAACACACACGATGCATTCCTTTTTTTACATTTAAAACGGAATGAGTTGTTTCACAAGGTGAGGGTTTAAAATCACTTTAATGAATGAAAAATTGGATCATTTTTCAAAAAAGATGAAGAAAGGATGATGTACTGTTGGTAACAACATAAGTGATGGGGTGCAGTGCAGTTAAAGTGGTTGTAAACCTCAGAACCAGAAACAAGAACAAAGCAAATCGCTCTACAGTGTGTACTTGTCTCAATCCAAAGCGCTAAGTGTCATATCTCTCTGCTGCTTCGTTCTATCAGCAGATAGCTTCCTGACACCAAGCAAAAAATGGTGACGAGGAAGGACCTCCAGCACAAAGCCTGTGATTGACAGTTTCAGCTCTGTTTCTGTGTCCCTTCCCTCCAATCAGCTCCCCTCACTGAGCTCTGCAGAGTGCAACTTTAGCCTCCCACCCCCTGCATTTCAGGGGTGAGAGATCCTGTGTAAACTTTGCACTTTTAACGGATGTAGAAGACTTCTGATAAGCAGATACAACTTATGTAAGAAGATTTGTTTCATCTCTGTGTATCACCTGAGGCCAGTCACTTCACTAGGTATATGCAAGGGTTTACAAGCACTTTAAGATGGTAAGTAGAAATCAATAGACATAAGCGGTGCAATAAATATGTAAAAGTGGTTCGAGGAAGCAGAAGACAAAACAGCTGCTCAGTAAATGAAAGAATGAATAATAAAAGAATTAGGCAAAACATGATTTTAGTAGCGGATGCTGGAGACAGAAAAAAGGTGCAAATATTTAAAACATCACAAGTACGTAGATATTGATTAGTAGTACATACTGTAGGTAGGCTGAGGGAGGCTGTACTGGAGGAATATCAATGACAGGTGTAGAAACAGGTGGTGAAGAGCCCAGTGGAAGACAATACTGTCATGTTAGTGGCAAGGTGATCAATATTCATTAGAGGGCAGATAGACAATCTGTGACATCCCAACTGCTGGGGAACTAAGAGACCAAATAAACAATGACAGGACATGATAGTGTTTGTAAAGCAACAGTGATAAATGACATGCCATGCTGATGCGAATGGTTGTATAGCAGCTACAAAAAAAAATACATGACTTATTTGGACTTGTAGTTCCACAGATGACAATTCTGACATGCTAGGACTTGCAGCTCCATAGCCAGTAGGGAATCGCATGGCATTCCTAAGCCTAGTACACACTTATGAGAAAATCGGATGACCAATCATTTTCTACAAAAGTGCATACCATGATGTAGTTGGAATGGTATTCTCAGCTTAACAAGGCAAAACATAGCTAAGTACTAGCAGCAGAAGAGGAAGTGTAGGGGTGTTCTGTGCTTCTGATCATGCGCATTTTATTATATTCAAGTATTTCAGTACGATTACTGTACACATTAAAACAAAAATCGGAAGTTGTGTTCACGTACGATAAAAATTTTCTAGCTTGCACACTCAGTTTTTGTTGTCCAATAAAAAAAAAAAAATCGTAATCAGCTGTCAAAAGTATTATACTAAAGATCAGATAATCAGCCGATCGATCCCGGTATGAAACTTTTTGTGCGATTTTCTGTGTACGGGCCATTACATACTACAGAATCCTAGATCTGCGGGTTTTCACACAACATTATAGAATTAGATGGTTTCCAAGACCAGTACTACCAAAGCAATAAGTGACAGTTCTGTTCCACAGTTACATCTCCACAGCAGCTTTACCATGACAGGTGACTTGCAGTTTCATAGTCCCCACAGAATTATATTGGGTCTACTATTTTTCCAACTAGAGATAGCACAAGACACGCTTGGGTTTGAGTGACACAGTTATTGAATTACAATAGACATGCCGGGAATTGTAACTCCACAGCAGATAGAAGAGAATGTGGAGTACCAGGGCATGTCACTGAAACTAGACAAAGTGCGTATTTAGAGAAGAGAGTCAATAAAAAGAGGATGTAGGTTGTGAAATAAATTGGTGGTTAGAGGAAGTGGGAGTAAAAAATGTACACACAATAAAAGGGAAACGGAGGAGTAAATTAAATGAGTAAAAAAATATATGAAAAGGGCAGGATAGTTCAAGATAGGGAAGAAGAGAGAAGAAAACAAGTAATTACAGGACAGAGAGGAACAGTATAGGAACTAAACAGCTAGATACCAGAGCGGGGAGGGAACGAGCAAAATTAGTGACAGGTAGAAAAGCCCCTTAGCAAGCAATGCTACATTTTTTCTATAGTTACATTGGACCAGCTTACAGGATTGTAAATATACCTGTCCCACCTGACCGCTGTTGAAGCAGAGAATCCTGTCCCACCTGACCGCTGTTGAAGCAGAGAATCACTGTAATAACTGCTGCTACTACAGTGATCACTACTGTCCTCGGCGTTCTGTGCGGAGTGCCTGCCCTGCTGCATAGTAACTATACGGGTGCCATTCACAGAACAACTTGCACTTCTCTCATTGAATGCAAAGCTTTCTCCGATTGGACAAAGTGGCATCACGATACCACCTCTACACCTTGCCCAATCAGGACCTGGAAGACAACTGCAATCACTGTAGTGGCATACTCCTACAGTAACACAGGTATGCCATATGTACGTTCACACATTCTCACATTCTTTTTTTTCCAATATTATTAGCACATAACTGCCTGGTCTCCTCCTCTTAACCCAGCTCCTAGGGCTACAGACAGTCTTAGATAATGACACTGAATAATCCGCCTGTTTTGACAGCAATTCTCTTCACAGCATCCATTGTCCATCTACATCAAAGGGCAGGTCAGAAGGCTGTAAATTCACATGCAGACTGCTAAAGTGCATAGAATGCCATACCTTGGGATCAATTCACTAAAGGTTACCACATGTGATATGAAGGTCACGTGACCCATTTTCCAGAAACATGGCATGAGATAATATAAGAGTCAATTCATCAAAGTAAAATATCGAATGTGAGGTAAATCCCACACGTGTTAAAAAAAAAAAAATATACCGCAAAAAGAAAAAAAATACATCCTTAAAGTGGTTATAAAGGCTGAAGGTTTTTACCTTCATGCATTCTATGCATGAAGGTAAAAAAAACTATGTACTGCTCCCTCCTCAGCACTCCCTAATACTTACCTGAGCCCCCTCTCGATCCAGCAATGTGCATGAGAGCCTCAGCTGTCTCGGGTCTCTATCTCCTCATTGGCTGAGACACAGCAATGGAAACCATTGACTGCAACTGCTGTCAATCACAGGCAGTGAGCCAATGAGGATAGAGTAGAGGGCAGGGCTGAGCCACGGCTCTATACGTCTTATGAGCGAGCACACATCAGTGCCCCCATAGCAAGTGGCTTGCTATGGGGGCACTGGTCAAGGGGGAGGAGCCAGGAGAGACGTCAGGAGACCCGAGAAGAACAGGATCAGGATTACTCTGTGCAAAACCAATACACAGATCAGGTAAGTATGACGTGTTATTTAGAAAAAAAAACACCTTTATAATCACTTTAATCACACACCAGTGCGACTTTTAATGCGATTTGACAGTCTGAATTATTGTCGGCAATGGAACTGTTCAAATTTTGAAAGTAGTTCCTGTTTTTTTGTGATTTGCATGAAGTCACACTTACATTCGACTTTGAAATTCTGCAACTTCAAGTGGAGTCACACGATTTCAAGGTCAGATCCAGTGTGAATAAGGAGTAAGGCTCGGTTCACATCTGTGCGGGTGGTGCCGCTGCGGATCCGCACGAAAATCCGAGCAGCTGCACAGAGAAACGCGATCCCGCGGGTGGGTGCCATCAGTTCTAATTGCACGCCGCCCGCACTGGAAAACACAACCGTACTGGGAACCGAGGTTCCTGTGTGGGCTGCGTTTTCAGAAGTGCAGGGACTTCTTCCCTGCGTGTCACGGGGAACGAGAGTCCATTCAAATGAATGAGCTCTTGTACCCGCACAAAACACGCCTGCACGGCCACATATATGTGAACTGGGGCTAAAGTCAATTCACTAAAGAACACACATTCATTGTTTATCACTTGGCAATAAGCCGTCAGTATTTTAGCAGGGGCGGACTGACCATTTGTGAACTTGGGCACTGCCCGAGGGCCCGGGGTCAGTAGGGGGCACCATGAGATGCCCCTGGTACCTTTTTCATAGGCTTTTTTTGAGTTTGGGCAAGGACACAGGGGCCCCATGATCCCCTGTTGCCCGGGGCCCCATGAGTTGTCAGTCCACCCCTGTATTTTAGCAACGTACAAAATAACAATGAGGGGAACTCTGCACTGGCCAGTAAACTAAAAGAATACAATGTGTCAGTGTGGAAATGTTCTGCCCTCAGCTCTGGAATGAAAATAAATTGTAATTTCACCAGAAGGAGATGGTTCTGTGAATAAAAGCACACTGGAATGCTTTCAGTTTCATAATATTTCTGTGCGCATTTATTTCTTCCTCTGGGGCAGTGTTAGCATATAAAACAAAACAAAAAAAAAAAAAAACTCCCCAAAAAGAATGCTTAATTTGACTAATAAATATCACACAACATAAATAATTAATGCATTGATTAAACAACACGTTTTTTAGTGATTGAATACTTTTGAGATAAATACTACATGAGTTATTTTAACTCAGAAATTCATGCGGTCTTTATCTCTTAGTGAACTGACCGCCTTATCCTTAACACCAGTGGTACTCAACCTTCCCAATGCCGTGACCCTTTAATACAGTTCCTCATGTTGTGGTGACCCCCAACCATAAAATTATTTACCCAGTAATTATAATTCATGAGTGCCGTTTTACCTCCAATATTGCTGCTTTCAACACAGTAGCTGCTTTCAACACAGTAGCTGCTTTCAACACAGTAGCTGCTTTCAACACAGTAGCTGCTTTCAACACAGTAGCTGCTTTCAACACAGTAGCTGCTTTCAACACAGTAGCTGCTTTCAACACAGTAGCTGCTTTCAACACAGTAGCTGCTTTCAACACAGTAGCTGCTTTCAACACAGTAGCTGCTTTCAACACAGTAGCTGCTTTCAACACAGTAGCTGCTTTCAACACAGCAGCTGCTTTCAACACAGTAGCTGCTCTTTACACATCAGAAATATGTGTTTTCCGATGGTCTTAGGCAACCCCTGTGTAAGGGTCATTCGACCCCCAAAGGGGTCGTGACCCACAGGTTGAGAACCACTGTTCTACATTCATACGAGGAAACCAGAAAGTAAGCTGGAAAATCCAGGAAGAAAATGCTGCTGCCATAATTGTTCACCTCTATTGCCACAGTTACACAGGCTAAAAAAAAAATTGGATTACAAGAGTCTGTTTCAACGCCCATTACACAGGCACCTGCCCTGAGATATGCCATGCAGTCATTGAAGTAGACAGAGAGGCTGCAGAAGATCAGCAGCCCTGAAATGCAACGCATAATAAAAAAACATGAATATAAGCATTTTAGTCTAAAAAAAAAAAAGAAGTACCATTGTTTATAATACACAGCGCTTTAGCACACTAAGCGTCATTCAGTGAAGAGCTTACACCTGCACCATATTCATTATAGCATGGTATTATAACATACTGGGCATGTGCAGGTTGTGAAAGAAACTGGGGGTTCCAGCATGCCAAGTGTCAGATATGTGGGAGCTGAAAGGCCTAGCATACATGGTGGGAGATGGGGGGGGGAGAAATCACATCATACAAGGTGGGGGATACGTGAAGAGCTAAGAGGGCATGGGAGAGCTAGAACTCTGAGCATATGAGGTGGATGATATGGGGGAGATAGAAGTCCCAACATACAAGATAGGGGATATGGGGGGGGGGGGGGGGGGAGAACATCCCACTGACGCCAACGATGGGGCACCATTCCTCCCACTGACGCCAACAATGGGGCACCATTCCTCCCACTGACGCCAACAATGGGGCACCATTCCTCCCACTGACGCCAACAATGGGGCACCATTCCTCCCACTGACGCCAACAATGGGGCACCATTCCTCCCACTGACGCCAACAATGGGGCACCATTCCTCCCACTGACGCCAACAATGGGGCACCATTCCTCCCACTGACGCCAACAATGGGGCACCATTCCTCCCACTGACGCCAACAATGGGGCACCATTCCTCCCACTGACGCCAACAATGGGGCACCATTCCTCTCACTGATGCCAACAATGGGGCACCATTCCTCCCACTGACACCAACAATGGGGCACCATTCCTCCCACTGACACCAACAATGGGGCACCATTCCTCCCACTGACACCAACAATGGGGCACCATTCCTCCCACTGACACCAACAATGGGGCACCATTCCTCCCACTGACACCAACAATGGGGCACCATTCCTCCCACTGACACCAACAATGGGGCACCATTCCTCCCACTGACACCAACAATGGGGCACCATTCCTCCCACTGACACCAACAATGGGGCACCATTCCTCCCACTGACACCAACGATGGGGCACTATTCCTCCCACTGACGCCAACGATAGGGTACTAGTCCCCCCACTGACGCAAACAATGGGGTATTGCTCCTCCCACTGACACCAACCAAGGCGGTACGGTTTCTCCCACTGACACCAATGATGGGGCGTTGTTTACTTCCACTAACACTAGGACATTTTCTACTCCCACTGGCCACAATCCGCAACCCCCCCCCCCCCCATAAAGACTGAAGGACAGCAAACTGGCCCCTTGTTTAAAAAAAGTGGAAACCCCTTACCTAGAGTGTGTATTTGTCTCAATTAAGACTGGGGTCACATTAATGCAGTGCGGGGCACCACATGTAATTCGCACAAGAATCACACGGCATAGTGTGAATTACATGCAAGGCCTTGCGATGCGATTTGAGCCGTACATTTTCTATAGCTCAAATCGCATCTGCATCAAAAAAGTGCAGGACCTTTTTTTTTTTTTTTTACCCACACCTGAATCACATTACATGGCTGTTCTCACCCACGTGATGCGCTGCGATTTCTGGCACTTGCATCGTGTTCTGTGATCTGTTTCGGGGTGTCACATATTTAACATTGACACCCACACCAGATCACATGAACGCCATGTGACTGCAATGCACTGCATGGAACGCACAGGATTCACAGTGTTTCCTGCACAGCATCAATGTGAACCCAGTATAAGTGTCATTTCTGCCTGCTGCCTCATTCCTCTGTTATCAGTATGAATCACTTCTGACAAGTTTTCCTGACACCAGGAGAAAATGGTGACAGGGGAGGGACATCCAGCAGATTGACAGTCTCAGCTCTGTTCCTGTAAGCTGTGTGGAAGGGGGGGGGGTGTCAACTCTTAGTATTCTCCTCAATGAGCTCTGTAGTGTGTAATTTCAGCTCTCCCCCCACCCCTTTTTTTTTTTCTTAACTCTCAGACATGTTTATAAATTCTGAACTTTGAATGGATGTAGAGAGGAGGATGCTACAGATAAACAGGTACAACTTATGTAGCAGATGTAATCTAAAAAATGCAGCGCTGAAATTATATTGACTTGATGGTCAATATAATTTCAGCGCTGCATTTTTTAGATGACATATATTACTGAGGTGCCGAGGTACGCCTTTTATGCTAGCAGCTCCTTATTCGCTTATCGTATATCTAACCTGTATCTAGTTGTATGAAAAGTTGCGCTCATTCATTTTTGTTTACTTTATAACTTATGTAGCAGGATTTGTTTTATCTCTGAGTATCATCTAAGGCCAGTCACTTCACTGGGTATACAGAAGGGTCTACAACCATTTTATGTTCCAGCATGTCAAGTGTGAGATATGGGGGAGCTACAAGTCCCAGCATGCCAGGTGAGGGGGATAGGAGGGAGCGCTACACCAGATACAGGATGTGGAATATGGCGTCACTGGAACTAGACGCAGGGTGCACAGAGTCAATGTAGTGCACAGAATGAGCGCACAGAACGGTTACGAAATAAACGGACTAAAGGAAGTACGAGGAAATGAGCAAATGTAAGCGAGAGACGGAGAAACAAGTGAGTGAAGGAAGTGCAGAGGGGCGGAGTTCAGCCACGTTCATGGTATATAGACACACACAGAGGGAACAAGACAGAAGTAGAATAGACAAGCATGAGGAAACGCAGAACTCTGGGCTGGGCGTGAAGTAGAGGAAAGGGAAGACACAGAGCGAGGAACGCTACAATGTTACTGGGAGGGTGAACCATGTTCATTACACAGGCCTCCACTGCAGATACAGGATTAGAAAGTATGCTGGGACTAGTAGTCCCACACCTGGCACAGGATCATGGGGCACACCAGGTCTTCACTGCCACAGTTATACATCACATTAATACAGGATCATATAGCCTACTGTGTTCTTGGCCCCACAGTTATACAGCATGCTGGGATTAGTAGTCCCACACCTGGCACAGGGTCATATGAACACCTGTGCTCTCAATATGTGGCATGCTGGGACCTGTAGTGTCATAGGATCATATAGCCCATTGAGTCACCTCTACAGCTATACATCATGCTGGGATTAGTAGTCCCACACCTGGCACAGGATCATATGAACAGCTGTGCTCTCCATAATATATGACATGCTGGGACCTGTAGTGTCATAGGATCATATAGCACATTGAGTCACCTCTACATCATGCTGGATTAGTAGTCCCACACCTGGCACAGGGACATATGAACAGCTGTGTTCTCCATAATATATGGCATGCTGGGACCTGTAGTGTCATAAGATCATACAGCCCATTGAGTCACCTCTACAGCTATACATCATGCTGGGATTAGTAGTCCCACACCTGGCACAGGGACATATGAACAGCTGTTCTCTCCATAATATATGGCATGCTGGGACCTGTAGTGTCACACGATCATATAGCCCATTGAGTCACCTCTACATCATGCTGGGATTAGTAGTTCCACACCTGGCACAGGGACATATGAACAGCTGTGCTCTCCATAATATATGACATGCTGGGACCTGTAGTGTCATAGGATCATATAGCACATTGAGTCACCTCTACAGCATGCTGGGATTAGTAGTGGCACAGGATCATAAAGCCCATTGGGTCACCTCTTCAGCTATATAGCGTGCTGGGACTTGTAGTTTCCCACTTGGCTCAGGATCACATGGCCCACTGTGTTCTCCAAGCTCCATATCTGGAGCCAAAGCGATATAGCATGCTGAAATGAGTAGTCCCACACCTAGCAGAGGATCACAGTGTTCTCCAAGCTATAGCTATACAGCATGCTGGGACTTGTAGTATCACAAGTTCACATAGCCCACTGGCTCACTACAACATAGGACCTGCAGGGACTTGTAGTAGCACAGCTGGCACAGGATCATACGACCAACTGATGCCACAGCTATATGGTGGTATTCTGGGACTTGTAGTCTCTTAGCATATCTGGCACAGGATCATGCTGGGTCTTCGATGCCGCAGCTATATGTCAAGCTGAGACTTGTAGTGACACAGGATCACATGGACCCAGCGTGGTCTCCATTATATGTGGCATGCTGAGACTTGTAGTGACACAGGATCACATGGACCCAGCGTGGTCTCCATTATACATGGCATGCTGAGACTTGCAGTGACACAGGATCACATGGACCAGCGTGGTCTCCATTATATGTGGCCTGCTGAGACTTGTAGTGACACAGGATCACATGGACCCAGCGTGGTCTCCATTATACATGGCATGCTGAGACTTGCAGTGACACAGGATCACATGGACCAGCGTGGTCTGCATTACATGTGGCACATGGACCCAGTGTGGTCTCCATTACATGTGAAATGCTGAGACTTGTAGTGACAAAGGATCACATGGACCCAGCGTGGTCACCATTACATGTGGCACATGGACCCAGCGTGGTCTCCATTACATGTGGCACATGGACCCAGCGTGGTCTCCATTACATGTGGCACATGGACCCAGCGTGGTCTCCATTACATGTGACATGCTGAGACTTGTAGTGACACAGGATCACATGGACTCAGCGTGGTCTCCATCATATGTGGCATGCTGAGACTTGTAGTTACAAAGTATTACACAGACTCAGTGTGGTTGCCATTATATGTGGCATGCTGGAACTTGTAGTGACACAGGATCACATGGACCCAGTGTGGTCTCCATTACATGTCATGCTGAGACTTGTAGTGACACAGGATCACATGGACTCAGCGTGGTCTCCATCATATTTGTCATGCTGAGACTTGTAGTGACAAAGGATCACATGGACCCAGAGTGGTCTCCATTATATGTAGCATGCTGGGACTTGTAGTGACACAGGATCACACAGCCCACTGGGTCACTTCCACAGTGATACAATATTCTGGGACTTATTCTGGGTGGTTCTCCTCTCGGCACAGGATCAGATGGACCACTGTATTTAGTACCAAAGCTATACAGCATGCTGGGATCAGTAGTCTCACACATAACACAACACGTGGACCATGGTGTTCTCCAAGGTACAGCTATATATGTCATTCTGGGACTTGTAGTGCCACGGGTTCATATAGCCCACTGGGTCACCTCAATACCTTTATAGAATGCTGGGACTTGTAGTTCCCCACCAGGCACAAGATATGACCCACCCCATATTTGCTGCTACAGCGATACATCATGCTGGGATTAGTAGTCCCACACCTAATGCATCAGGACATAGACCCTGTGTGTTCTCCATATTATATGGCATGCTGGGACTTGTAGTGACACTGATTCATATAGCACACCAGGCAACTGCAATACCTATAAGGCCTGCTGGGGCTTGTAGTCCCACAGCTGGCGCAGGATCAAACCGCTCACTGGGTCCTTGCTGCTGCAATCCTATGGCATGCTGGGACTTGTAGTGACACAGGATCACACAGCCATCTGGATCACATCTACAGCGATATAACACGCTGGGAATTGTAGTCCACCTTTAGCTCAGGCTACATGGCCTCCTGGGTCTCTGGTGCAGCGGTTCTATGGCACGTGGGACTTGTGGTTCCCCACCTGGCCCGGCTCATAGCGCCCCCTGTATCCTCTGACGTGGCATGCTGGGCCTTCTAGTCCCCCACTGGGCACAGACTCACAGGGCCCCCCGGGGATTGGCTGCCAATGCTCCATGTCATGCTGGGCCTTGTAGTTCCAGCCACAGACGGGCCCGCAGTCCAGAATGACAGGGAGGTGTCAATGCCGGCAAGGCCGGAGAAGAAGATATGCTGGAGGATGACAGAGAAGATGGAGACATGAGAGCCCCATAGAGATGCACCCTCCCTCCCCGCGCCGGGGTCCCGCTTCTCCTCACCTCAGGCCGGCTCTCCTCTCCCCTCTCACTGTCACCAGCAGCACTCAGGCCGCGCCGCGCGCTCCCCCCACACCCTCAGCCGGCTGCCCGCTTTGCGCCGCGCTCATTGGCCGCCGCCCTCCGACGTCACGGAACAGCCAAGTCACCGCGCCTTGCCATTGGCCGCAACTCCAGAGATGGAAGAAGGGGGAGTGAGGGGGGAAAGGAGACACGCCCGGCACCGGGGACCGAGAAGGGAAGGCGGCGGGGGATGCCGGGAGATGGGCCGGGGTGACGGGAGGGCGACAGACAGACGGGTGGGGGGGATAGAGAGAAGGGCGCCTCCGGGAGGAGAATGGGAGGGAAGGGTGGTGAGGGATTCTGGGTAACATGACCGGTTGCCATAGAGATCCTAATAAGCATCAGAAGCTACCTGAGAGGTGAGGAGCCTGTCCAGGAGAGGGGAGGAGCCGGGCCATGGGGGACTAGAAGGAGCAGGATGGACATGGGAGACAGGGTCCAGCCAATCACCACAGGAGGGAATGCCAGCCCCTGCTGGGGACAGAGGAACTACAAGACCCAGCATATCAGGGACTACAAGATCCAGCATATGAGGAGCAGGAAGTGCCAGTGTGAGAGGTGTGGGATATAGAAGGACTACCAGTCCCAGCATGCCATGTGAAGGGCTAGGGGGAAACTATAAGTCCCAGCTTGCTATATAGGGAGCAGGAAGTCCCATCATGCTAAGTGTGAGGTATAGAGAGACTACAATTCCCAGCATGGCACTTGTGAGCTATGGATGGACTAGAAGTCCCTGTGTGACAGTGAAGGGATATGGGGAGCAGGGAGTCCCAGCATGCCAAGTGTGAGGCATAGAAGGACTACAAGTCCCAGCGGGACAGTGAAGGGATGTGAGAGAACTATATGTCCCAGCATGCTATATGGGGAGCAGGAAGTCCCAGCATGCCAAGTGTGAGGTATAGAGGGACTAGAAGTCCCTGCATGACAGCTATGTGGGAACTATAAGCCCCAGCATGCTATATGGGGAGTAGGAAGTCCCAGCATGAGAGGTGTGGGATATAGAGGGATTAGAAGTCCCAGCATGAGTGGTGTGGGATATAGAGGGATTAGAAGTCCCAGCATGAGAGGTGTGGGATATAGAGGGACTAGAAGTCCCAGCATGCTATATGAGAGGTAGGAAGTCCCAGCATGAGAGGTGTGGGATATAGAGGGACTATAAGTCCCAGCATGCTATATGAGAGGTAGGAAGTCCCAGCATGAGAGGAGTTGGATATAGAGGGACTAGAAGTCCCAGCTTGCTATATGGGGAGCAGGAAGTCCCAGCATGAGAGGTGTGGGATATAAAGAGACTGGAAGTCCCCTCATGCAAAGTTCTTACCTTGCACCAGGCTTGGTGTGTTGCAGTAAATGCTATATAATGTGATGGTGATGGGAACTCTAGAGGAATCCTATGATGGAAGAAGCATGAAGAATGCCATGGCTGAGTTCTAGTAAAGATAACATCAATAAATGACTTGTCTGTCCTTCTAAAACTCTTTATATTTTATAGAATATTGAAGTCAGTGGATTGCGGCTTTACACAGCTAAAGGATGTCTGTGTCCCTCCTGGTGATTTCCTCTCTTGTGGTGTTCTGGTAATACCATTATCATTTATTAACCTCATCCTTGATCCTCATCCACTATCTTCATCCTTGATCCTCATCCACTATCTTCATCCTTGATCCTCATCCACTATCTTCATCCTTGATCCTCATCCACTATCTTCATCCTTGATCCTCATCCACTATCTTCATCCTTGATCCTCATCCACTATCTTCATCCTTGATCCTCATCCGCTATCCTCATCCGTGATCCTCATCCGCTATCCTCAACCATTAGCCAATTACATTTATCAGAAGTCCTATCCCTTCTCCCAAACTATAAAAAACAAGAACTACCGGCAGCAAAGACCAATCTACTGATAACAGAAACTGTTTACAAGGTATTTTGCTGCCTAAAGCCAGCCATAGATGGATGGAATCTCAGCTGAATCAGCAGGAATCGGTCAAGATTGTGTCCATCTATGGCAGACTGGTTGTACCCAAGTCAGTCCATTGTTTGACTTGTGTTCAACCAGCCTGTTGGATTCCTTACATGCGGTCACTGCTGGCAGCTATAGCTACTAGAAGTAATCATTGTGTTCTGCTGGCAAGGAAGGCTCCACAATAGAGCTGCAGGAAGGATTCCCCCATCAACACTGACTGTGCAGATGGGGAAATCGAGTCATTTTCGTTTTTTTTACCACCGACCAACCACCCCCATGGCCAGTTTTTTAGCTGCGCTGGTAGAACAGCGTGCCTGTCCTCCAATGATTAAACTTGTGCTGACACGGCCCCCTGCACAGCCATTCACTGAGAAGATCAATGTGATGCTGTTTCTCCTCTTCCACCACTCTAAACCCCTTATGCAGCTGAGAACAGATGTTATATTATCACTTCCAAAAAAAAAACATATATATATATATATATACACACACACACACACACTACTCAAAAAAAATAAAGAAACACGTTTTAATCAGAGTCTAGCACAGGGGTGGGCAAACTTTTTGACTTGAGGGCCGCAATGGGTTCATATATTGGACCCGGGGGCCGGACCAAGAGTAGATGAATGATGTGTATGTGTCATCCATAGTAAGTATAGTAATATTCCCCCATAGTAAGCATAGTAATTCATCCCCCATATAGTAATTCGTCCCCCATATAGTAATTCGTCCCCCATAGTAATTCATCCCCCATATAGCAATTCATCCCCCATATAGCAATTCATCCCCCATATAGTAATTCATCCCCCATATAGTAATTCATCCCCCATATAGTAATTCATCCCCCATAGTAATTCATCCCCCATATAGTAATTCATCCCCCATAGTAATTCATCCCCCATATAGTAATTCATCCCCCATATAGTAATTCATCCCCCATAGTAATTCATCCCCCACATAGTAATTCATCCCCCATATTAATTCATCCCCCATATAGTAATTCATCCCCCATATAGTAAGTCCCCCATATAGTAAGTCCCCCATATAGTAATTCATTCCCCATATAGTAAGTCCTCCATATAGTAATTCATTCCCCATATAGTAAGTCCTCCATATAGTAATTCATTCCCCATATAGTAAGTCCTCCATATAGTAATTCATCCCTTATATAGTAAGTCCTCCATATAGTAATTCATTCCCCATATAGTAAGTCCCCCATATAGTAATTCATCCCCCAAATAGTAATTCCCCCATATAGTAAGTCCTCCATATAGTAATTCCCCCATATAGTAAGTCCCCCCTGTGTCAATTCACTTACCTTTGCTCCGCGCGTTCCTCTCGTATTCCCGCGCCGTTCTGGTCTTCAGGGAGGACTGTGAGAGAAGAGTTCGTCACGCTGCCCCGCCTACATCCTGGCTGCCCCGCCTACATCCTGACAGCTGCAGAGTCCTGACGCCCGAGAGGAGGGAGGGGGCGGCCATCCGAGAGGGGGGGCGGCCATCCGAGAGGAGGGGAGGGGAGAGGAGGAGAGGAGGCCGCCCGCCCGCCCGAGAGGAGGGAGGGGAGCGGGCGCCCGGCACACAGGAGCTGCGGCTTGCCGACCACTGGCCTTGCGGGAGCCTAGCTCCGCGGGCCGGATTAAAAGGTCCGCCGGGCCGTATACGGCCCGCGGGCCGTAGTTTGCCCATTGCTGGTCTAGCATCAAGTCAGTTAAACTCCTGGGATATTGATCTGGTCAGTTAAGTAGCTGGGGGGTTGTTAATCAGTTATAGCTGCTTTGGTGTTAATGAAATTCAGAACAGGTGCACTAGATGGGCAACAATGAGACAACTTCCAAAACAGGAATGGTTTTACAGGTGGAGGCCACTGACATTTTTCCCTACTCATCTTTTCTGTTTTTCACTACGTTTGCATTTGGCTAGGGTCAGTGTCACTACTGGTAGCGTGAGGCAATACCTGGACCCTGCAGAGGTTGTACAGGCAGTCCAACTCCTCCAGGATGGCACATCAATATGTGCCATTGCCAGGTTTGCTGCGTCTTCCAGCACAGTCTCAGGAGCATGGAGGAGATTCCAGGAGACAGGCAGTTACTCTAGGAGAGCTGGACAGGGCCGTAGAAGGTTCTTAACCATCATCAAGACTGGTATCTGCTCCTTTGTGCAAGGAGGAACAGGATGAGCACTGCCAGAGCCCTACAAAATGACCTCAGGCAGGCCACTGGTGTGAATTACTCTGACAAGTCAGAAAGAGACTTCATGAGGGTGGACTGAGAGCCCAACATCCTATAGTGGGCCCTGTACTCACTGCCCAGCACCATAGAGCTTGATTGGCATTTGCCATTATACACCAAAATTGGCAGGTCTGCCACTGGCGCTCTGCTTTTCACAGATCAGAGCAGGTTCACCCTGAGCACATGTGACAGACGTGAAAGGGTCTGGAGAAGCCATGGAGAACGTTATGCTGCCTGTAACATCATTCAGTTTTGGTGGTGGGTCAGTGATAGTCTGGGGAGGCATATCCATGAAGGGATGCACAGACCTCTACAGGCTAGACAATGGCACCCTGATTTCCATTAGGTATTGAGATTAAATCCTTGGACCCATTGTCAGGAACTACGCTGGTGCACTAGGTCCTTGGTTCTTCCTGGTGCATGACAATGCCCGGCCTCATGTGGCTAGAGTATGCTGGCAGTTCCTGGAGGATGAAGGAATTGATACCATTGAATGGCCCACAAGCTTGCCTGAACTAAATCCATTAGAGCACCTCTGGGATATCATGTTCCAGTCCATCCGACGATGCCAGGTTGCACCTCAGACTGTCCAGGAGCTCAGTGATGCCCTGGTCCAGATCTGGGAGGAAATACCCCAGGAAACCATCCATCATCTCATTAGGTTGATCTGTAGGTTGATAATTTTCATTTCCATCAAACGATGGGGCATCCTTATTGTGTTGTATTGTAGTATTGAGTTGGCCCACTCTATGCAGCTATAACAGCTTCAGCTCTTCTGGGAAGGCCGTCCACAAGGTTTAGGAGGGTGTCTATGGGAATGTTTGACCATTCTTCCAGAAGCACATTTGTGAGGTTAGGCACTGATGTCAGGGGAGGAGGCCTGGCTCGCAGTCTCAGATCTAATTCATCCCAAAGGTGTTCTATCGGGTTGAGGTCAGGACTCTGGCAGGTCAGTCAAGTTCCTCCACTCCAAACTCGCTCATCCATGTCTTTATGGACCTTGCTTTGTGCACTGGTGCGCAGTCATGTTGTAACAGGAAGTGGCCATCCCCAAACTGTTCCCACAAAGTTGTGAGCATGAAATTGTCCAAAATGTCTTGGTATGATGATGCCTTAAGAGTTCCCTTCACTAGAATTAAGGGGCCCAGCCCAACCCCTGAAAAGCAACCCCAAATCATGATCCCCCCTCCACCAAACTTTACACTTGGCACAATGCAGTCAGGCAAGTACCGTTCTCCTGGCAACCGCCAAATCCAGACACGTCCATTGAATTGCAGATAGAGAAGTGTGATTCACCACTCCAGAGAACACATCTCCTCTGCTGTAGAGTCCAGTGGCGCGTGCTTTACACCACTGCATCCGATGCTTTGCATTGCACTTGGTGATGTAAGGCTTGGATGCAGCTGCTCGGCCATGAAAACCCATTCCATGAAGCTCTCTGCACACTGTTGTGCTAATCTGAAGGCCACATGAAGTTTGAAGGTCTTTAGCTATTGACTCTGCGGACAGTTGGCTACTGTGAACCGTGGACTTCAGCATATGCTGATCGAACTCTGTCATGTTACATGGCCTACCACATCGTGGCTGTGTTGCTGTTGTTTTCCGTTGCTTCCAGTTTGTTATAATATCACCAACAGTCAGCTGTGGAATATTTAGTAGCCAGGAAATTTCACGGATGGACTTATTGCACAGGTGGCAAACTATCACGGGACCACGCTTGGATTCACTGAGCTCCTGAGAGCGACCCATTCTTTCACGAATGTTTGTAGAAGCAGTCTGCATGCCTAGGTTCTTGATTTTATACACCTGTGGCCATGGAGGCGATTGAAACACCTGAATCCAATGATTTGGAGGGCTGGCCCAAAACCCAATGGCAATATAGTGTATGTATACATACACACAAAAGTTTACCTATGATTTCTATTGTAAACTGAATGGGTTGTCTTACAAATGTCTTAAGAGCCACTGGAGTGTACTGCAATCATTTGGTTTTTTTTTTGGGGGGGGGGGGGTTTAGTACCTGGGGCGAGTATGTTTATAGAAATGGACACCCAAAACATTTTGGGAGAGCCATTCTTTTCGTAGTCTAATTTCCCTAAGCAGAGCTTGGCACTGTCTCCTGTCCTATATACACCGACGCTTCCCCATTCTCCAGGGGTTTCCATTTCTCTATATTCATCACTATTTACAGTATTTCCATGTTAACAATCTGTGCTGACAAACTGCTTCTCTGTTGAGGGCATGACATTACTAGAGCTGGGATCTTTACAGCAATAATGTATAGAAGTGCTCCCTGGGGACCGGTTAGGTTGGCAAAGGAATGGATTTTTCAGAGGGAGGGCGTGGCTTGTCCTTGCTTTGAATAGCCTCATCTGAATTAAAGGGGAGCTCTAGCCTTACCTTCAGTTATGGATAGTTGCAAAGGCTCCTCTGCAGTACTGAAATTGATTGCTATGATTTCTCTGCACAATTGCTGTCCCCGCTGGGGAGAAAAGGTAGAAAGAGAAAATCTTCTCATGGGGACATTTGGTCAGGTGACAACTGTATAAAATGAGATTTCCTCTCACTTTGTATAGACTTCTCACTTCCTGTTGTAACTTCATGGCAGGAAGAGAAGGGAAATCTCCTAAGCATAGCACAGACAGCAAAAAAAAGTTACTTGCCTGGGTTCTACAGCCAACCCTAGGCTGGAATTAAAATAAACTGTTGTGGGGCCTCCCAGCACTGTATGGGTTAAATGTTCATTGCAACTAGGGGGAGATGGGAAGGCTGTATTACTTACCTTACCCCTGTTTTGGCTTTTGGCTTTCAACATCATCATGTATAATGCAGAGCTATTAAGCCTGCATTTTTAGTGGAGGAGGCAGGAGAGTGACCACGGCTGGGAGCACCTTAAGAAGCCTTGCAGGGCCACTGGAGGGACCCTGCTAGAGCAAGGAATGAGGTGAGTATTACTCCTTATTGCTATACCCCTAGACAAAACAATTTCACCCTTGCTGCATCTGTGGGTTGGGGGATGGTTGAGCCTGGAGCTGGGCTTTAACCCTTCTCCACTCTATCCCAAACAAAAAATAGCTTTATATGTTAAAAATAGGTATGCATAACATATAAGGGGCATGTTTATTGACTTCCTCAGGGCTGGAGCAAGTGATCCCCCTTGGAATCACTGCATTTTTCATAACTGAGCTCTGGGCCTATTCATTTGTACAAAAACTGTGTCGTTATTTATGATACCAAAGTGATACATGCATTGGGGGGGGGTTGGGGGTTAAAGAGGCAATGGGGTAGATTTACTAAAACTGGAGCGCTCAGAATCTGATGCAGCTGTGCATGGTAGCCAATCAGCTTCTAACTTCAGCTTGTTCAATTAGGCATTGGCAATAAAAACCTGGACGCTGATTGGTTTCTATGCAGGGTTGCACCAAATTTTGCATTCTCCAGTTTTAGTAAATAACCCTGAATACCTCTTTCTTTTGGTGGTATTCAAAAATTAATTTTTCTCTATATTTCTCTATTTTCTGTATTTTTTAAAGTAGATGTGAACCAGGCCTGGACTGGCCAAAGGGCACATACGTGCCCGCTGGGCCGGGGCTGCCAGGCTTTAGAAGAGCGGCCTGTTGATCGGCCACACAGCAGGAGGTAAGCGGCGACTGTGGCCTGGACAGAGCTAACACAGACCACGGCCGCCGCTCACTTCCTGCTGTGTGGCTATGTCTAAAGCAGGGCCGACAGGAGGAGCGGCAGTGGCGGCTCCAGTGAAGAGCAGGAAGCAGCTGCCGAGGACACACAGACACCTCCTTGGCTGGCCACTGCACACAGCCGCACTGAAGGGATAACGGCAGCCTCTCCCCTTCCCTGGTGAGCACAATGTGACAGGTCTGTAGCAGCGGTGGATCGGGCTGTCTCTTTTCTGGACGGGCTGTCTCTTTTTGCTTTTGAGCTGTCTCTTTGCTGGACAGACTGACTCTTTGCCGGGCGGGCTATCTCTTTGCTGGTTGAGCTGTCTTTTTGCTAGACAGGCTGTCTATTTGCTGGACAGGATGTCTCTTTGCTGGATGAGCTGTCTCTTTGCTGGACGGGCTGTCCCTTTGCAGGACAGGGATGCTCCTTTGCTGGACAGGGCTGTCTCTTTGCTCAGTTGGGTCCAGCAAAGAGACATCCCAATCCAGCAAAGAGACAGCCCAGTCCAAGAAGGGACATCCCCATCCAGCAAAAAGACATTCCTGTCCATCAAAGAGACATCCTGTCTCTTTGTGGATTGGGATGTCTCTTTGCTGGATTGGGGATGTCTCTTTGCTGGATGGGGATGTCTCATTGCTGAATTGGGCCATCTCTTTGAATATATAGGGAGGACTATGATGATTAGATTTTTGGTGTGATATAAAGGGGACTGCGCTGTAAAGGGACACTGTAATCAATACAGTGTCCCTTTAAAGTGCAGTCCTCTTTTTATTACAGTGCAGAGGACCAACTCCATGAATATTCCATCACCAACTGCCCCCCGCGAATGCCCTTGCAGCCCCCACCTCCCCAGAAATTGGCTGTTCAGTCTAAAATGCCCGTGCCTATTTTTTGTCCCAGTCCAGGCCTGATGTGAACCCTTACCTTTCTAAAACTACCCTTTCAGTTTAAAATAGAAATGAAAGACATAACTATTTTGTATAAATATAAAATATATTACATACCTTTTTTATTTTTTTATAAGTTGTATTTCATTTTTTTTAACAGTGATTGCCTAATTTCTGTTCTCAGCTGCATAGGGGCTTAGAGAATCGGGGGCGGAGAAACAGCAGTATACTGATATTTCTAGTGAATGGCTTTGTGTGTGTGTGTGGGGGGGCATGTCAGCATGTGTCTGATCACTAGAGGACAGGCAGGCTGTTCTCCCAGCAGAGCTAGAAAACTGACCATGCTGGGATTGATGGGCTCTCATGCCTGTGATTTTATATAAGGGAAACACTACATATAGAACAATATGCTTTTTAACATACATGGTGCAGCATATATATATCAGATACAGTGGGGCAAAAAAGTATTTAGTCAGCCACCAATTGTGCAAGTTCTCCCACTTAAAAAGATGAGAGAGGCCTGTAATTGGCATCATAGGTAGACCTCAACTATGAGAGACAAAATGAGAAAAAAAATCCAGACAATCACATTGGCTGATTTGGAAAGAATTTATTTGCAAATTATGGTGGAAAATAAGTATTTGGTCAATATCAAAAGTTCATCTCAATACTTTGTTATATATCCTTTGTTGGCAATGACAGAGGTCAAACGTTTCCTGTACGTCTTCACAAGGTTGGCACACACTGTTGCTGGTATGTTGGCCCATTCCTCCATGCAGATCTCCTCTAGAGCAGTGATGTTTTGGGGCTGTCGCTGGGCAACACGGACTTTCAACTCCCTCCAAAGGTTTTCTATGGGGTTGAGATCTGGAGACTGGCTAGGCCACTCCAGGACCTTGAAATGCTTCTTACGAAGCCACTCCTTCGTTGCCCGGGTGGTATGTTTGGGATCATTGTCATGTTGGAAGACCCAGCCACGTTTCATCTTCAATGCCCTTGCTGATGGAAGGAGGTTTGCACTCAAAATCTCACGATACATGGCCCCATTCATTCTCTCCTGTACATGGATCAGTCGTCCTGGTCCCTTTGCGGAGAAACAGCCCCAAAGCATGATGTTGTGACCCCCATGCTTCACAGTAGGTATGGTGTTCTTTGGATGCAACTCAGCATTCTCTCTCCTCCAAACACGACGAGTTGTGTTTCTACCAAACAGTTCTATTTTGGTTTCATCTGACCATATGACATTCTCCCAATCCTCTTCTGGATCATCCAAATGCTCTCTAGAAAATTTCAGACGGGCCCGGACATGTACTGGCTTAAGCAGGGGGACACGTCTGGCACTGCAGGATCTGAGTCTCTGGCGGCGTAGTGTGCTACTGATGGTAGCCTTTGTTATGTTGGTCCCAGCTCTCTGCAGGTCATTCACTAGGTCCCCCTGTGGGGTCCTGAGATTTTTGCTCACCGTTCTTGTGATCATTTTGACCCCATGGGGTGAGATCTTGCGTGGAGCCCCAGAGCGAGGGAGATTACCAGTGGACTTGTATGCCTTCCATTTTCTAATTATTGCTCCCACAGTTGATTTGTTCACACCAAGCTGCTTGCCTATTGCAAATTCAGTCTTCCCAGCCTGGTGCAGGTCTACAATTTTGTTTCTGGTGTCCTTCGACAGCTCTTTGGTCTTTACCATAGTGGAGTTTGGAGTGTGACTGTTTGAGGTTGTGGACAGGTGTCTTTTATACTGATAACAAGTTCAAACAGGTGCCATGAGTGCAGGACAGAAGAGCCTCTTAAAGAAGAAGGTACAGGTCTGTGAGAGCCAGAAATCTTGCTTGTTTGTAGGTGACCAAATACTTATTTTCCACCATAATTTGCAAATAAATTCTTTCCAAATCAGCCAATGTGATTGTCTGGATTTTTTTTCTCATTTTGTCTCTCATAGTTGAGGTCTACCTATGATGCCAATTACAGGCCTCTCTCATCTTTTTAAGTGGGAGAACTTGCACAATTGGTGGCTGACTAAATACTTTTTTGCCCCACTGTATATAGTGCCTTGAAAAAGTATTCATAACTCTTGAAATTTTCCACATTTTTGTCATGTTACAACCAAAAACGTAAATTTATTTTTTTAGGATTTTATGTGATAAACCAACACAAAGTGTCATGTAATTGCTATTTACTGATTAGGTGACTTCTGAAGGCAATTGGTTCTACTAGATTTTAGTTAAGGGTATCAGAGTAAAGGGGGGCTGAATACAAATGCACGCCACACTTTTCAGATATTTATTTGTAAATAATTTTGAAAACCGTTTATCATTTTCTCTTCACTTAACAATTATGTGCCACTTTGTGTTGGTAATCACATAAAATCCCAATAAAATACATTTCAATTTTTGGTTGTAACATGACAAAATGTGGAAAATTTCAAGGGGTATGAATACTTTTTCAAGGCACTGTATGAAATGTTGGGGTAGCATAGGCATAGGACAGGTTTCACTAGTGGTAGCAGTAAGAGCCCATTCATGCTTTTGCATTTTGCGTTGCTTGTAACATGCTTTGCTATAGTACATTAATTGAATTTTCTGGCAATGCACCAGACCAGATTTAAAATCAGACATGCACCGTTTTTTGTAAAACAGCACACAGTAGTGTGTTGCATTGCCCTGCTATACCTTTAGATTTGAAATGCAATTCAATGTTAGTGTGAATGGGCCCTTAGGCTAGGGATACTGAGATATAAAAATCTGTTGGCAGTAATCTTATTTGCTGCACACTGAAATCAATGTGATTCTAATGAGTCAACAGTCAGGTAAATCCCTCAGCAGTGAAGATATTTAATTGTCTCTGTAGCCCTAGGCTCAGTGCCACTAAAGATAAAAAAGGATATATTTTTTCTACTACTTGTTCTGTTTGTCACAAAACTGGAATCATGTTCCTGGTACAAAGCCCAGGGACATTATTCTTTTTATTATTCTGTATTTCTTTTAACACAATGCTACAAAAAAAGGTGAAATGAAAGAAAATGTAAAGAGGAACTGAGCTCCAAGCAGAAGTCAATACCTAATCACCAGTATTGCCTGTGATATCTTAGTAGCTGGTCCTTTTCCATTGTTAACTAACCATGCCTTGCTCTGCCCTGTGTGGAAGTGGCCATCTTTATAGAAGCATGGGTTTGCTTCCTCATTTCAGACCCACCAGCAAGAACAGTGAACACCACAGTAGTGTCATCGCCAAGTCTCCAAATCTGACAGTAGTAGTCAGTGGCCAGAGTAGCTTAGATCTCACACTGTAGCTATACAGATATAAGGCTATAAAACAGGACTAAAATAACAAAAAAAAAATCATCTGTGCTATAGATTGTGTATATAATCCTAATGGTAGCTGCTCTCATATGTATGAACACTTCACAATGAGTGTAAAAATTCCCAACAATTTAGGGAACAGCACTGCCTTATATCCCTTTTTTTATCAGTAGCCTTGTATCCTTAGCAGTGAAAAATGTGCTTAGAACACAAAACAATATTAAAAAGTGTTACATATGGTAAATTATAACATCCAAATTGTGACTGGTGCTCTGTGCACTCCAAAAACATCAACACTGGTGAAAATAATGTGCTCCAGGATTATGTCCTCCATGATGAAATCCCTCCAAGAGACCCATAATGCCCCAATTATGTACTGCATTCAGTAAATGAATTTGAACCCTTGTGTTACCTAGAGAGTCAAAATGTCATTAGTATGGTCCAGGCTCCAATATACTGTCAAGGTCCTACCTTTTCCCAGAGGTTATGCTGCTCCATGTGCTGGCATCCATCTTGGGTTTCTGCAGAGCATGATGGGAGTCTTTTATGCCTTCAGGCCTCTGCGGTCCATCCCCCAGAGGGGTGTGGTTGATCACATATAAGCCTGTTGTCCGCACGTGCTCTTTGCATTCGTGTCTTGTGTGTTAGTGTTGCAACAGCTCTGTTTATACTCTTGTGACTCTCCTGGAACCTGACTCGGCTTTTGACTAGACCATTCTCTGCGGTTTCCTTTGATCTGACCTCCAGTTGCTGAACCCTGTGACCTGTTATTCTTGTCTACTGTTCTGTACCGTTTGTCCCGTTGTTGTTGACCCGGCCTGCCCGACTATGCTATTGTCTGATCTGGTTCCTAACAGCTACACGCCATTGGCGGCGGCCATTACTGCAGCTGGGGTGTCTCGGGGGCCATGACCTGGTTCCTGGCTGCGTCAAGTCCATCCCCACCACCAGGGGCCCTGGTGAAGGGCAGCCTGGGACTTAGACTCCGCGCCCTGAGGGACTCTGGTCTGTGGGTGGTGGTTGTTGTCAGTCAGTGCGTGACCCTGCCACTAGGCCTGCCTGTCCGTTCCACAGCTCCTGCCCTGACATATACACAGCCTTCTTGATTGTCCTCTATCAAGCTCTTTAGTTTTTTTTTGCTGCCCCTTGGTATTTCTCAAAATGTAAACATTCAATGTAAACAGGGGTAAAAAGACCTACGTACATAGTAGAAAATATCCATAGCTGCTTTTTAGAACCAGGATGCTCCACTTCCAATATGGCTGCCGTGCGTGCTTAGTAGTGGATATGACGTAACCCTGAAGTATCGCCTTACGCATTTCATCATCAAGTAGCGCGCCTATGCACATTCATATACTAGATAGTGCTATTTTTCACTAGGAATTCAAGACAAAAGTCAATTTTTCAGGGTACTTCTTAGGAGCAATTAACATTTCTAAATATTAACTATAAATAGAAAACCATCACTTTTTGATTTCAGGTAGTGTAGTTTTCTACACCAACAGTATTAAGAATGCTTCCTATTTCTGCATTTGCAGTCAATTATTTAGCATTTTTAGAAAACAATGGGGTTGATTTACTAAAACCGGAGAGTACAAACTCTGGTAAAATAAAGACAGAAAGCGAGCGCACGGAGGAGAAAAAAGCAGCTTGCATAAAAGGACAAACCTCTGTATCCTCAAAAGCATATAAAACATAAGATGCAGCTGTATATATAATATTAGTGCAAGGCAAAAGTGCTAGTAAATAAAGTGACAATGGTGACAATACAAAGCTGTATGTGAGGCGCTCTGAGAATGGCTCTAAAGTGAATAATGGTCCATATGCGTCAGCTGATGTAGCTGTACATGGTAGCCAATCAGCTTCTAACTCCAGCTTGCTCAATTAAGCTTTGACAAAAAAACTGGAAGCTGATTGGTTTCTATGCAGAGCCGCACCAGATTTTGCATTCTACAGTTTTAGTAAATCAATCCCAATAATGGCTGCAGAAAAGAAAAAAAGAAAATTTTTTATTAACATTAAATTACATTATGGCTTATGTGGCAGTTATATTTGCTATAATGCATTGTGTTGAAAGTGGAGTTCTTCTGTAGACCAAGTCCTCCAGACTAATCAGTTCATTATTCATTTGCCACCAGGACACCTCTGGATCTTCTTCAGTATTAATTAAATGCTTTTGCCAGTAAAATTTACCCACAAGCTCAGATAGGGTCACATTTATACTCATTTGTCTAACACTGGGGTTCTTATCCATTTTTTACAGCCCCCCCAGTGGATTGCCCAATGGTTCCATACCACTATACTTTTAAATCATCATCATCACCAGTCCTACCAGGTACCGGTATTGCTTGGCTTTTCTTTTTATGTATATATGGATAGCTAGGAACAGAACAGCAGAAAGGAAATCACAAGGAATTTATCATATTTATTTATTTAAAGATGGCAAATGACTAATAACCACATTAGCTGCAGCTAGGTAGATTTTGATGTTCGTTTTGTGCAACACACGTGTTTAAAAAAAACAAACCCTTGGGATTTACTTTAACCTCACCCATCTAAAATATGTTACAAACTTTCCAAGAAGAGACAAGACATTGCCTAATGTTCCTAAGTTCTCTATCATCCTATGCAATATCATTTTTTTTTCTTTTGCAGACAAATGACAGGTGTAATTAAAGGATCATGTTTCCAGTTTCATTATTGTTTGCTGCTGTGAAATTCAACCTTTCTCAGCAAACAAAAAGAGGCAGGTGAGCTTCCTAGACAGTCATTCTTTGACAGAATATATTCTATAGCATTTGTTTGATGGTCAGTTGAACAGTTTCAATAGAGATTTCATTAACAATTAACAGCAGAGTGTGATTCATCTTCATTAATCTTCACCTTGATGTCCCTGTACAGTCTGTTTAGCATGTTTTTCTTTTCTAAAGAGATAGGAAAGTTTCTGTAATCTTATCTGTTAAGGTGGAAGCTCTGCTTGTTTGCCTCCTCCCCCAATCCACTGCCATATTTGCCACTGATACCTGGTTTTGACAGGTACCCGCTCCCACTTAAGGCGCAGTTTGCCGCGGCAAAGTAATTCGGAAGCTTAGCTCCCCTCTTTCCTCTCGCAGTCTTCTGGGACACTTCACAGGTCCCAGAAAACTGCAGGACCAATCAGGATGCGCAGTGCAACTCGCGCATGCGCAGTGGGCACCTGGCTGTGAAGCCGCAAGCTGTCACAGGCTGGTGCTCACAGTTGAGATGCCGGCGCCAGGGACAGAAAGAGAGAAGGGATGGCGTGGGTGAGCACATTGCTGGACCCTAAGACAGGTGAGCGGCGTATGTTTATTAAACGTCAGCAGCTACAGTTTTTGTTACTGCTGACTTTTAATAAACCCCGGGTGGAACTCCACTTTAATGACTCAGTACATCTATAATATAAGGTATGCTGTTACGAGATTGCTGTCCCATACAGCCAGCCTGACAGGGCCCCCCCCCCCCAAAATAAACACAGTTTACTATGCTTCAGTTATAAATGAACACAGTGAGTGATTGGTACACAAAGGAGAACAGAGAATCCAGCAGCACTGTAGGGGTGGGGCCACACAGGGGAGCCTGGGCAGCAGGTATAAATGTATGGTGCACAGGGAGGGTGATGGTTGTGGCAGGGGGCGATTACTGGAATAATACCCCTGTATCGCTCTCTCTGCAGCAGATGAATACAAGCAGGAGGGAGAGGAGAAGAAAACAGGTTTTAGCTGCTTCAGAGAGAGCCATACAGGGGATTGGTTCCAGTAATTACCAATCCCCCCCATTGTGCCAATCACTCTCCCTGCCCACATCTGCCTGGGCTCCTTTGATAGCTTGGGCCCCCCCGGTGGCCTGGGCCCCATATAGGAGGACTGGTGCTACCCCCTTATCCAGGGGTGGCTAACCTGTGGCTCTCCAGCTGTTGTGGAACTACATTTCCCATGAGGCATTGCAAAGATGGGAAGTTACTGACTTGCAGAGGCATGATGGAACTTGTAGTCCTGCAGCAGCTGGAGAGCCGCAGGTTGGCCACTCCTGCGCCTTATCCACTGCCTTCTAACGATCGGGACCAGGAACTTCAAATTCTGGGTCACCTGATCGCTATGATAGCCTCTTATTGGCTGTCACAGTGATCAGTCACTGTGAAACCCACCTCCCTTGTTTTCACTCTCTGAATGGAGGAGGGAGACTCATTGCATCTCTCTCTGTCCTTTCAGAGAGAGAAAAAAACAAGTGTGTGTACAAACTAAATTAAGAAAATAAATACTACTAATAAATAAACAAAATACCTAGATCAAGTTTTGATCTAGGTCTGTGCCAGGGTTAGTGTTTTGGTCAAGGTCAGTTTTTTGTTGTTTTTTTGGGGTCGGGTTTTTTTTTTGTTTTTTTTTAAATCAGTATCAGTGTCAGTTAGTGGCAGAATAAAAAAAAAGCAAATTGCACACTATGGTTTCTGGGCTGTATTACGGGTACAAAGAGCAACTAACAGACACACATGTGGTATTGTTGCGATCATCAGGAGCAGGAGAAATTATTTTGGGTTGTTCTTAGGTGGAAGGTTATGGTAGTAGCAAAAAATATACAGCTAAATTTAAAAAAATATTTTTTTTTTTTACTATTTTAGGCCAGTTTTCCTTTGGTAATAAAAAAAAAATCTGGAGATATCTATTACCATTTACCACCAAATGAAAGCCCAATTTGTCCTGAAAAAAAACAAGGTATAATTCACCTGGATGCACAAAGTAGTTGTGATGATATGTACGGTTTTGCTAACATATGTCAAAGTTGAAAAATTGTGCTTAGGCATTAACATTTGTTTTACCCTAAGGCGTGAAGGGGTTAAATAGGTTTCTAATGCACCGTAGCATAGCCAAAATGGGACACACCGTTTTTTCACGTAGTGCATCACAATATACATGGTGTGTGTAATACTCTGTACCATGCTGCTCTTACCCAAACATCCTACCTTTCAAAGTTCTCAGGCTGAAGGCTTGCATTCACTGACACAAGCTAAATGCAAATGTATTGCTGCTGGGCTTTAGTCAGCCTCTGCCTGAATGGCTCTGCTTTCTACAGGTTTTCCCTACGTTCAGATATTGTTTACTTATGTCTGCTGCTGGGGAATGGCTTGTGCAATAATCTGGGAAGATCCAGTAGTGTGAGTTATGAATATTTTTTTTTTCACTGGCCAATCACTAGGAGGATTATTTCCAGTAGTGCATGCTGGGGAAGAGTATAAATATTTGTGAGAACCATTTACAGGAACCCTCTGGATGCTCTCTTGCCTCACAGGCTTTGCTTGAGGAAGGTACAGTTGCAAGAAAAAGTATGTGCACCCCTTGGGATTACGTGGAGTTTTGCATGAATTGGGCATAAAATGTGCTCTGAACGTCATCTAAGTCACAACAATAGAAGAACACAGTCTGCTGAACATAATACTACACAAACATTAGATGTTGTCATGGTTTAGTTGCACATAACATGTAAACATTCACAGTGCAGGGAGGAAAAAGTATGTGAACCTTTGGACTTAATAATTGGTTGACCCTCCTTTGGCAGCAATAACCTCAACCAAACGTTTCCTGTAGTTGCAGATCAGACCTGCACAACGATCTGGAGTAATTTTGGACCACTCCTCTTCACAAAACTGTTTCAGTGTAGCAATATTCTTGGGATGTCTGGTGTGAATCGCTCTCTTAAGGTCATGCCACAGCATTTCAATCAGGTTGAGGTCAGGACTCTGACTGGGCCACTCCAGAAGGCGTATTCTGTGCTGTTGCAGCCATTGTTTTGTTGAATTACTTGTATGCTTTGGGTCATTGTCCTCTTGCATCACCCATCCTCTGCGGAGCTTCAGTTGGCGGACAGATGGTCGTACGTTTTCCTGCAAAATGTCTTGATAAACTCTGGAATTCATTTTCCCATCAATGACAACAATCTGTCCAGGCCCTGAGGCAGCAAAGCAGCCCCAAACCATTATGCTCCCTCCGCCATGTTTTACAGTGGGGATGAGGTTTTGATGTTGGTGTGCTGTGCCTTTTTTTCTCCACACATAGTGTTGTGTGTTCTTCCCAAACAACTCAATCTTGGTTTCATCTGTCCACAGTATATTTTGCCAGTAGTGCTGTGGAACATCCAGGTGCTCTTTTGCAAACTTCAAACGTGCTGCAATATTCTTTTTGGACAGCAATGGCTTCCTCCGTGGTGTCCTCCCATGTACTCCATTCTTGTTTAATGTTTTCCTTATTGTAGATGTGTCAACAAAAATGTTAGCATGTGCCAGAGATTTCTGTAGGTCTTTAGCTGACACTCTGGGATTCTTCTTTACCTCATGCAGCATTCTGCGCTGTGCTCTTGCAGTCATTTTTACAGGACGACCACGACAGCAATGGCTTCCTCCGTGGTGTCCTCCCATGTACTCCATTCTTGTTTAATGTTTTCCTTATTGTAGATGTGTCAACAAAAATGTTAGCATGTGCCAGAGATTTCTGTAGGTCTTTAGCTGACACTCTGGGATTCTTCTTTACCTCATGCAGCATTCTGCGCTGTGCTCTTGCAGTCATTTTTACAGGACGACCACGCCTAGGGAGAGTAGCAGCAGCGCTAAACTTTCTCCATTTGTAGACAGTCTGTCTTACCGTGGACACATGAACATCAAGGCTTTTGGAAATACTTTTGTAACACTTTCCAGCTTCATGCAAGTCAACAATTCTTGATCGTAGGTCTTCTGAGAGCTCTTTTCTGCGAGGCATGGTTCACATCAGACAGTGCTTCTTGAAACCAGTAAACCCAAAATAGGTGTGTGTTTTTTAAGGACAGGACAGCTGTCAGCAACAAATCCAATATCATCACACTGATTGGAGTCAAGGTTGGCTCACTCCTGGCTCCAATTAGCTCTGGGAGAAGTCGTTAAGCTAGGGCCTCACATACTTTTTCCTCCCTGCACTGTGAATGTTTACATATTATGTGCAATTAAACCATGGTAACATCTAAGGTTTGTGTAGTATTATGTTCAGCAGACTGTGTTCTTCTATTGTTGTGACTTAGATGACGTTCAGATCACATTTTATGCCCAATTCATGCAAAACTCCACGTAATCCCAAGGGGCTCACATACTTTTTCTTGCAACTGTATATATATATCATTCAAAAACAAAAGCCTGAACATGTATTTCTGATTAGGTTTTGTCTTTGTAGGTTACTAAACTCAGGACCCTGCATTCACTATATCTGGTCTCCTACAGTACACACAATATGGAAATGCAATGATTTTAGTAAATATAAACTGCTAAATACCTTTTCTCATCAGTAGTATATAGCAGTTTTGTGACTTCTATCAGTGTTCAGCTAAGCACTGGTTAATCTTGTAGGAGGAGTTTTCATCCTGCTCTCACTGTCCTATGAAGCTACATAACCCCTGACCCTCTGTCTGGAAAGTACTGATTGGCCCTGTGCAGATCACATGCACCCTCCCAAAGAAAAAAAAAAGCTCTCTAGCAATAAGCACTAAACTGAGCAGGTGCAGAGTGACTCCTAGAGCTCTGTACGATCAGCAGATGAATTGGGGACAGTAGAAGAAGGGGAGTATCAACAAAGACAGGATCAAACAGCCTTTTTACACAATGCAGAGGATTAACCCCCTTAGGTTCCTTAGTGAGTATAACAAGCATGCTTTCCTACATATACAGTACAGACTGTTCTGGGTTTAGTAATACTTCAACTCAAACACAGAAGTAGAGGCTCATGTAGTTTCCTTATGATGTGGTTTTAACTGTTGTTTATACAAATAATTGCACAAGTTAATTGTTTCTTCAGAACCAAAGAGACACATACTTCAGACAAAGATCTATGCCTGCTCTCATTCTACAGATTAGGAGACTGATTCATACTGTCAGTGGAAATACAGGCGTTTAATGAAATAAGGAAAGTCCTAGGATCCTTGTGGGCTAAACCTGTGGCATCATAGAAGCACTGCCTGTCTTGAACTCTGATCAGTGCCCAAAACGTGTTTAAAGGCATCCAATAAGCCACAATTTGAAATATGAAAAGGGTCGGTCCATCCAAATTTGTGGTAGGTGTTGTAGAGCACCTGCTGGCTTCTTATTTCTGAGTAGTGTACACCTACTGTGTATATGGGGTTCCCACTTTGCCTGATTAATTGTTTATGTATTTTATGAAATGGAAAATGCAACAGAAGGAGCTGGAACACATACAGTACAACTCCCAAGTGGACAGGGGTTGAAAAATACATTAGCGAGATCCTGCTGCTGGAATACACAGAATATACAGTAAAAGAAACCAAGGGCTGACCTTAGTCTATCACATTCCATCTATTACTTAGATATCACTTTGGTTGAAATTTTGTTCATGTTTCAGCATGGTTGCCAATGCTGAAAGGGAAATAAAAAAGTGTTTTCTTTGAAACAGAAAATTACATAATCTTGTAATCAGCAAAAACTCCGGACTAACTGTATTTAACCCCTTAACGCCGCTCTTCCAGGCACTTTAAGGAGTTTTGGATGCTGGGAGGCAGGGCGGGGTTTTAGATCATGTGATTGCTGTGATTGGCTGTCACAGCAGTCACGTGATTGGAAAATTTCCATCAGGCACCAGTAACTGTGCCAGAAACATGCAGGGCGCATGCTCTCAGCACATTTGTTTATATGTGGGTATGCAAAAATGCGGCGTCAAGACCCACCCTCCGAGGGGACGCATATTTCCATACTGTCAGTACAAAGGGGTTAAATTGCAATGAAAGAACTGTTAAGCTGTCAAACTCCAGAGGAAAGCTCTGACACCAGAGCCTACCCAGGGTGGATTCCTGAATCTAAGAGGCAGTGAGGGGGTATAAACCGTTGAGTATGATTTTCTGGGGCACCAATTAGTCAATGCTGACCCTTTACCCTGAATGGACAGGTGCCAGTGTCTCTTTAAAACATTGCCACACATTGATAAGATGATTGAAATCAAAGAGATCTGCTTTGTAATAGGTATGGAGACTGTAGCAATGCAGAGCAGAAAACAGAGCAAATATGACTACCTGCATTTAGGTGATACATGTTGCTGCGAGGATGGAAACAGATGTAGCACCCTCCTAGAAAGGTGCTTGGCAGGGCCGGTGCTTACACTGGGCAAACTAGGCAGCTGTCTAGGGCGTACTCCTACCTAGGGGCGCCTGGGCACAGCACAGGCCGGCACTCTCTCTGTGTGGGACCCTTCAGCTGAGGGCAGGGGAAGCTGAGGGGAGGAATAAAGGACAGAGGAAGATGTCGGGCATTTGGGGCCAGTGTAGCAGCTGAGCTGCAGCTCCTTCCAGTGTTCCTCTCAGACGCAGTCCCTTACTGTAAAGCTGGCTGGCGGCTGCTGATCACTGTGGAGTTCCAGCCCTTCTCTTTCCATTCATCAGCAGAGGCGGAGCTGCGCCTGCGGAGGAAGGTAATGTCTGACTCTGATGTCTCGTGTCTGTGTGAGTGTGACCCAGCCAGCCATCCATCACATGTGCAATATGTCAGTGAGTAATGACATCATCACGATCTCACAGCCTGCTCTTCTAGTGCCTGCTGATCTGTGTCAGAGTTGGTGGTGGTGTGTTGTGTCGGATCCATCACTATGCGGGATCGCTCAGTTCAGGTGTTCTCTCTGTGTGTGTGTGGGCTGCCTGCTGTCACAGCGTTTTATCTCCTCCCATTGACTGGGGAATTACAGCCTGGGATCTGTCAGAGTGTGGATCCATCATCCTCCAGTCACCGCAACTGTCACCCTGCCACTGCCAGCTACAGATACTATCCGTTCATGACACTGATTGTGTCTTTAATATTGGTGTTGGCGACATCTTATGGCACTTATTTTTGCAAATTAAAAGAAATGTAGTAGTTTCATGTTTTTGTTGATTTAAAATTTTCTACTGTTTTAAAAAAATATTTATTTATTTGGGGGGGGGGGGCACAAGTAGCTAGTCTTGCCTAGGGCAAAGTAGTCTATCACCGGCCTTGGTGCTAGGTTAGATATGTTTAGTTCTTAGCTCCACTGTAATCAGTTGTATGTGATTGTTTTGGTCTGTTCTGTGTCTAACTGGCTGTAACATTGACTGCTTCCCCCTGTTTTCTGGAGGATTCTGAAAGATAGAGAGCTGAGAGCGTCAAATCAACAGCTGAATATTTATTAAATCCTAGCAAATCCCTGGTGAAGGGTGCCCAGATGGTGGCTGGTGTGATGATCACGGCGTCAGACCCCTGACCTTCTCACCAAACTCGTGACCGAAGGACTAGCCAATCTAAAACCGCGATGTCACGTGCGTAACAATGCCACACCCAGCTGCACCCTGCACAACGATTTTCCAGCTAATTGGACCACAAATCGATGTACCGGCAGCCTGGAAGCAATTGTTACTGCCACCACCTCCTTTTTGTACAGAGAAAGAGAAAACTCGGCAATACCAGCAATAACACTATAATGGTTGAGATAATCATCTGTATAGCACGGTCACCGCAGACTGGTTATACAGAGGGTTAAACAAACACAGTAGCGCTCTTTTAGAGGCAGGAATTCGTAAGTTGCAATAAAGAGCTATAGAAACAGTTCAACACTTTTAGAAGGAAAGATTTATTACTAAAAGGTCAAAAGGGTGCAATAAAAATATTTACAGAAAAAAGATGTAACCAATATATATATATATATATATATATATATATATATATATATACAGAGAACAACAGCACAGCAAAGAGATAACAGAGAGAAGTTAGAGGGATAAAGTACTTGCCAAAATCCTGGGTTAGCAGATCAAGTTTCAGAGCGAAAGGGCACGGTCTCCCCAGGTGGTTCTGATGTTAAAATGGAGAATTCTTCAACTTCCTTATCTTAGGCCTGAAAACCATTTTGTTGTTCCCCAGCAGGGGGTGTCTCCGAAGTCAAGGACCAATGCCCCGTTTAGGGAGGGATCGTCTGGGCAGATACCTAAACTAGAGCCAAAATCTCTCATAGTTCATATTTTGCTCATAACTTTCCCTATGCACAAGTGACATTCCACCCGCGGGTAAAATAGTATGCAGACGCCTCTGACGAACGGTTACATATGAAATATGAAATACATATTTGGAAGGGCTCAAGAGATGTAGATTTTCTGCTGTCCTAGGTATTCCAGTCAGGGAGTGTGACATATCAAACTGTTTGTCTTCTCGTGGGCAATCTGAAGATAGGCCTGGTTTTTATATAAGTCTCTCATATTCCAAGATATGAGACATAGGGGAAAAATGGATTTTAAAAGTGTTATCTAGTCTCTACTCCTCAGGAAGGTCTTTGAACTCCTGTCCTTTACGATGTGCTAGATTTCACAGCTCTCTTAGACAACCAGGCACTTCAGCTCAAAAATGTTTTATAGCTCGAAGCCCACTGCTGTGCCCTGGCCGGCCTGTAACACTTTTAACACACAGGCCATATGTCACTGTGTATGAACAGAAAGGAAGGGGGGATGATGGGACAAAATGGAGATTTCTTAACAAAATAGAGGACTGCGTCCTTCTCTATGTGTATGCTTGCTACAGCTGGGAAGAAGCATAAATGGCTTGGGCCTGGAATAGAACAGTTCTTGTCCAGGAGGAAGACATCCCAACCTGAATTGCTCCTGCTCTTCTGGCCAGTCCAAGCCATGCTTCTATGCTGCTCATCGAGGTCTCAGCTCTGCTAGATGGGGGGCCTATTCTGCTGAACTTTGCTGGAGCTGGTTAGGGACTTGGTTGGGGATCTGGTCTGAAGACGTCACCGTCTGGAAGATATTGGAAGGAGGCTTCCAATTATCCAAGGACATTAGTGTGCACAGACCAGAGTAACAGATCCCAGTCACTGTGTGCTGCGTCTATCTCTTTTGCCTTAGAGTCAGCATTGCCTAAAGGGAACATTGTTCTTGGTGTCATGGTGTCCCAGTGTAGGTCAGGCCATTATTTGCTGCTGCAATGATTGTGATCAGATTCTTTAGGAGTAAGTTTAGTATCCTCAAGTTACTTCTTAACATTGCTGAAATATCCCACAGTTACTCAGCACTCATCCAAGTTCAAGTTTGCAATAAAGCATCAAAAAAAGAAGAACTGTAGACTGATTACTGAGCCAAAAAAGTGACTATGACTGTGTGCCTGGCTGCTAGTGTATCTACTGGGAAAGAACCTTGGGACCTAAACGGCACATATTTTAGATGGTAAGCACTACACAGTGATGCCACCCTGCTGGCTGTGTAGTTGCAGATGTGCATGAATCACAAGACTAGCACCAAGGGTTGATGTATCTTCTCATGTGAAGATGGCCGAGCCATCCCGACTCCAACTTCCCCTCCCAATCTTTCCTTAGGTTCCTTTCCTGTTCATCTTTTCTTTTTTTTTCAGCTCTTCTCTACTTTTATTGTCTTTCCTTTCTCTGCAATTTGCATCCTATTTGCTCAAAAACGAGACCACATAATGCTTTTCCAATGGTGCACCAGGTTATTTGGTAACATACCTTTGTGATTTGGCTGCAATGTGTCCCGTTCCCAATCACCATACTTATCATCTATGCCATGCTAGAGAACTTGCACACTCACACCATACATGATACCTCAATGTACTTGCAACTGGATTTCATGTATGTTTACTCTGCTATGTGCAATTCCTTATGTTATTTTGTGCCTTTATTAAAACTGAAATCGAATTACAAGCCCGGCTAAAATGAAGCAAACTTAGCAGATAAAACAGTTCATATATTTGCATTTCCACTATGTATTTAGCTGTTTGCTATTAAAATTAACTTGGTGATTGTATATATACATAAATTCTGCAATACAGATTCCCAGAATGAGTATTAGTGTCAGGGTCATGTTGTCCCTTTAGACCGGATTATTGCTGTAGATTTTGTTTTTTATTCAACTGCTAAGCCTTCAAGTAGTCAGGCCTCTCTGTCGTGCATATGCATTTATAAAGGAAATGAAAAAGGGAATGGCTCATTTCATAAGCCATGTCCAATACATAGCCGCTAGCAATAATCGCATGTAAAATCCGACAGGCTGGTTGTACCTAAGTTGATCGATTGATCAACTTGGGTACATTCAGCCTGCCCCTACATGGTTCAAATCAACAGGGACCAGCCAAGATTAGAACCATCTATGAACCGCTTTAGTTGAGCTTGGTGGTTCCGACATTTGAGCCATCTACGGAAGCCTTTAGAGGATTTTGATTAGATGAGGGATCTTGTTTTGTCCAGAAATTTTACCCAGGAATTCTCACAAACTGGCACATAAAGCTTGAAAACAAGGAGTGCACCTCATACAGCAAATATTTTCCTAGATGTGATTGCTGCCAGATTTGATAGAACAGCTACGGAAAGAAAAAAAACTGTTCTTTGGTCTGTGAGATTAGCACTCATATCATGGTATGTTTTACATTGGAAAGGAAGAACACAGAAAACATTATCTCTGCATGTGATAAAAGAGTCATACGCTAGCTAACCAACATATGATGATAACATGATTTGTAACATCCGAAAACTGATCATCTTTCACAATACTGTTGAGTTGGTAAGCCGACTAAATAAAAGAAGAATTTGCTAATTATTACCTGTCATCGGTTGTAGTCTAATACCTGTAATCACATAGTGACTTGTACATGTTTGATTAGGGGACGCTTTTGCAGTTAATTGTGTTAAATAGAGGTACGTTTTAATGGTTGAGGGTCAATATATATATAAATATATATAGTGGTGGTATTTCCTTTGCTGCCTCTTGAGATAGCTTTAAGTTGAAGTTATGTACACACTGGGATTGATTTACTAAAAGCAAATAGACTGTACACTTTGGAAGTGGAGTTAATCCAGAGTTTAGTAAATGAGGGCAAGCTCTGCTGATTTCAATTATCCAATCATGTGCAAACAAAATGCTGTTTTTTGTTTCCTGCCATATCACTTTGTATTCTTTGTAATGTGAAGCTTCACCTCATATACTAAGCTCTGGAGCAACTGCACTTGCAGAGTGCACAGTCTATTTGCCATTAGTAAATCAACTACATTATGTACTATGGGTTATGTACACATAGGGGATGATTTAATAAAGGCAAATAGGCTATTCACTTTACAAAAGCAGTTTCCCCAGAGTTTAGTGAACAAAGTGAAAATTCACTTTGCCCAATCATGTGTAAGTTAAAAAAAACATAATTTTTGCTTGCACATGATTGGATGATGGAAGTCAGCAGAGCTTCACCTCATTAACTAAGCTCTGGGGAAAATTCCCTTGCAAAGTAAACAATATTTTTTTTGTCCATAGGGAGAGTTCACAGTAGTATCTGTTTCAACCAGCTCCGCTGTCATGTACAACATAAGCAGCTTATACACAGAAAGCACTAACATAACCTCTTTCTACCAAGAAAATAGACCTAATGCCGAGATCCACTAAATACAGAAGTTCATTGAAGCTGCCACTGCACAATGGGGTTGATTATCTAAAGGCAAATAGGTTGCTCACTTTGCAAGGGAAGTTGCACTTTGCATGGGAATTTTACCTAGAGCTTAGTGAAGGTGGTGAAATCACTTGGCAATGATTACCCAATTACTAAATACAGAAGTTCATTGAAGCTGCCACTGAATAATGGAGTTTATTATCTAAAGGCAAATAGGTTGTTCACTTTGCAAGGGAAGTTGCAATTTGCATGGTTTCCCTAGAGCTTAGCGAAGGTGGTGAAATGTCACTTGGCAATTATGACGGTGCACGGCATCAGACCCCAGCCCTTCTCACCAACTTGACCGAAGGACCAGCCGATCTCGCACCGCACTGTCACTTGCGTAACAATGTCACTCTCAGCTGCGCCCTGCACAAAGATTTTCCAGCTCGTGGGTCCACAATCTATGTGCCAGCGGCCTGAGAGCGATTGTTACTGGGTCAGGTTAATTACGCAATTAACCCTTCACACAGCCACCACCACCTTTTTACAGAGAAGGAGGAAACTCACAAATCTTAGCAGTAACACTATGATATTAGTATACGCGTCTGTAATACACAGTGTCACCACAGACAGATGTATTCAGAGACTGATGTGAATGTACAATATATATGTAAAGCGCTGTGTAAATTGACGGCGCTATATAAGTACCTGAAATAAATAAATAATAAAAAGTTCAGAGGACTATCACATACAGTAGCACTCTTCAGAGACAGGGATTCTTTAGTTTGTATTAAAAGCTTTAGAGACAGTTCAACACTTTTCAGAAAATAGGATTTATTACTAAAAAAGGTCAAAATGGTGCAATTAGAATATTTACAGAAAAGGATGTAACAAAGATATAAAGAGAGCAATAAAACAACAGAGAAATAAAAGAAAGAAGTTCAGAAGGCAGAATACTTGCAAAAGTCCTTGGTTTCAGCAGAGTCCAATTGTCCAAACAAAAGGCTGCTTTGGCTCTCAAGTCTCTTAGATGGTTCCTGATCGATGTTAAAGGAGAGCTTATTTTTCTCCAGGCTGTCAGTCTTTTTATATCATCTCAAAGGGGTGTATCCTGAGAAGAAATGACCAATCATCCAGTTTGGGGATGGGCGTTAGGCGGTAACCAAGGTTATGACCAAATCCCTTACAATTTCATACTAAGGTCAATAACCTTCAAAAGGTACAGATAGCATCCTAGCAACTTGCAGATTAATATTTAGAATTATATTCCAAACGCAAAGATGTCAATCATAGCATATCCTTGCCACTCCGGATAAAAGAGATTGCTTTCTTCTCTCTTGTAGGCGCTACATAGGGATGTAAGGTGTCATGTGACTCGTATTAAAATGACCTATCCGAATGTATTTTTCATATCAATGTGCCCAGTTCCTGCTGAAGTTTATGAATTTGTATGAAAAATGACTCGTGGAATGTACATTTTATGGCACACTCTAGCTCTAATGGCCTAACCGGTCATGACTGAGGTATTGTTTTACGATCGGGCAGAGGAAAGTGGTTTTCAAGCAGACGCCCTGAAACCAGACTAATTAGTGGTTTACAGCCATGGAGCTCATGTAGCTGTGTTTTATTTAGGATAAGAGGCCCTTTTGACCTCCGTTCACTTACAGCCTCACATTACATTCAAAAGGGAGGAGGGAGGACAGGAGAGACAACATGGCTGCGACCTAACAAGATGGCTGTCATGTACAGCATCCATGCCTCTATTGCGCACAATTGTCACAGCAATGATTACCCAATTATTAAATACAGAAGTTCATTAAAGCTGCCACTGAATAATCATGTTGATTATCTAAAGGCAAATAGGTCATTCACTTTGCAAGGGAAGTTGCATTTTGCATGGTTTCCCTAGAGCTTAGTGAAGGTGGTAAAATATCACTTGGCAATGATTATCCAGTTACTAAATACAGAAGTTCATTGAAGCTGCCACTGAATAATGGGGCTGATTATCTAAAGGCAATTAGGTTGATCACTTTGCACGGGAAGTTGCACTTTGCATGGGAATTTTCCCTAGAGCTCAGTGAAGGTGGTGAAATGTCACTTGGCAATGATTACCCAATTCTGCGCAAGAAATATGTATGTATGCATGTATATATATATATATATATATATATATATATTTAGTTATTTTAAGTGTTTTTGCTTGAACATGATTGGATGAAAGAAGTCAGCAGAGCTTCATTAAGTTCTGGGGAACATTTCCATGCCAAGTGCAACTTACCTTGCCAAGTGAACAGTCTACTTGTCTTTAGCAAATCAACCCCAATGTGTCTCAGGAGAACAACATGCTCTGGCTTCTCTGAAATTTTTTTCAAATCCTGAAGCAGCTTTGTGAAAGCTTCATCTTCAATTTAGAACAATAGCAACAGTGGCCTAATAGCCTTTGATTATACCAGCTTATCGGGACCTCACCGCACCCGTTCCAACCCAACTGGCTTTCCCAGTAGTCTAAGTAGACATAAAAAAACATCCAGGGGAAAACATAAACCCTTCCATCATTCCCTAGTCCCAGTATTATAAAATACTAAACAGACATCTTGGAACTTTAGTAAGGGGTGCACCAACATTCTACATTTTTTTTTTTTTTTTACATTTAGTTCCGCTTTAAATAACAGCGTCCAATGGGGGGAATGTGGACATCACATCCAAGATGGCAGCGCCCAACAGCAGTCCCTGGATTTTTGGATGTCTACACAATGGCAGCTTTTATAGCTAAATTACATGCATAAAATAGATTAAATATATATATATATATATACATATAAACTTTTGGGAAGATGTTTGTTGAAATAAATAATCTGCGAACAAGGTCTCTAAAGCAGCAGTAAACCCACAAGCAAACATTTCATTTATCATATTGCAGCTTACCAATTCTTAGATGTGATGGCTGCATTAGATTTCCTTTTTAGTTTTTAGTTTTTTTTAGGCTTTTATTTTCTCCTGGTGATCCTGCCAGTAAGTCTGTTGTTTTTCACCAGAACAAGCTCTCCTGCTGATGTAGCAGTTAAAGGGGTGAGACAAACTATTTGCCACTGGCAGGGGTGCTTACAAGGATCAACTTTTATTTATGTAAAACCTTCAGGCTCCTTTCACACTACACAATTTGGTTTGATTCTGCCTGCGATTCCAAATGGCGTGGCGATTTCAGCCCAATATGCAGCGAGCACTTTGGTGCCATTATCGTTCAATGGCACCCCAAATGTTCTGCAATTCTGCAGTGATTGTCATGTGACACGGCAAACCGCACCTTTAAAAATCCTGTGCATCTTGTTGTCCGAAAAGGAGCAGGAGCTTCTCTTTGGGCGACAAGTGTATACAGGGCAGCCAAGTGAATGACACACAGAAATGTGTGAAAATTGTGCTGTTAAAATCACGTAACGGTAACTCTCGTGCCCACTACACAAAAATGTGAACGGGTCTTATGCCAAAAGAAAAAAAAAACTGTTGCTGTACTTGCTTGTGGAAGGGCCCATTAGCACCACAATTTCTGAATTCCAGATATGTTTTTTTATGCTCGTTATTGATGCCATTATTATGTGTCCCAGTAAGCTTTTGAGGAGTTTCAGTGCATTTGTTTTCACTCTTTTTTTCTTCACCTCAATTGAGGACATGTGCGCTTCAGTGCACCTTTAATGCATTTTGCCACACTCCAGGTGCTTTCCATACAGAAAAAAAATGCAACATGTTCTACTTTTTGTTGACTGCATTGGAATGCACTGCACTAGTGTGAACTAGAGCCATTGCAAATCATGTTAAACACTGTCCATGCAATTTTGATGCAGAATAAAAATGCATCTAGTGCAGGGGTGGGTAACCGTGGCCCTCCAGCTGTTGTAGAACTACAAGTCCCATAAGGCATGGCAAAACTGACAGTTACAAGCTTGACTCCCAAAGGCAGAGGCATGATGGGACTTTTAGTTCACCAACAGCTGGAGGGACACATTTGCCCACCCCTGATCTAGTATAAACCAGCCCTATCTGCATTGTATGCTGGAATATGACTTCATTGTGTTAGTGTATCTAAATCTTCTAGTCCAACTAATACTCTCTTCCCCCAGACTGGCAATGCTGCTGTCCAAAGATGTACCCTGTGCTCCTTCATCCAGAGTGGGGGCATTCTAACACAGGAGGTGTGTTACCAGCCAAATCATCAGCTGAAATCAGAGGGGGAAAAGCCTATAAAAAGAAAACAAATGCATCCACCACATCTAAGGATTGGTAAGCTGCAATATATTACATTTTTTACTTTAGGTTTAACCGCTTGCCGACCACGTCACCTAGGAGTACAGCGGTAGAGCGGCTCTCCTGTGCCGAGTCACATATCTGGGTAGGGGGCGCTGGCTGGGCTGTGATTAAGCACAACACAAGCCGATCAGTGGGTGTCAGCCAATGATTAACCGCCAGCACCTGCTGATCAGCAAGGCACATCCCTTAGTGAAAACACCTCACAGTACACACATAAACATTGGTTAGGCACACATTTACCCTTTGATCACCCTAGATCACAGGTGTCAAACTGGCGGCTCTCCAGCTGTTGCCATACTACAAGTTCCATGAGGCACTGCAAGATTGACAGTTACAAGCATGACTCCCAAAGGTAGAGGAATGATGGGACTTGTAGTTTTGAAATAGCTGGAGGGCCGCCAGTTTGACACCCCTTCCCCAGATGTTTAACCCCTTCCCAGCCAGTGTCATTACTACCGTGACAGTGTATATTTTTAGCACTGATCACTCTATTAATGTGACTGGTGATGTCAGTGGCAGTTGGCTTCCCCCAGTGTCAGTGTCAGTGTTCGATTGCCCTCCACACTATTGCAGTCCCATTATAAAGTTGCTGAACGCCTTCCATTAGTAGTATAAAAAAGTAACACTTTCCCACAAAGTGTCAGTTAGTGTCAGATTGCCCGCCAGTCTATCACAGTCCTGCTATAAGTCGCTGATCACTGCTATTGCTAGTATAAAGAATAAATAAATAAAAATTTCATTATATATACCATAGTTTGTAGACACTATAACATTCATGCAAATAAATCAATATACACTTATTGGGATATTTTTACCAAAATAAGTAGCAGAATACATTTTGGTCTACATGTATTATGAAATATGTTTTTTTTACGCTTTTTATTGCATGTTTTATAGCAGAAAGTAAGAAATAGTTTTTTTTGTTTTGTTTTTCGTTTATAGCACAAAAAAATAAAAAACCCAATGGTGATCAAATACCACCAAAAGAAAGCTCTATTTGTGTGGGAAAAAATGTGATAGAAATTTAATTTGTGTGCAGAGTTGCATAACTACACAATTGTCAGCTAAAGTAATGCAGTGGAAAAAAGCAAGAAATGGCCTGGTCGTGAAGGGGGGGTTAAATATACGGAGGTCAAGTGGTTAATACCGCTTTAAGCTGCTTACATTTACATATATGTATTTGTAAACTAAAAGAAAGTTAAAAAAGCTATGATTAGGGTCATCTGGGCATCCGCCTCAAATACACAGAAAGAGAGAGGATTCTCCACTTTGCGCAGAAGTCATCCATTGCTTCAAGGGTTCAGGAAACTGGTTATAAGATCCTGACCAGATGGTATAGGGTTCCTACGATCCTTCACCGCATTTTCCCGCAGGTTTCGGACATGTGTTGGAGATACGACACTGACCGGGGTACGATACTGCATATTTTCTGGGCTTGCCCTAAAATCAAACGCTTTTGGCAAATGGTGGCTGGCACCATTAAGGATCTGACGAGTGTAGATGGGCTTGTGCGGCATTCTTGCTGCACCTTGTAGACCGCCCCATTAAAAAATATAAGGCCTCGCTGACAAATCAGTTGCTCAACGCGGCCAAGGCTTGTATTCCTCTGTGCTGGAGATCTGTGCACTCACCTACGAGGTCCCTTTTGGTTTTCTAAAGTTAATGAGCTACGCGATATGGAGGATCTATCAACCCCTCTGTAAGACCGAGGGGACGTTTTTCGAGACACTTGGAGACCATGGCAATATTTTGTCTATACTGACTGTTATCTTCAAGTGTCCTCTGTGCCAGACTGAAGGGTTTGGATGTCTGGCCTGTCTTGGTTTGTGTCAAGGATCCCCTCGATCCCCGCCGCGATGGTCCCGGCGCAGGCGCAGTATGCCGCCCGGCGCAGGGACTCGAGCACTGGGTCCGGGCCGGCCGCGGCGTTCGAGTTCGCGCATGCGCAGTAGAAGCCGCGGCCGCCCGCTGGGCACCAATGGCAGCGCAGGGCGGGATATTTAAACGACCCTGAGCTGTCATTCAGTGCCTTCTGGTCTTACCTGTATCCTGTATCCGTGAACCTGTGAATTGTAAGTTGCTGACCCGGATTGTACCTGACCTTGCTGTATTTCTCCTGCCCAGACCCTTGCTTTGCCTGACCTCTCTCCTGAATGCCCCCTATTGGATTTGACCTGCTGTTGCTGACCTGGCGTGTGACCCGACTATTCTATGCCCGCTGCCTTGTACCTTGCCGTCCTCTCTGTTACCGACCCGGCCCGTCTGACCTTGCTCATCCATCCATCCATCCCGTGCAGTGGGGTCTGCTGACCTCCTCATATCAGACTCTTCCCCGTGGGAGCCCTTGGCGCATACCACTACCACTGACGGACGCACCCAGTAGCCACGACCTGGTCTCAGGGGGCTCCAAGTCCATCCCCACCATCAGGGGCCCTGGTGAACAAGCACCCTGGGACTTAGACTCCGTGCGCTGGGGACGCCTACTCAGTGGAGTGCTAGTGGTACCGCCAGGCGGTCCCTTACAGTACCAGAAGGCCTGAAAGATGAGCTCGCCCAGGTGGAGGTGCCTGAGACTTTAGAGGACTTAATTGCACTGACTATTAAGATTGACCGTAGACTGCGGGAACGCAGGTTTGAGAGGTCCGGCCAGGGTCATGGAAATCCCTGGGGGCCATTTCAAGGGCCCAGTCAAGCACCTAGGCCAAACATCCAGAACCGGCCACCTGGAGATATCCCTGAACCTATGCAACTCGGCCTGGCGCGGCCTAAACTATCTCCAGAGGAACATCAGCGCAGACGATCCCAGAACCTGTGCCTCTACTGTGGCGAAGCTGGTCATATGGTACGATCCTGCCCGCAGAAACTGAGTAAGTGCACCTCTTCTTCCTTGTCCATTGGCAATGTTAGTCCATCCCAATACTTAGTGGTGCCCCTTTCCTTTCAGCTTCCAGAAAGGACCGTGGAAGTGTCGGCCATAGTTGATTCGGGGGCATGCAGCTGCTTCCTGGACATTAATTTTGCTCACCAGCAGGGTATTCCTCTCCAATTGAAACAGAAGGGGTTCAATATTTATTTGGCTGACGGTTCCCGGATAAAATCAGGGGTGGTGAACCAGGAAACCCCCTCCATCGCCACTGTCATTGCCGGCCAGCACCAGGAACTGCTCCGCCTGGATGCTATAGCTTCACCCCTCTTCCCAGTCATTTTGGGGCTCCCATGGTTACGGGCCCATAACCCCCAAATTGACTGGGAGACCGGAGTAATTTCGTTCCCTTCTCCATACTGTCGGGTATACTGCCGCACTTCGGGCCCGGGGGTCCCCCAAATCCTCCTGTGCTCTGAGGGGGAAGCTGAATTAAAACAGGTAATCCCGGCAGCCTACCATGAGTTTCTAGATGTGTTCAGCAAGCGGGGAGCTGATACTCTACCCCCCCACCGCCCTTATGACTGTCCCGTTGACCTGTTACCCGGTTCAGAAATTCCTTTTGGGCGAATCTTCCCCCTTTCAGAGCTCGAATTGGGAGCCCTGAAGGAATATATCGAGGACAGCCTCCAGAAGGGGTTCATCCGCCCCTCCACTTCACCGGCGGGGGCGGGAATTTTCTTTGTTGAAAAAAAGGACAAAACCTTGAGGCCGTGTATCGATTACAGGGAGTTGAACAGGGTCACGATAAAGAACCGTTACCCACTGCCGTTAGTACCAGAATTGTTCCAAAGTTTAAAAACAGCAGTGGTTTTTACAAAGCTGGATTTGAGGGGAGCATACAACTTGGTTCGCATAAGGGAGGGGGACGAGTGGAAGACGGCCTTCCGCACCCGCTTCGGCCATTTTGAATATTTGGTCATGCCGTTCGGGTTGTGTAATGCTCCGGCCACGTTTCAACACTTTGTGAATGACATTTTTAGGGACTTCCTGGATGTCTTTGTTATCGTCTATCTAGACGACATTTTGATTTTCTCCCCTTCCTTGGGGGAACACAGAATACATGTAGCGAGGGTATTGGGGCGATTGCGGCAGCATGGGTTGTACGCCAAGGCAGAGAAATGTTGTTTCGAACAATCCAGCATTACTTTCTTGGGCCTGATCATCTCCACCGCGGGGGTCACGATGGATCCCCAGAAAGTCGCTGCAATACTGGATTGGCCTGAACCCACGGACAGGAAAGGCGTCCAACGGTTTATTGGTTTTGCAAATTTTTACCGAAAGTTCATCAAGAACTTCTCGGGTCTGGTCTCCCCCATTACTCAGCTAACCAAGCTGGGAACCCGGTTCAGATGGACACCTGAAGCTCAGAAAGCTTTTGAAGCCTTGAAGAAGTTGTTCACCTCGGCACCCATTTTGGGTCACCCAGACGCCGCCCTGCCCTACATCCTGGAAGTGGATGCATCGGAGAATGCGGTAGGTTCCATTCTCTCCCAGCGGAAGGGCACCAAGGAATTGCTCCATCCTGTAGCTTTCTTCTCACGGAAGCTTACCCCAGCAGAGAAGAATTATGATATCGGTGATCGAGAGCTACTGGCGATCAAAATGGCATTAGAGGAATGGAGGTACCTGCTGGAAGGTGCTGTGCACCCCATCTTAATTTTTACTGATCACAAAAACCTAGAATATCTGAGAACCGCCAAGCGTTTACGCCCGCGACAGGCAAGATGGGCACTATTCTTTTCTAGATTCAACTTCCACATTACGTACCGGCCTGGATCAAAGAACACTAAGCCAGATGCGTTATCACGTATGTACGAGGACGCCAAGGAGACCCCAGTACCCGACACCATCTTGTCCTCGGGAAACTTCTTGGCCCTTCAGTCGGACCTTCGTTCCAAGATAATGGAGGCATCCACAACCGTCTCTACCTCAGCCGGAGGGCTCCTCCAGAACAAGGGGGGACTCCTATGGAGGGAAGATCGGATTGTGGTGCCGGAGGTAGCCCGAACCCTGGTCTTGGGCCATTGCCATGACCACCTGATGGCGGGGCACTTTGGCCCAGAAAAGACCCTGGAACTTCTCTGACGCTCCTTCTGGTGGCCGGACATGGCTAAAGATTGTAAGGGCTATGTAAGGTCCTGTATCACCTGCCAAAAGAATAAGCCTTCCAGAAACAAAGTTTGGGGTCTGCTGCGACCCTTACCGATTCCTGAACAGCCTTGGCAAAAGATATCGTTAGACTTTATAGTCGAGCTTCCGCCATCTCTAGACCACACGGCAATCCTGGTGGTCGTAGACCGCTTGTCCAAGATGGCCCACTTCATCCCGTTGAAGAAAACCCCCTCGGCAGCCGAGACTGCGCGAGTTTTCATTCGTGAGGTAGTAAGGCTGCATGGGGTCCCCGAAGACATTGTCTCAGACCGAGGGGTCCAGTTCACGTCGAGATTTTGGAGGGCACTGTGCAAAGCCCTGGACATCAAATTGTCCCTTTCCTCTGCATTCCACCCTCAAACTAACGGTCAAACCGAAAGGACCAGTCAGACCCTGGAGCAATACTTGAGATGCTACACGTCATTTACTCAAGATGACTGGATGCCACTTCTCCCCCTAGCGGAATTCGCATACAACAATGCCCGTCACTCAGCGACGGGCCAGTCCCCGTTCTTTGCCAACTATGGGTTTCACCCTGTCTTCCTCCCGGATTTGGTCCCGGAATGCCCAGTACCAGCATCGCAAGACGTAGTAACGTTTTTCTCCACGAACAATAAGAAGCTTCAAGAGGCCATCAGTCGGGCCCAGGAAGACTACAGGAAGGCATTCAACAGGAAACGGAGGGGAGATCTTGTGTTGCGGCCTGGGGAGAAGGTTTGGCTAGCGACGTCCAATTTAAAGATGCTTTGTCCGTCGAAGAAATTGGGACCCAAGTTTATAGGCCCCTTCTGCATTAAACGGATGGTCAACGAAGCGGCCTACGAACTCGTCCTTCCTGACACACTCAAAATCCACCCAGTCTTCCATGTGTCTCTGCTGAAGCCAGTAATCCCAGATGCCTTCCCTGACCGAGAATCTAGACCCCCGGAAGCCATAACGGTCGAGGGTGAGGAGGAATTTGAGGTGGAATCAATCCTGAAGTGCCGAAGGAGGGGGGGCCAGGCCCAATTCCTAATCAAATGGAAGGGCTATGGCCCTGAGGACAATTCCTGGGAACCAGCCCAGAATGTCCATGCACCTAGACTTGTCCGGAGGTTCTTTCGTGATCACCCGTGGTGGAGAGATCGGGTGGGCATCCGGAGGTTGCCCGTAGGGGGGGGGCAATGTCAGGGATCCCCTCGATCCCCGCCGCGATGGTCCCGGCGCAGGCGCAGTATGCCGCCCGGCGCAGGGACTCGAGCACTGGGTCCGGGCCGGCCGCGGCGTTCGAGTTCGCGCATGCGCAGTAGAAGCCGCGGCCGCCCGCTGGGCACCAATGGCAGCGCAGGGCGGGATATTTAAACGACCCTGAGCTGTCATTCAGTGCCTTCTGGTCTTACCTGTATCCTGTATCCGTGAACCTGTGAATTGTAAGTTGCTGACCCGGATTGTACCTGACCTTGCTGTATTTCTCCTGCCCAGACCCTTGCTTTGCCTGACCTCTCTCCTGAATGCCCCCTATTGGATTTGACCTGCTGTTGCTGACCTGGCGTGTGACCCGACTATTCTATGCCCGCTGCCTTGTACCTTGCCGTCCTCTCTGTTACCGACCCGGCCCGTCTGACCTTGCTCATCAATCCATCCATCCCGTGCAGTGGGGTCTGCTGACCTCCTCATATCAGACTCTTCCCCGTGGGAGCCCTTGGCGCATACCACTACCACTGACGGACGCACCCAGTAGCCACGACCTGGTCTCAGGGGGCTCCAAGTCCATCCCCACCATCAGGGGCCCTGGTGAACAAGCACCCTGGGACTTAGACTCCGTGCGCTGGGGACGCCTACTCAGTGGAGTGCTAGTGGTACCGCCAGGCGGACCCTTACAGTTTGGTTGCCCTGGGATGGGAGGGCTAATCCGCTCCTCTTTTCTAACTTCTCTGTCTTTTTTTTTTGGTGTCTTTCTATTTGGTCCTTCCTTGTTCATGTTTCTTTTTCTTTACCCCTTTCTTCCTGGCTTTCCTCCTCCACTACACCTGGCTTTTCTCCTCCACTACACCCGCCTTTTCCCCTTGCCCCTTTCCTTTTCCCTCTGGCCCTGTTTTTTTCTTGTTCTTTTCCCATTCTCTTCATGACTCCCCTGCATAATCATAGTTTTTTCTTTTATTGTTGATTTCGGGGAACCCTTTGCTGAAATAATTCTCCCAGATGGATACCTGAGATCCTTGGTCGGTTCTCTATTCCAAATGTCTGAGATCTTTGGTTGGCCAGTTGTCCGTGTGGCCTGTGTTGTTGATATCTGTACTTTGACCATTGATATACCAACCGGTTCGGGCCACATAGTACCATGCACTTGACTTTATTTTTTATGTCTATGGTTGAATTGGATGGACTTTTGTCTTTTTTTCAGCCAGACTAACTATGTAACTATGTCTAACTCGGTTTTTACCACGCTGCTGTCTGTTTATTTGATTATTGGTTCGCCCATATGTGAGATGGGGAAACAGTTCTCATTGTTTGAACACTGTGTGTAAGTAAATTAATGTTTTGACTGACATTCTGCGGTTTAGCCACAAGATGTCACTGTTTTTCTAACACAGCCTCAGACTGCATAGATATTTGTATATTCATGAAGAGGTGGGGTTTTGCACACAAAGTTGGAGAGAACAGGAAGTTGAGAGAGAAGCCATGTTTTGGAGCATGATGAGTAAGGGCCGTGTGAGCTGAGATCTGATGACATCCAGGTGTGAAAGTGTCCTTCAGTAACCAGAGCTGCAGCTGAGTGAAGCTGATGAGATTGCTGCCAGGAAGGCTGACGAGAGCAGAGGAACTAAGCAACATATACGGCGAGACTGCATGCTTGTTGGAGTGACATTTGTTCTGTTCAGAGTCACCAGCAGATGCAAAGCAGACCTGGGTCGGTAAGATTGTGCACGCACCTCATTTCAGTGAGACTGAGTCCAGGCCTATAGTTAGTTAGGGTCTCTGTTTGTGTCAGGCCACAAGTGTTGTTACTGATCATTGGAAGGACTCCACAACTTAAAGTGACATTTCACATTGGAGAGCTGATAAAATCCTACAAACTCAAGCCAGACTGGCGTTTTGCTCAGAAGGAATACTCAGGCACGTGCTACAGGACCAGTTCGGAGAGGGAATACTGTAGATTTGTGTAATATTGCAAGCTGTTGTGCTGCACCTCAGGCTAGTCCATGCCATACACCCATACACTGATTCTTGTTCTTTTAGGGTAATAACAGGTAAGGTGTGGCAGCTTAGTTGTGCCTGCCAGTAGGTAAATTACTACACCTTCTACATTCATCCATCAGGAGGCGCCGTGCTGTGCAGCACAAGGGTCTCAGCCTTTGGGCTGGGTGTATGTAAATTTATTGTATGTTCTCAGCATTTGGTGTCGTGTTTATTTGCCACATCTAAGTAAAATTCTGTTGTGGCAAAAGCTGGTGTTGGGGTTGCTTTCCTCGTTCGTGACTTCACTGTATCCTGGGGAGCCCACTTCGTTACACGGCTTACACATATACTGCCATTTGTTATGTAACTTTTCTGTCCTGCACAGGGGTGGACTGACAACTCATGGGGCCCCCGGGCAATAGGAGATCATGGGGCCCCTGTGTCCTTGTCCAAACTCGAAAAGCCTAGGAAAAAGCTACCAGGGGCATCTCATGGGGCCCCTTACTGACCCTGGGCCCTTGGGCAGTGCCCAAGTTTCCAATTGGTCAGTCCGCCCCTGGTCCTGCATATTGTGCGTATTTTGGCTACTTTGCAAAAAAATTATATATAAAGAAATTACAAAAAAAAAAGACTATGATTTTCCTTTAAATATTGTAAGCCACCCTTACATTTCTAATGGCTGCTAAGTGCTTTCTAACAAAGCTGACACAGGGGGTTAATATGCGACTGTTGTATAAACAAAGCGTTATCTATGGACAAGCTTTTTGTCATGTAGCAGCTATGATGAAATTCCCCTTTGACAGCTTCCAGTTTTGTTGTACATTGTTCTTGCTGTACACAAGCTCAGGTGTGAGATCCACCTAGGAGATGCCGAATCCCCAGTGATACTCGGGGTTAAACAGCTTTAGAAGCATAGCTTCAAATTTCCATCCAGGCTGTCAAGAAAGCATATGCAGCCCTCTCTGCAATATGCAGCTTTCAGATAACAGCCTCGCATGTTTTTGCCCTGGGCATATTAGTTAATTAATAACGCTTACATTTGTTTTGTCAAAACAGTAAAAATGCTTTTTAAATGCATTATGCTATTGTGCCTAAAGTAATGAAGTGGCAAACACATTTCAGCTTCTAAGCAACATGCAGATTAGGAGCTAAAGAATGTACAGTAGTAGTTGTTATGCAGTCCTGAATGTCTGTTTCACCTTTAATATGTTAACTCAATAAAAAAAAAAAAAAAAAAAAGATTTAAAGGGTAACTCCACTTTTGTGGGAAAAATTAATAAAATAGCGTATACGGTTGCGACTCAAGTCCTATTGTAATTGAATGTTATTAAAAATTACTTTTCCTTTTCAATCTGCAGTGCTGTCATTTTCTGTAAAATGCAATGCAATTTGGCAACCTGGAGGTGTTCTGTACACAGCAGTGGTGTCCCTAAGCAAGAGCGGGGGGGGTGCACGCCGCACTGGGTGACACTTAATGTACGGGGTAACACCGGACCTTCTCCACAAAAAGGTAAGTTTTAAAGCAAGCCGACAATCCCTGCAGGATGGATCGGATCTGCAGATTGAGCATAATGGATCGGAGTCCAATCCATTATGCTCCCCAATCTGCAGATCCGATCCATCCTGCAAGGATCGTTCTCTTGCTTTAAAACTTACCTTTTCGTGGAGCTCGTGGAGAGATCAGTTAACCCCGTATAGGTTGCAAGCTGACGATCCCCGCAGGATGGATCAGATCTGCGGATTGGAGAGCATAATGGATCGGACTCCGATCCATTATGTGAAATCCACAGATCCGATCCTTCCTGTGTAGATTGTCGGAGGGGTGACACCAAGTGTTACCACACTGGGTGACACCAACCCTAGGGATGTCCCTGGTACACAGGTCGTGTAAAGAATGACCCCTGAAAATGTCATTTCCTGCTTGTGTGATTGGCTAACTGATTTTCCCAGACATCTGCAGTATTATTATTATTATACAGGACTTATATACAGTTGCAAGAAAAAGTATGTGAACCCCTTGGGATTACGTGGAGTTTTGCATGAATTGGGCATAAAATGTGCTCTGAACAGTCTGCTGAATATAATACTACACAAACATTAGATGTTGCCATGGTTTAATTGCACATAAAATGTAAACATTCACAGTGCAGGGAGGAAAAAGTATGTGAACCTTTGGACTTAATAACTGGTTGACCCTCCTTTGGCAGCAATAACCTCAACCAAACGTTTCCTGTAGTTGCAGATCAGACCTGCACAACGATCTGGAGTAATTTTGGACCACTCCTCTTCACAAAACTGTTTCAGTGTAGCAATATTCTTGGGATGTCTGGTGTGAATCGCTCTCTTAAGGTCATGCCACAGCATTTCAATCGGGTTGAGGTCAGGACTCTGACTGGGCCACTCCAGAAGGCGTATTCTGTGCTGTTGCAGCCATTGTTTTGTTGAATTACTTGTATGTTTTGGGTCATTGTCCTGTTGCATCACCCATCCTTTGCGGAGCTTCAGTTGGCGGACAGATGGTCGTACGTTTTCCTGTAAAATGTCTTGATAAACTCTGAAATTAATTTTTCCATCAATGACAACAATCCGTCCAGGCCCTGAGGCAGCAAAGCAGCCCCAAACCATGATGCTCCCTCCGCCATGTTTTACAGTGGGGATGAGGTTTTGATGTTGGTGTGCTGTGCCTTTTTTTCTCCACACATAGTGTTGTGTGTTCTTCCCAAACAACTCAATCTTGGTTTCATCTGTCCACAGTATATTTTGCCAGTAGTGCTGTGGAACATCCAGGTGCTCTTTTGCAAACTTCAAACGTGCTTCAATATTCTTTTTGGACAGCAATGGCTTCCTTCGTGGTGTCCTCCCATGTACTCCATTCTTGTTTAATGTTTTCTTTATTGTAGATGTGTCAACAAAAATGTTAGCATGTGCCAGAGATTTCTGTAGGTCTTTAAGCTGACACTCTGGGATTCTTCTTTACCTCATGCAGCATTCTGCGCTGTGCTCTTGCAGTAATTTTTACAGGACGACCACGCCTAGGGAGAGTAGCAACAGTGCTAAACTTTCTCCATTTGTAGACAGTCTGTCTTACCGTGGACACATGAACATCAAGGCTTTTGGAGATACTTTTGTAACCCTTTCCAGCTTCATGCAAGTCAACAATTATTGATCGTAGGTCTTCTGAGAGCTCTTTTCTGCGAGGCATGGTTCACATCAGACAGTGCTTCTTGAAACCAGTAAACCCAAAACAGGTGTGTGTTTTTTAAGGGCAGGACAGCTGTCAGCAACACATCATATATAATCACACTGATTGGAGTCAAGGTTGGCTCACTCCTGGCTCCAATTAGCTCTGGGAGAAGTCACTAAGCTAGGGCCTCACATACTTTTTCCTCCCTGCACTGTGAATGTTTACATGTTATGTGCAATTAAACCATGGCAACATCTAATGTTTGTGTAGTATTATGTTCAGCAGACTGTGTTCTTCTATTGTTGTGACTTAGATGCACATTTTATGCCCAATTCATGCAAAACTCCACGTAATCCCAAGGGGTTCACATACTTTTTCTTGCAACTGTAGCGCCGACAGTTTGCTCAGCGCTTTACATTATAAAGGGAGATAGTACAGTAACAATACAGTTCAATACAAGAGGGATTAGAGGGCGCTGCTCCTTGGAGTTTACAATCTAGGAAGGAGGGGGCAGTATGATACAAAACAGATTTTTGGCATCCCCTGCAACAAAATTGTCATTTTTGGTGAGATACTCTCAAAGGGAAATCACATCTGAAGGGCTGCAGACCGTGCCAATTTCTTCATTACAGCCCTGCAGGGGATTAATAATTCTGAAACCACTCCCATACAGATTCACTTTGCACATGGACACAGACAGATATTTCTCCAGAAGAACGTAAGGTAGCAACCTGCAGCAAAGTTTGTCCAAATCCTTACAATATACGTAGACTACCCAGAGGGAATTTTTTTTTTTCTCAGCAAAAGTGGAATTACTTTTTAAGCAAATTAATAATTTGTAATCATTTTTTAAATATATGTAGTGCTAGCCCCCTGACGGCCCGTTAGTTTGTACCTGGTTCTCTTCCCCATTTGGTGTGGAAGCAGCTAGGCACACAGCAGCACAGATAATCTCATGGCTCAGTGATCAGACTTGGGGTGTCTTGTGATGCTTTAGTACAAGTTTAACTTAGTTGGGGTGTAGGCAGTGGTGTATTTAGGTGTTGTGCTACCCTAGGCAACACAAAAATTAGCGCCCCCCCCCGCAGAAAGAGCCTGACATTGACCAACATCACCCCTGCCTCCCACCCAAGAGAGCCTACCACTGCCCCCCATACACCAGCCACCATCCCCCATGGTGAGAGAGAAAGACACTCACCTTCACAGCTCTGGACATCCCTGGGAACGAGAGTCCGGCTGTGCATACGCCGTCATGAAACCCGCAGCCTCTCTCCGGAACCCACCAGGTCCCCATGCCGCGTGTGTCCCTTCTTCCATGGGGAAATGCTGCCCCTCCCCCTGAACAATGCCACCCTAGGCAAACAAATGCCTTGTTTGCCTTGTGGTAAATACATCCCTTGGTGCAGGGATTGGTGGGATACTCCAGACTGTGGTGTAATAATCAGAGGACACTTTTTCTCTGTGTCTAAACTTCTTAGGATAGACCCCTTTAAAAAAAGAAACTAGGGGCTAGGGGAGTGAGCAATCCGGTACGGGACCTCTGTGTAAGGTCCCGATCATGTGATCACTGATTGGCCAATCATTGATCACATGAACAGTAGTAACTAAGATGCCACTTCTGACATCATTGCTCACTACTTGTAAAATCTGTGAATGATCACAGAGATGACATGGTACAAGGTTATTCACAACAGCCTTGTACCATGTGACAAGCTGTGACCAATAACGACTCTCACAGTATTTCTCAGTGGCTGCAAAGAATGCAACCAGAGAGAAGAAATTATTGCTTTTACAGCCTTTATGGGTATAAAAGCAATCAGTGTAAAAAAAATTAAAAAACCTTCATCACCCCCCACAAGTAGTACAGTGTCACTATGGTGACACTGTACTGCTAGGGTGACAGCCTGTTAAAAAAATAATAATAATATAAAAAAAAATTTAAAATGGAAAACAAATTTTTGAAAATTATAATTTTTGGTTATAAACTAATTTGGGTTATTTATTTGTACTAAAAAGATAGCTGAATACATTTTGGCCAAGATTTATGAAGAAAGATAATTATTTATTTGCAAAAACACTTTTTTAAAAAAAAAATTTGGACTTTTTTATTAACATAGCAAAAAAAAAATAAAAAATCCCAGCGGTGAATAAATACCACCAAAATAAAGTTTTATCTGTCTCATAAAATTCATATGGGTCCAGTGTTGCATAACCGCGCAATTGTCATTTAAAATGTAATAGCGCTGAAAGCTGAAAATTGGCCTGGACAGGAAGGGGGTAAAAGTGTCCGGACTTGAAATGGTTAAAGTCCCCAGGTAGCACCCTTTGCTGGCCCATGGTTGTTGGTGTTGCTGATCACACAGAAAAGGGCAATGTGTAATTGTACTGTGACCACAAGAATGTGTTGTATAAGACATCCCTGTACTTTAGCCTGTGTTATTCTAAGGGGAACACCTCGGTCCAATGCTTCCTGCTTTATCTGCCAGTGACAACACACTGCTGTCTAATTCCCAGGCTGGGTTCATTATCTGGACTGCTCTGTGCTGTTTACATTACGATAAATTCAGGCAGAGATGAAAAAGCCACTTTTTAATCTACTTATATATTTTGTAAAAAAAAAACCTTAAAAGTAGATAGAAACTAAATTGTTTGACATTTTAAAGTGTTCCTAAACCCAGGACCCTGCATTCACTAGATCTGGTCTCCCACAGTACACCCATCATGGAAATGCAATTATTGTAGTAAATATAAACTGCTAAATAAATCCCATTTCTCATCAGCAGTTAGAGCAATTTTGTGACTTCAGCAGAGCACTGGTTAAAGCTTGTGGGAGGAGTTTTCTTTCTGCTCTAGGAGGCAGTGAAACCTCTGACACTTGTCTGGACTGGTTAACCCTAGGTTCACACCTCTGCGGTTTCTGCAGCGTTTGAAAAAATAAAAAAAACCCCAGCAAAACACAAACACAAAAAAAACCATCAAAAACGCAGGCACAAAAACGCAACACAAAAAAATGCAGAAATGGCTGAAACGCGACCTACATAGGTGTGAACCTAGCCTAAAGCTTGTAGGAGGAGTTTTCTTTCTGTTTTAGGAGGATGCAAAAAAAACCCTTACCTCTGTCTGGACAGTGCTGATTGGCCCTGTGTTGATCACATGGACTCTCCTAAGAAAAAAAAAAACCTCTCTAGGGATACACACCAAATTGAGCATGTGCCTGTGGCTAACGGTTCAGTCTGTCTTATCAGGTGGACATTTGAACAAGAGGAGGATCAGAGAAGTCAGGATCAAACAGCATTTTTACACAATGCAGAGGGGTAACCCCTTAGGTTCCACAGTGAGTATAACAAGCATGCTTTACTGGATATACAGACTGAAAAAAAAATCATACACAATGGTTAAGAAAACCAAATGTTATCCATGAAGGGTCTCAACCTACTTTAAGGGATCTATTTATAAAATATTACTTGGCAAAATGTCAAAAGCATTCGTGAAAACTGATCAAGTTTCTCTTGTTTTTCTAATAGACTAATTCTTGTATCATTAGCTCCATCTATTCCAAAATGTGGAATATTTAGCATCAACCACTTCAGCTCCGGAAGATTTTACCCCCTTCATGACCAGGCTATTTTTTGCTGTTCGGTACTGAGCTACTTTAACTGGTAAATGCACATTCATGCAACGTTGTACCTAAACAAAATTTATATAATTTATTTTTCACACAAATAGAGCTGGTGGGATTTGAGCACTACTGGGCTTTTTATTTTTTGCGATAATACTATACACTGTCACTGTACTAATGGCACTGGCTGGGAAGGGGTTAACATCTAGGGGTGATCAAGGGGTTAAATATGTGCCTAACTGTGTGTAATATGTGTAAAGTGTGCTGATTTTACTAAGAGATCTCTCAGTTTCTCATCCCTGCTTTGTACATGAGCCCTAAATGTAATTTTTTTAAAATATAATTTAAATAGTACTTTAACCACTTGCCGCCCTGCCACTGTAGAAATACGGCGGCAGGGCGGCACTGGCAGGCAAAACCACATTTTAAAACGCGTGTTTTGTAAACAGGTAGGGGGCGCGCGCGAGGCGCGTCACCGCCCTATCTATCCCGCCGATCACCGCCGCGGATGTCAGTCGCCGGGTCACAGCCGGTCTTTACCGGCTGTTTCCCGGCGATCGGCGGCAAACAGTGACAGACAGTACAGCTGCAGTAGCTGTGCTGTCTGTCACTTCCCTGAAAGCTCGAGGACGAGCTGATCGAGAAAGAAGAGTTTCTCTCTCTCGATCAGCCTTGTCCCGTCCAGTACACACCCCCGCCCCCTAGTAAAACACTCCCCTCACTCAGATAACCCTTCCCTGCAAAATAAAGTTAACCCCTTCCTCCCCAGTGCCATTAGTACAGTGTCCGTGTTTTTTTTTTTGCACTGATCACTGTATTAGTGTTTTTGGGGATGTCAGTGACCCCAAGTCAGTACCCCCCAATGTCAGAATGTCCGCCGCAGTCCCGCCATAAGTCGCTGGTCGCTGCCATAAGTCACTGATCGCCGCCATAAGTCGCTGATCGCCGCCATTATTAGTATAAAAAAAAAAATCCCAGTATCTTTCCCGCCATTTGTAAACGCTATAACTTTCACGTAAACCAATTAATTTACACGTATTGGGGTTTTTTTTTTAGCAAAGACATGTCGCAGAATGCATTTTGGCAGAAATTTATGACTAAATTTGATTTTTGCATTTTTTTTTACTGGACATGTTTTATAGCAAAAAGTCCAAAATAATGTTTTTTGTCCTCAAAATTGTCAGCCTTTTTTTATAGCGCAAAAAATAAAAACCGCACAGGCAATCAAATACCACCAAAAGAAAGCTCAATTTGTGGGGGAAAAAAGGATGTGAATTTCATTTATGTACCGTATTGCATGACCGTGCAATTGTCCGTTAAACTAGCGCAGCGCTGTATTGCAGAAAAATGGCGTACGTTGCAGTATTTATACCATAGTTTGTAGATGCTATAACTTCCACACAAAGCAATCAATATACACTTATTGGGATTTTTTTTACCAAAAACATGGAGCAGAATACATTTTGGCCTGAATTTATAACCAACTTTGAGTTTACTATATATTTTTATAGCTGAAAGTAAAAAATATTGTTTTTCTTCAAAATTTTTGGCATTTTTTTGTTTATAGCGTGAAAAATAAAAAGCGCACAGGTGATCAAATTACACCAAAAGAAAGCTCTATTTGTGTGAAAAAAAGGACGTAAATTTCGTTTGGGTGCAGCATTGCATGACCGCGCAATTATCAGTTGAATTAGTGCAGCGCCGAGTAGCAAAAAGAGGCCTGGTCATTAAGGGGGGTAAATCCTCAGGAGCTCAAGTGGTTAATCTGTGGTTGTGCTAGACTCCTGTGGTCACCTGAACTCTGGCTTTATGACTGGAGGAGCTGGGAGTTAAACCATTTAGGTTTTATTGCTTGGTTAGTGCTCGTCTAACCAACGGTGCTTGCTGATCGGTGGAGAGAACCGCTGCTCCTTTACCGTCCAATCACAGGCTTGACTAAGTTGTATTGCTCTGAGGGCAATGGAGAAAAAGCAGAAGGTTAGGGATGTTTGGCATGGTGTCTGGATTAGAACGAGCTGTATAGAATGACAGTTTTTGGCAGGTAAGACTGGTCACACTTGTAGATCAAGTGTGTATTTATCTGTTTGCTTACACTTACATTCAATTGGAACTTTTAAAAAAAGAAACTGCAATGTATCTGTAAAAGGAGATAATCCAGCCAGGCAACCTCTGCTATTACACCCAGTACGCCGAGTTAGTATGCGAATTGTGCAATTATTTTAACCTTTACTTGAAATAGTTTCTTTTTCGTGGTGTTCAGCTTTTTTTTGCTGCGCTGTTTTGAAGGCGATATTTCACATACAACCTACAGTGTGTATACATACTGTATATATGTATGTATATATATACAGTGGGGATCGAAAGTTTGGGCACCTCAGCTAAAAATTTGTATTAATGTGCATAAAGAAGCCAAGGAAAGATGGAAAAATCTCCAAAAGGCATCAAATTACAGATTAGACATTCTTATAAATTTAATATGTCAACAAAAGTTAGATTTTATTTCCATCATTTACACTTTCAAAATAACAGAAAACAAAAAAAATGGCGTCTTCAAAAGTTTGGGCACCCTGCAGAGTTAATATCTTGTACTGCCCCCTTTGGCAAGTATCACAGCTTGTAAACGCTTTTTGTAGCCAGCCAAGAGTCTTTCAATTCTTGTTTGAGGTATCTTTGCCCATTCTTCCTTACAAAAGTCTTCCAGTTCTTTGAGATTTCTGGGCTGTCTGTAACGCACTGCTCTTTTAAGGTCTATCCATAGATTTTCAATTATGTTGAGGTCAGGAGATTGTGAAGGCCATGGCAAAACCTTCAGTTTACGCCTCTTGATGTAATCCCCCGTGGATTTCGAGGTGTGTTTAGGATCATTATCCATTTGTAGAAGCCATCCTCTCTTTAACTTCAGCTTTTTCACAGATGGCATCAAGTTACCATCCAAAATTTGGTGAAATTTTATTGAATCCATTTTTCCTTCTACTCGTGAGATGTTCCCTGTGCCACTGGCTGCAACACAACCCCAAAGCATGATTGATCCAACCCCATGCTTAACAGTTGGACAGAGGTTCTTTTCATTAAATTCTGTGCCCCTTCTTCTCCAAACGTACCTTTGCTCATTCCGGCCAAAAAGTTCAATTTTAACCTCATCGGTCCACAGAACTTGTTTCCAAAATGCATCAGGCTTGTCTATATGTTCATTTGCAAAGTTCAAACGATGATTTTTGTGTTGAGGACGTAGAAGAGGTTTTCTACTGATGACTCTTCCATGAAGACCATATTTTTACAAGTATCTCTTTATATGGAATAGTGTACCACAACTCCAGTGTCTGCCAGATCTTTCTGGAGGGATCGTGCAGTCAAACGTGGGTTTTGAATTGTTTTTCTCACAATCCTGCGAGCTGTTCTGGCTGATATTTTTCTTGGTCTTCCAGATCTTGCTTTAACTTCCACTGTTCCTGATGACTGCCATTTCTTAATTACATTCCGAACAGAGGATATTGACATCTGAAAACGCTTTTTATAGCCTTCTCCAGCTTTGTGAGCGTCAACTATTTTCAGTTTCAGTTTTCTAGACAACTGCTTAGAAGAACCCATGGTGCTGATTGTTGGGGCAAGGTCAGATGAGTCTGGGCATTTAAAACCTTTGAGATTGACATCACCTGGTCTTCCCAGAGGATGATTGAGAACAATCCATGACACTGGCAGGTCTCAGCTTTGCAAAGGGGGCAGTGAATGCTATAAATTCTGCAGGGTGCTCAAACTTTTGCAGATGCCATTTTTTTGTTTTCTGTTATTTTGAAAGTGTAAATGATGGAAATAAAATCTAACTTTTGTTGACATATTATAAGAATGTCTAATCTGTAATTTGATGCCTTTTGGAGATTTTTCCATCTTTCCTTGGCTTCTTTATGCACATTAATACAAATTTTTAGCTGGGGTGCCCAAACTTTCGATCCCCACTGTGTATATATATATATATATATATATATATATATATGTGTATATATATATATATATATATATATATGAGTGTTAGGGATCCGGGTGTGACCAGAAATGTGTGGACTGACACAGGGAAGTAGCAGGCTTCAGGAACACAGGCGTAGTCAGGGCTGGAGAGGTGGAATGGTCAGGCAGGCCGCAAGGTACTGTCAGGCTCCGCCCAACGGGATCTCTAGTGGTCCACGGCACGGGGTTTCCCAGGACGCGGAGTCTAAGTCCCAGTCTGCCTTTTCACCAGGGCCCCTGATGGTGGGGATGGACTTGGTGCAAGACTGAAACCAGGTCGCGTTCCTGGGCACCCCCGGCGGTGGCAGAGGGGTCCCGCTGAGGGTATGTGCCCGGGTTGAGCCTGCTGTGAAGGGGATGACAGATCCCGATCCGAGCGGGATGGATGGGATGACAGATCCTGATCCGAGCGGGATGGATGGGATGACAGATCCCGATCCGAGCGTGATGCATGGGATGACAGATCCCGATCCGAGCGGGATGGATGGGCGACTGTCAGGAGTAGGCGAGGTCAGACTAGCCGGGTCGGTATCGTGCGGGCAGCGTGGTACAGGGGGAGCAGGCAGAGAAAAGTCAGGGTCACAAGCCGGGTTCAGTAACTCACGGACAGCGAGGTACAGGGGATCAGGCAGAAGGATGGTCAGGCAAGCCAGGGGTTCAACAGGAGATGGTCAGCAGAGGTCAGGATCAAGCAGGGTCAGCAACGAGGCAGGAACACAGGATACCAGGCTCATGGGAAAGCATACACCAAGGCAGAGACTGCAGGTCTGGCCATCCCTTAAATACACCCCCTGCAATCAGCCCCCAGGTGTTGGCTGATTGCCTGGAGTGAGCTTCTGGCTGCTGAGAGCACCCGCTGGTCAGCCCTGGTACTGCAGCCCACACGGCAGGTGAGTCCCACCACCAGTGCTGAGTCCATTCCTGACAATGAGAGAGAGAAGGCGCATGTAATCCTTTGAAGTGAATACACCTGAAAGAAAAATGCGAAGACTGGGAACATTTTTGGTGGCCGTGGTGCACGGTGGGTGTTTTTCCAAAGAGCCTCAATACAAGTTAATGAATATTAATTTCTGTGGTGCATTGTGTGGCTAATTATTTACAATGGTACCCCAACACACAACTACAAAAGGTTCAAACATATGTGCACTAAGTGGTGTATTTAGGTTTTGTGCTGCCCTAGGCAATACAAAAATTGGGCGCCCCCCCACAGAGAGAGCCTGACATTGACCAACAACACCCCTGCCCACCCGAAAGAGCCTTCCACTAACACCCACCCCCGGCACAAGAGAAAAAGACACTCAGCTTCACAGCTCCTTGGGAACAAGGATCAGGCTATCCATACACCTTCTACTACCACTGCCCCCCCATACAACAGCCACCATCCCCCATGGTGGGAGAGAAAGACACTCACCTTTACAGCTCCAGACATCCTCGGGAACAAGGATTGGGCTATCCATACACCTTCTACTACCACTGCCCCCCCATACACCAGCCACCATCCCCCATGGTGGGAGAGAAAGACACTCACCTTCACAGCTCCAGACGTCCTCGGGAACAAGTATTGGGCTATCCATACACCTTCAGCTACCACTGCCCCCCCCATACACTAGCCACTATCCCCCATGTTGAGAGAGAAAGACACTCACCTTCACAGCTCTGGACATCCCGGGAATGAGAGTCGGGCTCTCCATATACCATCAAGCAGCCCACAACCTCTCTCGGATCCCACCTGGTCCCCATGCCGCATGTGTCCCTTCTTCCAAATGCCACCCTAGGCAAATGCCTTGTTTGCCTTGTGGTAAATGCACCCCTTTGTGCACTGTGTGGAAAAAAATAAGGTCCAGTTTGTTGTACTTAGTAGAGCGTTGGCAGCCCATTCAATAAGATCACAGAAAATGTTCTCAATGAACATTAATGTGTGTGTAGGCTACACAGGCATCTGACCCTCCCGGAAGTGTCAAATACTAATGACAGTGATGGAGGGAGGAATCTGTCAAGGGCTGCAAGAGTGGTCATTATAATACTTCTCCTCTTGCAAGGACCTGGCCTTTTGCCTTGTTTAGAGGACTTGCCATGGTCTTTTTAAAGCCCAATTGAACTTTCAGTTTAAAACAACTGAATGTAATCTAAATGCATCAATACTGATTTGCATGTTCATGAGGGAAATAAGTATTTGATCCCCTATCATTCAGCAGGATTTCTGGCTTCCAGGTGTCTTTCATACAGGTAACAAACTGAGATTAGAAGAAGTCTCTTAAAGGGAGTGCTGCTAATCTCATTTTGTTACCTGTATGAAAGACACCTGTCCACAGGAGCAATCAATGAGATTACAAACTCTCCACCATGGCAAAGACCAAAGAGCTGTCCAAGGATGTCAGGGACAAGATTGTAGACCTACACACGGCTGGACTGGGCTATCAAACTATCTCCAAGCAGCCTGGTGAGAAGTGTGTATATATATGTGTATATATATATTTCAGCCCTAAGCTGTCAATAGAATAAAACAGGGGTTCGCAAAGTGTCCATTAGCTAAATCTCAGCCTATGAAATAATCAAAGTGCAAACTCATAAATAAAAATGTGATTAAGGAAAAGGCAAATCCTTCTCATTGGATAAGCCGAGTTCCTTTAATTGCATTTGAATAGATGGGGGTTTTGAAAGCCTCTCCATCAATAATGTGAGTAGTGTGTGCCTGTGCTGTATAACTGCTAATTTACGCCATTATATCTCTCATGAGAGATCTCTCTGAATAAATCCCATTGTAATCAGATCTGTTCCTTTCTGAAAGTCTCAGTGTGAATCCAGGGCTGCATTGTGTAGCCAACAAAGAATGAAAGGTTACGGATGCCGAGATAGTTTTCAAGACCTCTGATATGTTTTGATGTTTGTTCTAAATTCATATTGCTATTATTACTTCAGATAGCTTACAGACTTCCAATGTGCTAATTGCTTCGGAGTTTTCTGAGCTGGGGTTGATTAAGGACGACACTGATACCCCATGTACTAAAAATATAGAAAAGAGCCCCGTCCTTTTACAGCTACAATTTGCCTATTCAGGGCAATGTAACAGGTTAGCCACATGTGTGATGGAGCCCCAATATAAAATCATTAAGGTATCTTCCAAATATACGTTTGCAGCACTGGATTTGTCACGCATGCACTGAAGATTCACTGCTTTTTCTTCTGATTTTTAGGATTTTATTTCTTTATATTTTTATATATTTTTCACTATAAACTTTTTTTTTTTGGGGCACTAAGTCACTTTTTGAGTTTTCTGGATTGAATCACTCATCCATTATTATTATTGGGACTGAGTCATCATTTTTTTTACATTATCAGCCATTTGACCTATTCACATGTGTCACTAGTATTTCATAGTCGTTTTTCTTGCGGCTGGCATTGTCACTCATGTAGTTTATTTGGTCCTCGATTTTGCGATTGAGTCACTTTTTGCTAAAAGCTATTGCTTTTGTTCACCTGAATCACCAACACTTCATAGCCATTTCCTGCGGCTGGCACTCTCACTTGGCATTTGTTTGCACCACCATACACATTTATGTCATGCTCACACATGGTTGAGTGTTATTAGATTCATTTTTACTTTGTTTATGTGATTTATTCATTTTTCCACTTATCTGCCACTTAGTAGCGCAGCACCCTGTTACTCAAAATCATTAAGAGCGCTATAGTAATATAGTGTGCATTGACACATATAGTGCACAACATAGTGTGCATTGACACATAGCAGTGCCATTCATTTTGAATAGCATCCCAACATACATATAGTGCAACCCATCCCACATGGAAGAAATATATATTTGAAATATAATTTTAAAATATTTTACCCAAATATATTGACATATTTTTTAAATGCTACAATTTTGACCATGTTCAATATATTTAAAGAAAAAAAAAATATATATATATATAATATATATATATATATTATAATATATATATATATATATATATATATATATATATATATATACACATGTTGAAATGCATTTTTAGTATATTACAAAATATCTGAAAAATATTTTTAAAAATATATTTTTTTTATAATATTTTCTTCAGATTTTTTTTAACCACTTCAAGTCCCCCCCTTCCTGTCCAGGCCAATTTTCAGCTTTCAGTGCTATCACACTTTGAATGACAATTGCGCAGTCATGCAACACTGTACCCATATGAATTTTATAGCTTTTTTTGAGACAGATAAAGCTTTATTTTGGTGGTATTTATTCACCACTGGGATTTTTATTTTTTTTGCTATGTAAATGAAAAAGTCCCAAAATTTTGAAAAAAAGTGTTTTTCTTATAAAATTTTGCAAATAAATAATATTTCATCATAAATCTTGGCCAAAATGTATTCCATTATCTTTTTAGTAGAAAAAAAAATAACACAAATTAGTTTATAACCAAAAATTTTCATTTTTAAACTTTTTTTTTACATTTTTATTTTTTTCTATATTACTATTTATGGGTTTTTTTACATACTGTCACCCTAGCAGTACAGTGTCACCATGGTGACACTGTACTACTTGTAGGGGGTGATGAAGATTTTTTTTTTTACACTGATTGCTTTGACACCCATAAAGGCTGTAAAAGCAATCATTTCTCCTTCTCTCTGGCTGCATTCTTGCAGCCATTGAGAACTACTGTGTGAGCTGTGATTGGTCATAGCTTGTCACATGGTACAAGGCTGTTGTTAATAGCCTTGTACCATGTAATCTCTGTGATCATTCACAGATTTCACATGTAGTAAGCAATGATGTCAGAAGTGACATCTTGCTTACTACTATTCATGTGATCACTGATTGGCCAATCAGTGATCACATGATCAGGACCCGTACGACGATCGGTGTTCCACTGTGTCTGGATTTTAACATATATCTGTAAATTCCAAAAATGTAGATTTGTATTTTTAAAGATATACAGTATATTTGAAATGTATTTTTAAAAATATTTTACATATATTTTGTATTAAAAACGCATTTCAACATGCAGTGTATATATATATATATATATATATATATATTTATTGAAATTTATCTTGAAATATATTAAATATGGCCAGAATTGTAGCAATTCAAATATATCTCAATATATTTGGCAAGAATATTTTTAAAATATATCTCAAATATATTTTTCTTATATGTTCATATGGGATGCTATGCATGGCAGTACACCACAGTGCATTGCGGCAAAGATTTTGTGAGGTCCAATAATAGGGGCACTTTTTTTTTTACATTGGAGTCCCAATAATTTAATTGATCGGCCTTAATGTAATAAAAAATTATAAAGTCTTTTTCTTTCACAAATTACATTAATAAATTTGAAAAGAGAATCATAAATAAATGTCCCCCTTGTCCTAGATCACCACAAGTGCAATTCCAAAAACTATAGTCCTTTTTTCTCCAGGATAAATGTCTCTCGTATTTCCAATCTTCGTGAAGTGTCCAATATTCATATACCTCAAAAAACAAAACGGCTCAACATAGTGTGATATCCTTATAAAAAAGAAATACAAAATGTGCCATTCATCGTGAATCACACCAAACACTTAACTTGTGCATAACACATGTGAAGAGGAGAAAAAAAAAAAAATTATTAATAAATTCTAAATTGTGAATGCACTCTATCTGTGAACACTGCAATAAACAATAGTGATCCACTCAAGTGACAGGTGCTATCGCACTCTGTCAAAAACTTTGTGCTATTATTTCAACCCACTGCACAAAACAAACAGCACTCTGACGCATTTCGTCACTTCCTGGACTTTTTCTAAAGATCCCTTTAGTTTATATTAAATTGCCTTTATGGTTTGTGGTGCTCAGATGAAGAGTAGTTCCACTTTAACAATTTTTTTATGATTTATAGTGCTCCTTTAAACGTATACATTCTATTGCAGTGCGTTACTGTGTGCACATTGACATTTGGTATTTGGTCAGTAAACTTGTATTGTGTTAAGGCAGCCTCTATGTTTAGGGCCCATTCACACCTTTACTGTGCGTTTTTGCATGCACGTGCATTTCACGTGCACTTTACACCACTTTTAATGCATTTGCAGTGCATTTTTCCTAAGCTTGCATTTCCTTTGAAGTCACTTCCATCTTCTTTATTCTTTGGGCTTTTATGTACACTACACTGTGCTGTAGTGCATTTTCGTACATTTACATGTATTTGTACACATTTCTGTGTATATGTAGACAGTGGCGTCCTGAGTCAGGTGCGGGGGGTGCGGTCCACACAGGGTGAAACCGACTGCACGGGGTGACACCGGACCCGCTACACAAAAAGTAAGTTGTAAAGCAAGCCGACGATCCCTGCAGGATGGATCCGGTCCATCCTGCAGGGATCGTCTGCTTTCTTTACAACTTACCTTTTCTTGGAGCGGGTCCCGTGTCACCCCGTATAGGTTGCATGCCGACAATCCTGCGGGGATTGTCGGCATGCAACCTATACGGGGTGACACCGGTGTAGCGGCAAGATGTGTCTCCCATGTATATATATCTCCCCTGAAGCAATTGCGCATGTCCCGGTTTCAGGCACGATCAATCGATGATAGAACTACTGCTAGGACATGCGCAGTTGCTTCAGGGGGGGACATATCTACATGGGAGACACATCTTGCCGCTACACCCGGACCCGCTCCAAGAAATGGGAAGTTATAAAGAAAGCCGACAATCCCCGCAGGATGGATCGGATCTGCGGCTTGAGCATAATGGAACGGAGTCCGATCCATTATGCTCAATCCGTAGATCCGATCCATTCTGCAGGAATCGTCAGAGGGGGTGTCACCAAGTGTTACTGCACCGGGTGACACCAACCCTAGGGACGCCTCTGTTTGTAGAGCAGAAAAATGCTGCTTTCTGTACTTTTTTTTTTTTTTTTGCTGCACTGTACTGCAATAGTGTAAACTATGCCAATAGGATAACCAGGATTTTGGACTGTCTATGCAGTTGGAGTGCATTCAAAATGCACCCTACTGCATCTAGTGTGAATGGGCCCTTAGAATGGAATGAAAATGCATAGGAAAAGATGGAAAGCAGATATGCACTTAAAAAACAAAACAAAAATACATAGCATGGTAAATTACTGTATATGTACACTGGGATGCCATGGCATCGCAATGCACTGCAACGAGTGCCATTACTGAGCACTGCTCAGCCACTGTACATGCAAATGTGTAAACGCCATGGGGTTGATTTACTAAAGCTGGAGAGTGCAAAATCGGGCTCACTTCTGCATAGAAACCAATCAGCTTCCAGGTTTTATTGCCAAATCTTAATTGAACAAGCTGAGGTTAGAAGCTGATTGGTTTCTATGCAGAAGTGAGCCTGATTTTGCACTTTCCAGCTTTAGCAAATGAACCCCAATGTGTCTGGGGATAGCTACAATCATGCAAGAATAGTAGCCCAATTCTTTATATAATATTCATTTGTTGCCATCTAGTGGTGAATGTATTTATTGTAATCGCAGTGTAATTTATTTATTTATTTATTTCAGGTACTTATATAGCGCCGACAATTTACGCAGTGCTTTACACATATATATATATTACAGTCACATCAGTCCCTAACCCTCAAGGGATTTACAATCTGAGGTCCCTAACTCACATTCACATACTAGGGCCAATTTAGACAGGATCCAATTAACCTACCAGCATGTCTTTGAAGTGTAGGAGGAAACCAGAGTAACCGGAGGAAACCCACGCAGGCGCAGGGAGAACATGCAAACTCCAGGCAGGTGGTGCCGTGGTTGGGATTCGAACCAACGACACTAGTACTGCCAAATTCATTTGTTGACATTCTAGTGATGAATATATTGATTGTAACTAGTGTGTTAATCATTTGTTGCCATTCTAGCAGTGAATATGTTTATTGTAATTAGTGTGTCTGAGAAAGATTTGCTGTTTGAATCAGTGCACCACTAGAAACCTTTTAAATTCACTATTATTGATTATTTTCCATTTCATTTCCATTTTTAGTTTCCATTGGTACTTTTATGTTGGTACTATTATTTATGTACTATAAACTTGAGTTTTCAACTGACAGTTTTACACCCCGGTTACATCAAAGCCGATTTTGAAATTGTGCGATTTACAGTGAAGTCGCACGATTTCAAAATTGGGTGACCTGCTGATTTTGTTGTGATTTGCAAGACATCCGACACAGATGTCTATGCAAATTGCAACAAAAGTTGTGCATACACTGCTTTAGAAATTGGTGCGGCTGCGACCGAGTCGGAACCGCACCGATAGGACCACTCTAATAGTGGACAGTAGGGTGCGACTTGGCATAAGATTTGCAAGTCGCAAGGCATGCAGATCGCATGCCAAGTCGCACCCGATGTGACCTGCGGCTTAATTGAATACAGGTGAAAGAACCACAATAAGTGCCCAATCACATATATGTGGATTGGATGCGGTTTGCTCCGCATCCAATCCACATGACAGTTGAAAACACATTGCTTCCTATGGTGCCTGTTCACATATGTTCTGTGCACTGGTGATACGGATTCAATGCGGTTTTAAAAAGAGTTCTGTCCGATTTCTGAGCAGTGTGGTCAGGTTCAGGTGCAGATTACAGACTATTGACTTCTATGGGAACTGTTTCTAAACCGCATATAATCCTGAGCTAATCCTGTCCTGAACCTGATGTAAACCTGACCTGAACCTGTGAGGAACTACTGTATCAATTAGCTGTTAAACCTGAGCTTCAATCCGCACCGCAGATGTGTGAATCAGCTCTAAATGCATGTAGGAAGGCTTGATGAGTAAACTGTATTTGGGAACAGATTTAACAATTTCTTAAGCCTTTGTTTACATCTGGTAAAGGGGAATTTAACATATTCATAATATTATTATTATACAGGATTTATATAGCGCCAACAATTTGCTCAGCGCTTTACAATATAACGGGAGACAATACAGCAACAATACAGTTCAATACAAGAGGGTTAGGAGGGCCCTGCTCCTTGGAGCTTACAATCTAAGAGGGAGGGGCTAGTGGTACAAAAGGTAATAACTGTGGGGGATGGACTGGTTTCAAGAGTAGAAGATTCCATTATTAGCTGAGGGTAGGATAGGTTTCCCTGAAGAGATAGGTTTTTAGAGATCGCCTAAAAGTGAGCAGAGTAGGCGATAGTTTGATAAATTGGTGTAGAGAGTTCCAGAGGATGGGGGAGGCTCTGGAGAAGTCCTGGAGCTGAGCATGGGCCTAGAGAGCAGGAGGTTGTGCGAGGAGCGGAGAGTACGGTTTGGATGATATTTGGAGACAAGATTGGTGATGTAATTGGGGGCAGAGTTATAAATGGCTTTATATCTTATTGTTAATGTTTTGAATTTTATTCGTTGCGCAATGGGAAGCCAGTGGAGGGATCGGCAGAGAGGGATGGCAGATATGGAACAGATAGTAAGGTGGATGAGTCTGGCAGCAGCATTCATGATAGACTGAAAAGGGGATATTGATAATATCAATATCAAACAGCTACTGTAGAGCTACCAAATTACAATATATATGTTTTAATCAAATAAAACTGAAAACACATTTTAGGCTTGATCTCATGGCCAGATTTTGACCCCTGTGGGCCCTTGGCACTACCCCCCTCTTCAACTTTCCAAGTCTCCTTTTTTACTCTCATCCCATTTACACAGTTTTACTTGCACAGCAGTTCTGCTGTATGCTTACACAGTACAGGGGCAAGATGTACTATTGTGGAGTTATGCCTTCACCAAACACTATTCTTTTTAAAAGGAATGTCTAGTGAAGGCCTTACTGTTCATTGCTGCACCTGCGACACCATGCAGTGCTAGCATACACAATCGTTTGAGCTTGTTTCTACCTTACAATGATATGATGTTTTTTTATGTGTGTAACCATTTTTGTATTTTATTTAATTTTATTTTATTTTTCTTCTTCTTCCCGATCGGCAAACTTGGCCGATTTCTTCCAACTTTACCGATAAAACAAATGTGCCAAAACAGCTGACCAATTAACCCACTAACGGTGTGAAAATCTGCCGATGTTTTTTTTTTTTTTTTTTTTCGGCTGAAAAATCGACCGATTTTCGACCCGTCTATGGCCTGCATTAGGTGGTCAAAAGTTAATGACTGGTTCAACAGTTAGAAGACTGAACTATCTTCTCTCTCTCATTCTCTCTCTCCGTCTCTCTCTCTCTCTCGTTCTCATTCTCTTTCCCCTCTCTCTCATTCTCTCTTTCTAATTTTCTATCTCTCTCTCATTCTCTCTATTTCCTCTCTCTTTCCTTCTCTCTCTCATTCTCTGTTTTCTTCTCTCTCTCTCTCTCTCTCTCTTTCCCCTCTCTCTCATTCTCTCTTTCTGATTTTCTATCTCTCTCTCATTCTCCCTCTTTCATTCTCTCTCTTTCCTCTGTCGTTCTCTCTCTTTCATTCTCTCTCTGTCTCTCTGTTTTCTTTTCTCTCTTTCTCATTCTCTCTTTCCTATCTTTTGTCTCTTTCTCATTCTCTGTCTTTCTCATTCTCTTTCCTCTCTTCTTCATTCTCTCTTTCCCCTCTTTCTCATTCTCTCTCTTTTGTCTCTTTCTCATTCTTTCTCATTCTCTCTCTCTCTCTCTCTCTCTCTCTCTCTCTCTCTCTCACCTCTCTTTTGTCTCTCTCTCTCATTCTCTCTCTTTCCTCTTTCTCATTCTCTCTCTTTTTCATTCTCTCTCTTTCCCCTCTTTCTCATTCTCTCTTTCTCATTCTCTCTCTTTCCTCTCTTTTGTCTCTTTCTCATTCTCTCTCTCTCTCTTTGCTCTCTTTTGTCTCTTTCACATTCTCACTCTTTCCCCTCTCTCTTATTCTCTCTTTCTCATTCTCTCTCTCTTTCCTCTCTCTGTCATTCTCTCTCTTTCCTCTTTTGTCTCTTTCTCATTCTCTCTTTCCTCTCTTTTGTCTCTTTCTCATTCTCTCTCTTTCCCCTCTCTCTCATTCTCTCTCTTTTCTCTCTCTGTCACTCTCCATCTTTACTTCTCTCTCCCCCCATCTCTCTATTTTCTCTTTCCTTCTTTTTTCATCTTCCTTCAACCTCACTCCATTATTTCATGTTTTCTTTGTTTTTTTTTTAAATTATAAGAGCACAAGTTTTATTTAACAAATTACACAGAAAAAACAGGCACTATGATTCCACAGATTTGGTTTCCAATGGCTCCAGCTTTTTGCAAAACACCAGCTCATCCTTACTGTTCATGTAAGCGCTAGACATTTCCTCTTCTGTTGGAAGGACATAGGGCAGTTTCAAAGGCTTAACTCTAATCAAGTGCTTGATAATTTTAAGCTAGTCCTTTGACTGCTGGGATGTTCTTATGTATTACTGGATTTTGAGCCTTTTGAAGTCCAGGTTTCCTTTTCCCAATATGGCCTACCAACAACTGTTTGTATTCTAGTGATAACATGTAATTTGTGTGGTTGTTCAGCATCTCCTCCATATTTTTCATGGTCTTCTGGCTTTGGCTGAAAAGTCTCTTCAGGAAGACAAGATCTTGTGAATTTATGGCGGATTGAACTTGGCCATACTAGTGACAGGGCAGGGTGATCTGTTAAAAGCTTAAATCCGACTGTCCTTGATTGCACAGCTTTATAGAATCCCAATGCCATTCTTATTTACTCAGCTTCTAATGTTCTGTATGAACTGTGGACAATCACCCCGATGTCTGGTCAGGAGTTCCTCACCCACCTTCATGTTTTCTCCATCTCTTTATGCCTCTCTTTTGTCTGTATGTTTACTGCACTTTGAAGTATATCTATATTACACAATGTAATGCATTCATATGATACAGGCAGTGTCCCAGCAATGCCCACAGCACTTTCCAGGCAAGCCTGTAGTATCTATGAATTTAATAATGCCGTATTGGGGCGATGGGGTGGATCTGTCAGCGTGATCCACCTGCTTAGCAGGGGATCTCTCTGGTGATACCCGCTGAGCAGGCGGATGACAGACACTGCCCGCTGATTTCAATGGGAAGGTCAGATTGAAAACGGACCACCTGTTCATTTCCACCCAATTGTCAACTGATCCGATCAACTGGACAGTTTCTATTCAGAGCTGCACCAGCGTTTGCACTCTCCAGTTTTAGTAAATAAACCCCATTGTGTTTGAGTTGACTTACGAATGTAACACAATTCTGCCACTCACTACTTCTGTCTCTCTTTGCAATATTTTTTTTAAGGCTAAGTTCACCTTAAGTGAAAAATAATAAATGCACTTTTTTTTTTTTTTTTTTTTTTTTTTATAGGTTAGAGTTAGGACTGCACTATACAGAGGGGCCTTGGCAAAGCAGTGCTGCTTTTAACACACTTTACAGCACCCCTGGCCAACAAGTTCGACTTCAAAAATGGTACTGAATATTTTTACTTCCTGAAATGTTTACAATGTTCTACAAATAATGTATTGCCTTGATAAAGTTTTATCCTCTTTATTGATAATGTAAAAAATACAATAATCTGAAATATTTTTCACACTGCATTTTTCATACTTTCCACTAGGTGTCACTTTATGATTACCTTTTCATTTTAAAATTCAGCCATTTTTTTATGTCACTTAAAGCCCAACTCCAGACAATTTTTTTTTCAGATGGAGTGGTGCAGTGCCCGCACTGCACAGATCAACTGCTTGTTTTTTTCTAGGGGTCAATAGAAAGCTCATATTCACCTGATCCACTGATCCTCTGAAAAATCACGCTGCCGACATCAGGAACAGTCCATTTATAAGACCGTTGGAGCGCGGGGGTGGTGGACCAGTATTCTGCGGTGAGGATCAGCGGATCAGTTAAGTATATCTCTGCTGTCCTCTCCCCGAGAACAAAAGGAGCAGTTAACCCATGCAGTGCACATCCTCACAGCACAGGAAAAAAATTGCCCGGAGTTCCACTTTAACATAAACCTAAAGGCAATTTTTTGTTCATATAGATAGCCTAAAGGAGGGCTATGACCCCTGTCAGTTTTCTTTTTGTCAACTGTGTCCCATTGGGGAGATTTCCCTTTACTTCCTGTCTCATAGCCAAACCAGAAAGTGAGAGGCAATCCCTCCAAAGCAGGAGAATCCCAGGGTAATTTTCCAGTAGAGACACTAGTTCTGGTGACACCGTAGGATGAAAGTAGAAGAAAATACCAAATTATGGGTTGTCCCCAGAACAGGAATAGAGGGGAAATCTTTCAGTGAGGATACTAGTTCTGGTGACAACCGGAGATTCTCTCACTTCGGAGGGAATTTCGCTCACTTCCTCTTTTGGTTATAGGACAGGAAGTTAAGGGTCTCCCCAATGGGACACAGAGGGCAAAAACATAAACATCTGGAAGGGTTTATAATCCTCCCTTACTTCATCTACAATAATACAGTTTTTTCTATGGGTCTACTTTGGTGATGGGTGTGGATGGTGGGTGTGTTGTCGTCTGGCTGGGCTGTGATGTATGGCGGTTGGTAGATGGTCTTTGTTTCATGCTGCTCTGCCTTCTGCTGTCATGTTGGGGCTCCGGCCTTGGTGCTTTGCTTCCCCCCACTGCTGTCGCCACTCAGTCTATTAAAGCGGAACTCCGGTCAATTTTTTTTTTGTTCTACCACGCAGTTGGGTTTGTGCCCCTGCTGCATAGATCAGCTGCTTGTTTTTTTCTAGGGGTTAGGACAAAGCTCATACTCACCTGACCCGCCGATTCTTCCGAAAACCGTGCTCTCCCATGGTCTAATAGTGGACTGTTCCTGTCTATGGAGTGTACTGACATCAGGAACAGTCAATTTACAAGACTGCTGGACCGTGGGGGAGCAGGAACTGAAGGGACTGGTCCGGTGCAGGGAGGATTGGTGGTTCAGGTAATGATATCTCTGCTGTCTGCTGCCCTCTCCCCTAGAGCAAAATGAGCAGCAAATCCATGTAGTGTGGGTACAAAAAAAAATACCCGGAATTCTGCTTTAAAGGATGCATTCACCTTTGGGAACTTGCTATATGTTCCAGCTGTTTTTAGGGTGGACCATGTAACATGTTCCCAATGCTTCAGCCAGGCCTGGACTGGCCATAGGGCTCCCTGGTCATTTGCACGGGTCGGGGCCACCTGGATAGGAGGGGGCGGCTAGTTGACGCATAGAGGAACCCATCCGTGCATTTCACTTCTGTTGCCACTGAATGCCCGCTTCTCCTCCCCTTGCAGACATTCAGCAGTGGTAGGAGAGAAATGCATGGATCGGTTCCCCTATTTATTTCCTGCTGCCCTGAGCTCCTGTATACTTCCCAGGCGGCCACCCCCCCCCTTATCCCCTGCAACAATGCCTGGTTCCCCCCTCGTTGCGGGTTCTGCGGGAGATCTGTCAGGATAGACTGCCCCCTGGGGCTCTAAGCTGAGAAATTATCTCTTCCACAGCCCAGAGCCAATGCTGACAGTTCCCCCACCACCTCCAGAGAGCTGCCCTCTCCTCCTATGTCTGCCCCACCTACACTCCCCAGCAGTCTTGAATCTTCTCTACCCCTTCTTTTCTCTCTCTCTCTCCCGCTCTTACCAAAGCCCCTCGCGGGGCTCCTAAAAACATTTTTTTTTAAAATAATGAAAAAACTAAAAACCTACTGACACTAGTGGAGGAACTACCAGTGTTTCAAAGGTTGCTCTTGTGACCAGGCTCTGGCATTCCACCACCAGGCTCCAGGGAAAGGGTCCCCAGGCTTGCGGCTGCTCAGTCTGCAATGCCCGGGCCTTTTTTTTTTCATACCAGCCCGAGCCTGGCTGCAGCCACTGCCTGATCCCCACACTGCCTGTGACAGGGAGATGTTTCCTGTACCAGCTGTCACTTTTTGAAAACAGTACGGCCATGTGGGCAGAGAGTCCTGTGAATGAATGAACTACAAGTCCTGACAGCCTTGGCAGCTGTCGGCTTGTAGTTCTCAATGAACTACCACAGCGCTGTGGTGCTTCGTGGTAGTTCATTGATTCTTCCTGTCAGTTTATCTGGTTGATCATACATCCCCTACAGGCAAGCAGATATAGTGACAGTTCTGCAGGAGACCTGCATGGCACCAGCGGTCTGCTGATTGCTGGTGCAATGGTTTCCAGGCTCCTGCAACCAAAAAAAAAACGCAAATTTTTTTGCCTGCAAAAAAATAGCACTTTTGAATTGTGGTCAAAAGGCAGACTTATCCTTTAAGAAACCTGGAATGCACTGCCCCTGAGCTTTCTCAGATCCAAAGGAGACCCGGGGATGTGCTGCTCCACTTGCACAACACAATGCATGCCCTAACCCTGGCTGGAACGCAACTTACCAGGAAGAAGAGGAGCATCTGGAACACAGGGCTGTTTTAAACTATCCCAGGAATGGGAACAAGAACGGCTCTCCCTCGTCACAGGAAGACGCTCTGGAAATCCTGTAACAAGAAGGATGAAATAAGTCTCCCTGGTGATCACAGACGGGAGTATAAATTCTTCTTCCGTACAGCTTCCTCTGCCAGGATACCAATAGCCTATTACCAATATACTGGATCATGGTATATTGGTAAGAATAGGTCTTGGGGGGGTAAAATGCACCTGTGTAGACAAACCCCATCCCCGACTCCGCTCACATTTGTCTGGTGCCCTCAATCTCCCCTCCCCCGCAGAGTTTCCGCTCAGTGCTGTCCGTGTCTTTCACTGATTGAGCGCCGGCTATGCAGGGCTCCCTGCAGGATCACAGTGCTCTGCTGTTGGGACTCCTCAGCCTGCAGTGCAGCCATAGCAGAGAGCAGGAGGGGAGAGCACCGGACAAAGAGCAACCAGATACGCAGAATCGGGTGCGGAGGTAGCCCTAAGTGTAAGTCCTGGCTTGCAGTGATACCTTCTCTTCCTTCCTTCCTCCTCCTCCTCTTCTTTTTCTTCCTCCTCCTCCTCTTCTTTCTTCTCTTCTTTCTTCTGCTCTTCTTCCTTCTTTTCAGCCTTCTCTTCCTTTTCCTCTTCTTTTTCTTCCTTCTGTTCTTCCTCCTTCCTCTTCTTCTTTTTCCTCCAATTGGGGGTGATCTGGGGTGTGAAGCTGCAGAAATTGAGGTGATCTGAGGTGTGAGGATACAGAAATTGGGGTGATCTGAGGTGTTAAGGTGGAAGAATTGGGGTGATCTGAGATGTGAAGAAACAGGAATTGGGGTGATATGAGGTGTGCAGAGACAGGAATTGAGGTGATCTGAGATGTGAAGATACAGGAATTGGGGTGATCTGAGGTGTGCAGATACAGGAATTGAAGGTGATCTGAGGTGTGAAGGTGCAGGAATTGGGCTGATCTGATGTGTGAAGGTACAGGAATTTGGGGTTATCTAAGTTGAGATGTTGGAAGAATTGGGGTGATCTGAGGTGTAAAGATACAGGAATTGGGGTGTTTTGACGTGTGAAGGTGCAGGAATTGGGGGGATCTAAGGTCTTAAGGTGTAAGAGTTGGCGTGATCTGAGATGTAAAAATACAGAGATTGGGGTGATCTGAGGTGTGGCGGTGCAGGGATTGGGTTGATCTGAGGTATGGCGGTACAGGGATTGGGGTGAACTGAGGTTTGAAGTTAGAACCTGAGCGGCTTCCATGCACCAGTTTCGGAGTGCACCGGTTTCAGTAAACCTCGCCCTAAGTCATAAACAGGATTTAATAAAAAAAGAAAAAAAAATCTCCCGTCAAGTTAACCACTAGCCGACCGCGCATAGCCGAAGGACGGCTGCACCGCGGCCGGCCAGTTCTGAGTGGACGTCATATGACGTCCTCCCAGAACGCGCTCTCCTGCGCGCCCCAGGGGGCGCGCACCCGGCGATCTCCGTGATCGCTGTGTCCTACGGACACAGCTGATCAGGAGATGTGGTGAAAGGCCGAGCCCACCGGCCTTTTACCACGTGATCAGCGGTGTCCAATGACACGCTGATCACAGGAAAATGCAAGTGCCGGTTCTCGGCTGCACTTTCCTCACGCTGTCAGATCGTGAGGAAAGTACTGCCGAGAACCGGCAGTTGTCACAGCGGGGATCGGCACCGATCATCAGGGCACTGATGATCAGTGCCCTGATGATCGGTGCCCAGCAGTGACCCCCGCATTTCCGGTCAGCAGTGCGCCCACTAGCCCCGCCCACCCATTCCCAGCAGTGCCCCCACCTGTGCCCAGCAGTGCCCCCACCTGTGCCCAGCAGTGCCCCCACCTGTGCCACTCTGCAGTGCCACCTACCTGTGCCCAGAAGTGCCACCTACATGTGCCCAGAAGTGCCACCCACCTGTGCCCACCCACCTGTGCCCACCAGTGCCACCCACATGTGCCCACCAGTGCCACCCACATGTGCCCACCCACCAGTGCTGTCCACCAGTGCCACCCACCAGTGCCACCCACCAGTGCTGCCAGTCAGTGCCACCAGTCAGTGCCCAGGGGTTGTGCCAGTCAGTGCCGCCAGTCAGTGCCCAGAAGTGATGCCAGTCAGTGCCGTCTATCAGTACCCATCATCAGTGTCACCTATCAGTGCCGCCTATCAGTGCTGCATATCAGTGCCGCCTATCCGTGACCCCTAATTAGTGCTGTCTATCAGTGCCGCCTATCCATGCCACCTCATTAGTACTGCCTATCAGTGCCCTTTAGTGCTGCCTATCAGTGCCCATCAGTGCCGCCTATCAGTGCCCATCAGTGCCGCCTCATCAACGCAAATCAGTGAAGGAGAAAAAATACCTGTTTGAAAAATTTTATAAAAGAAACAAATAAACTTTTTTTTTTTTTTCAAATTTTTTGCACTTTTTTTAATTTATAGCGCAAAAAGTAAAGCGCCCAGTGGCGATTAAATACCACCAAAAGAAAGCTCTATTTGTGAGAAAAAAATGATCAAAATTTCATATGGGTACAATGTTGCATGACCGCGCAATTGTCAATCAAAGTGCGGCAGCGCTGAAAGCTGAAAATTGGCCTGGTAAGGAAGGGGGTATAAGTGCCCGGTAGGCAAGTGGTTAAAAGGAGGGGGGAAGAGTTGTTTTTTTCACCTTCGCCTTAGGACTCAAAAATCCTTGCAGCGGCCCTGTACCAGAGAATTGTATTTATACCTGGGGCCAGTCTGTGCCAGGTCATGCTCCACCTAGTGGACGAATAGAGGTGGTTCAAAACCTTACAGTTTGAATGTCCTGTTGCTCCATCCTGATGAGAACTGCTAGAAGGTCTATTAGAATTAAAGGATAAGTTCACCTTTTAACAAAAAGTAATAAATGCACTTTTAGCTAGCTGTCACAATGGGGATCGGAGAGGTGCGGGGCAGGTCTGATCGTGACATGTAACATGTTATAAAAGGTGAACGTCTCCTTTGAAGGAGAACTGAAGGCCAAACTTTTTCTTAAGCTTTAGATAAGAGTGGTGAGGGACTAGAACACCAATCAGGTATTTATTGCTGCCTCTGTTAGTCTGTTTTATTTACCATTATCACAGAGAGTAAAAGAAATTCCCAAATTTGGATTTGTCCCCAGAAAAGGAATAGAGGGAAAATCTTCCAATGGGGACACTAAATCTAATGACAACCAGGCATTCTCTCACTTTGAAAGGGATTTCCTTCCACATCCTGTTTTGGCTATGGGACTAGAAGTAAAGGGTAGTCTTCCCAATGGGACACAGATGGGGGAAAAAAGCTGATGGGTTATAACCCTCCCTTTCTCTATCCAAATTGAAGAACATAATTTTAAACCTTTAGTTTTAATTTTATGGCATGGAGATTGGCATTGGAATGTCTAAGGGCTTTTTCAGAGGGGTGCGGAGACCCATCCTTAACACTAAGCTGCTTTTTGCTGTGTGCATCCACCTCTTAGCCACGTGCAGGCAGTCTGTATAGAAAAGAATGCAGACGCAGCGGCTGTATGGAGAGAATCACATGTCAACATTTGGGGTGCACAGATCCAAACGCACAGTGTCTGCATTCAGATCTGTGCACCCACTCCTGCCCACATGTCAGATTTTGTCTGTGCAGCTGCTGCATCTGCATCCACTTCTATACAGGCTGCCTGGCACAGCTCCGAGATGGATGCGCACACAGCAGAAAGTGGCCCATCACAGAGGATGGGTCTCAGCACGCACCTGAAAGAGCACCAAGTCATGCATTTTTATATTACTTGCTCTTTGATTGACTTCATATTTTAACAGTTCATCCTTTTAAAGTGATTTGTTAGGCTTTTTTTTTTTTTTTTAAATAACAAACATGTCATACTTGCTTTGTGTAATGGTTTTGCACATAGCAGCCCCGATCCTCTTCTTCTCAGGTCCCCCACCCCTGCTGAATGCCCCCATAGCAAGCCACATCCATATTGGAAGTGCCCCCCACTCTCTCCTTACTGGCGGTGATTGACAACAGTGAAAACTAATTTCTCCCGCCGCTGTGCCTTAGCCCATGAGGAGAGAGAGACCCAGGAGAGCTCCTTCTTTATGCCCATCGCTGGATTGAGATCGGGCTCAGGTAAGTATTTGGGGCTGTGGGGGAAGCAGAACACAAAAGGTTTTTTACATAGAATGCATAAAGGTAAAAACCCCTCAGCCTTTACAACCACTTTAAAGGCATACTTCACCTTACCCAAGAACCTGCCTGTGCAGATAAGCGGTGTCTGCAGACAACAAACTGTGCAGCTCTGATGGAAGTTGAATAACGCCCTTGCTATGGGTGTTGGTCATTTTCTATTCAGGCTTCATGAGGAACGTAAATGGCCTACACCTATAGCAAGAACTTCATTCAACTTCGGTCAGAGCTGCACAGTTTGTTATCTATCTGTTATCTACAGACATCCCTTATCTGCATAGGCAGTTTTTTGATAAAGGTGAACAAACCCTTTAAGCTTAATGTATGAAATTTCATTTGAATCTCTTTACATTTAATATGAGCGATACTCTATGTACCTTGTGCCCACAGACTTTTATATATCACCCTAAACTGAAGAAGCGGCAGCTCTTTGCTGTCCATCCAACATCATGACTCTGATCCAGATATACCATACTCCCATTACACACTCCAACAGAGGCCTCTGCCAATCAGAACACTGACGGGCTTTTTGTCCTTCTCCGCCCACTTGGCAGCCCCCCAGAGGACTCAGGATCGGGACCCCCAGGGCATCGAGAGGGACCAAGCTCATCCTGTGTGAAGACAGAAGTTATCTCCACCTGCGATCACAGAGGGTTCCGGGCCTAACCCCGTTGGGTGACTGCACCTTCAACAGATGTAAGTCATCTTGTTTTTTCTTTTTCTACTTAGCGGGTTAAATCACCTTTATATAAAAAAAATCTAAAGGTGAACTCTGTACACCCTCCTCACCCCCAGTCCCCGCTGTACTTATCTCTGGTGATCCTGAGCAGGTCCAGCAGTCCAGAGATTTGAAATCCCCGATCTTCTCCCTCTTCTGTGTGCAGCACTTCTGGGACAGTCCAGATCAATTTATTGTGATGGCGCTGACCAATCATACTCACTCCTGTCCATCTCAGAAGTTCTGCAGAGAAAAGGAGAAGAGCGGGGATTTCAAATCCCTAGACTCCTGGACCGGCTGGGGGGACCCTGACAGTTCAGAATCTCTGGTGTACACAGCAGGGACTGCGGGGGTGGGGGTGATGTGGAGACCTGTACTGTGTTAGTTCACCTTTACATTTGTGACCCAGCCCCTGCTCTCATTCTATAGGTGTTCATGCTGGTGAAGACTGGGACCTATATATCCAACCTTCTAGAAATATCACATGCAGCGCTATAAAAAGTATAAAGTAACATATACAGTAATATGTGATGGACTACTAGTGCTTAGTAGTGATTTATAGGTGTCCACATAGTATAATGCAATAGTCCCAATAAACTGTGCAGGACGTGATGAACTCCGTGCTGTGAAGTGTTTAATACTATGCACTCACCAGAAAGCGCATAATATGCGCATTTGAGTTGTCAGACCACTCCTGGTCCCAGAAAAGTTGAACCTGTATGGATCATCTGGCAAGCTGTCACTCTGTCACTCCTTGGCCAGCAGGGGGATTCCCGACATCCAGAAACCCTTATAGGGCTAATCCAGGTTCCAGCAGGTCCACATTGGCTTCCAGACGAAGATTGGGCAGCCGCTTCTTTATGGCGGCTCTAATAGCAGCCCGGGGCACCGAACGAACCAAGGTTGCCAGATGATCCATACAGGTTCAACTTTTCTGGGACCAGGAGTGGTCTGACAACTCAAATGCGCATATTATGCGCTTTCTTGTGAGTGCATAGTATTAAACACTTCACAGCACGGAGTTCATCACGTCCTGCACAGTTTATTGGGACTATTGCATTATACTATGTGGACACCTATAAATCACTACTAAGCACTAGTAGTCCATCACATATTACTGTATATGTTACTTTATACTTTTTATAGCGCTGCATGTGATATTGTCTTAGTGTGAAGGTTTGAGGTTTGTGCCTTTTATGCCAGCTGCTTGTTATACATCTCCAAGCGCTCGTTAATTATTCTTTTTTCTAACCTTCTAGAAATGTTTATACAGTCATGGCCGAAATTGTTGGCACCCTTGATATTTCTCCAGGAAATCATGTATTTCTCACGAAACGTATTGCATTAACACATGTTTTGCTATACACATGTTTATTCCCTTTGTGTGTATTGGGACAAAACAAAAAAAGGGAGGAAAGAAAGCAAATTCGACATAATGTCACACAAACCTCCAAAAATGGGCTGGACAAAAGTATTGGCACCCTTTCACAACTGCGGATAAATAAGAATGTTACAAGCATGTGATGCTCCTGTAAACTCACCTGGGGCAAGTAACAGGTGTGGGCAATATAGAAATCACACCTGAAAGCAGATAAAAAGGAGAGACGTTCACTTAACCTTTGCATTGTGTGTCTGTCTGTGCCACACTAAGCATGGACAACAGAAAGAGGAGACGAGAACTGTCTGAGGACCTGAGAACCAAAATTGTGGCAAAATATCAACAATCTCAAGGTTACAAGTCCATCTCCAGAGAACTAGATTTGCCTTTGTCCACAGTGCGCAACATTATCAAGAAGTTTGCAACCCATGGCACTGTAGCTAATCTCCCTGGTCGTGGACGGATGAGGAAAATTGATGAAAGATTGCAACGCAGAATAGTCCGGATGGTGGATAAGCAGCCCCAAACATGTTCCAAAGACATTCAAGCTGTCCTGCAGGCTCAGGGAGCATCAGTGTCAGCGCGAACTATCCGTCGACATTTAAATGAAATGAAACGCTATGGCAGGAGACCCAGGAGGACCCCACTGCTGACACAGAGACATAAAAAAGCAAGACTACAGTTTGCCAAAATGTACTTGAGTAAGCCAAAAGCCTTCTGGGAAAACGTCTTGTGGACAGATGAGACCAAGATAGAGCTTTTCGGTAAAGCACATCATTCTACTGTTTACCGAAAACGGAATGAGGCCTACAAAGAACAAAACACAGTACCTACGGTAAAATATGGTGGAGGTTCAATGATGTTTTGGGGTTGTTTTGCTGCCTCTGGCACTGGGTGCCTTGACTGTGTGCAAGGCATCATGAAATCTGAGGATTACCAAAGGATTTTGGGTCGCACTGTAGGGCCCAGTGTCAGAAAGCTGGGTTTGCGTCCAAGATCCTGGGTCTTCCAGCAGGACAATGACCCCAAACATACGTCAAAAAGCACTCAGAAATGGATGGCAAAGAAGCGCTGGAGAGTTCTGAAGTGGCCAGCAATGAGCCCAGATCTAAATCCCATTGAACACCTGTGGAGAGATCTTAAAATTGCTGTTGGGAAAAGGTGTCCTTCCAATAAGAGAGACCTGGAGCTGTTTGCAAAGGAAGAGTGGTCCAAAATTCCGGGTGAGAGGTGTCAGAAGCTTATTGATGGTTATAGGAAGCGACTGATTTCAGTTATGTTTTCCAAAGGGTGTGCAACCAAATATTAAGTTAAGGGTGCCAATACTTTTGTCCAGCCCATTTTTGGGGTTTTGTGTGACATTATGTCATATTTGCTTTTCTGCCTCTGTTTTATATTTGTTCCAATACATACAAAGGGAATAAACATGTGTATAGCAAAACATGTGTTAATGCAATACCTTTTTTGTGTGAAATACTTGATTTTCAGGAAAAATATCAAGGGTGCCAACAATTTCGGCCATGACTGTATGTAATATGTGCAATATATGAAGGATCAAATGGCGCATGTTCTAGTCTCAGTTTTAGGGTGTAAACTCAGAATTCATCCCAGTCTTTACCAGTATGAACACCCATAGAATGAGAGAAGATGCTGGATCACGTTGTTTTAACATTTGTTGCCCAAATAGTTTGAATTGATATGTGTATGTTCCTCTGTGGATTCTGTGTTTCTGAATAAAGTACACTTTATATTTTTTTAACTTTTGTATGGTGTAACTGGATTGTCCCCAGAGGTATGAAAAAACATTTTGTATTATGCTTTTGAGGAGGTGTTGTGGAGTAGAGTCTGAGCCAGGTTTTTTTTATATTTTTTATAGATTTTTTATAGACTTATATAAGTCTATATTACAGTCATTATTATTTTTCCTCTTATTTTGTTTTCTTCTTTCTCCTTTTTTTATATGAAAGAAAACAGAATAGCTGTATATAGTGCATTATGTATAAATGGGGTTTTGTAAAAAGCAAGTAACCAGTAAAAATGATGACCAAGATAAGTATGAGGGGATATGGATAATAATAAAGATTGCAAGTCTAACAAAATCTAACAGATTACAAGTTGAAATAAATCTAGAGGGAGGGGGCAGGAGTGAGATAACCAATAAAGGATGCGTTTGTAAAGTCTCTAGGTTAGAGGGGGGGGGGGGTCGTGAGGGAATTAACCGACATGTAAATGGGCCTTTAGTGTCTAATTGAGGACGGTGAAGGTAATAATCTTTAAAGTATTTAGATAGCAAAGGATCTAAGAGGGAGTTGGTGAAGGTATATAGCAGGGGTCTCCATACTTCCTAAACAAAGGGCCAGTTTATTGTTCTTCAGACTATAGAGGGGCTGGACTGTGACCAGTGAGAGTAGAAAATGTCCTGGCGTCAATGGGAGTGAGCAATGCCCTACTTTTGGTATTAGAGAAATAGTGCCCCATTGTTGGTGTTAGTGGGAGGAATAAAGCCCCATCGTTAGTGTCAGTGGGAGGAATTATGTCCCATTGTTAATGTCAAAGGGAAGAATATTGCCCCTAGGGCCATAGGAACCTAACACATTCCTCCATTCACATTGAACAATGTAGATGAAAAAATCTGTGCCATAAAAAAAGTGAAAAAAATATATGTTGAAGCATAGGGTGATCCACCCACTGACCACCCCAGGCCCCCATGCTTGGGCATATATGTTATTTTTTTAACTGCGGATGAGAAATCCCCCCCAGCAGCACTGTGGGCACTGATGTATATATTCTGAGGACAACACCCTGTTGCTGTCAGATTAAACATATCAGTGCTGCAGCTGATTGGCGTTCCTGCAAAGCAAACAACAATGGTTATAATACAACTATTAAACTTTTACATTTTTTAATTTTATTTTTTTTCTTAGTTTGTGATTTATGTTTTGTAATCACAGGCATAGTCTGATCTGTGATTTGTTACAGCAGATCTGCATGACATGATGACTGATCGGGGCTGTACCGAATCACAGCACTGCCGGGCCGGGGGGCATGTGTGTGTACCCCCTGCCTGGGAGCGTGGATCATCTTCTACGTACGTTGTCCAGTGCTTGGGGCCTGCTTTGCCACCGTACTCCTGTGTGTGACGGTTGGCAAGAAGTTAACCTCTTCACGCCGGCCGAACGCAAACGTGCGGCCTCCCGGCGTCTGGGCTTAGACACCGAGCAGCCGCACATTTGCGTTCTATTGAAAAAAGGACATATGTTCCAAGAGCGCGCGCCCTGCGTGCTCCCAGCACACATGTCCGGTAGTCACGGAAAGGTCCCGGTCTCCTCTTTCGATTGCGAACTTTCCCGATCATGTGACCGCCGTGAGGATGTATCACGGCGGTCACATGTCCCTAAAACACCGCCCCGCCCGTCCCGCCTTCTGAAACTCTTAAAGGGCCGGGAGGCGCCGGCGTGAAGGGGTTAAGATCCGTAGATGAGTGAGATTTCCCAAACAGAGTAAGACTGAATTTGTATATTTTCTATTAATGACATCCCATGTAATAACCGGAACTGGAAATACCACAATGTATAAAGTGTGGTTTAGGTGTTAGAAAATTGTTTTCCTCATGTAGTTGTATGTTATTGTATATACTATTATTTGACTAGATAATGTGTATAATAGTTGCCTTTAGTTCCGGATTAATTTCTAAGTAAGTGACAATGTACCTCCTAGATGAGATATAAAAAACCTTTAAATAGTAAGTTACTTTAACCACTTGAGCTCCTGAGGATTTACCCCCCTTAATGCACTAATTCAAATGATAATTGCGCGGTCATGCAATGCTGTACCCAAGCAAAATTTACATACTTTTTTTCACACAAATAGAGCTTTCTTTTGGTGGTATTTTATCACCTGTGCACTTTTTATTTTTTGCGCTATAAACAAAAAAAATCACGAAAATTTGGAAAAAAAACAATATTTTCTACTTTCAGCTATAAAAAATATATCGTAAACTCAAAGTTAGTCATAAATGTAAGCCAAAATGTATTCTGCTACATGTTTTTGGTAAAACAAATCCCAGTAAGTGTATATTGATTGCTTTGTGTGAAAGTTATAGCGTCTACAAACTATGGTATAGATAATTTGAAATTTACACAGCTTTTACTTTCTGACCGCCCATCACATCTCTTGAGGTGCTAAAATACCAGGATAATACAAACACCCCCAAATGACCCTTTTTTGGAAAGTAGACACCCTAAGCTATCTGGTGAGAGACATATTGGGGTTTATTTACTAAAGCTGGAGAGTCCAAAATCAGACTCCATTCTGCATAGAAACCAATCAGCTTCCAGGTTTCATTGCCAAAGCTTCATTGAACAAGCTGAGGTTAGAAGCTGATTGGTTTCTATGCAGAAGGGAGTCTGATTTTGGACTCTCCAGCTTTAGTAAATAACCCCATTGTGTCCTTGGAAGATTTATTTTTTTTCCACAAGTTTCTGGAAAATGACAAAAACTTTTTTTTTTTTTTTACACAAAATTGTGATTTAAATGATTTATTTCTTGCACAAGCCATGGGTATATGTGGAATTACACCCCAAAATACATTCTGCTACTTCTACCGAGTATGAGGATACCACACGTATGAGACTTTTTGGGAGCCTAGCCACATACAGGAGCCTGAAATCCAATGACCACTTTGAAAGCCTGAGGGTGTGTAACTTCTTCATTTCACTTCCTCACTACCTATCACAGTTTTGAAGGCTCTGACATGCCAGGATAGAACCAACCCCCCCAAATGACCCCTTTCTGGAAAGTAGACACCCCAAGGAATTTAAAAAGAGGCATGGTAAGTATTTTTCAGATCTCATTTTTTCCTCACAAGGTTTTGAAATATAAAAAAGAAAAGAAAAAATATGTTTTTGTTTTCTTTCTTCATTTTCCAAAAACTTGTGGCAACAAATGGGATCTGCAAAATACTTACCATGCTTCTTATCAAATTCCTTGGGGTGTCTATTTTCCAAAAATTGGTCATTTGGGGGGGGGGGTTTGGTGCTATTCTGGCAGTCCAGGACCTCAGAAACTGTGATAGGTAGTCAGGAAGTGTAACGAGGAAATAAAGCCCTTTAAAAGCCTGAAGGTGCTTATTGGATTTTGGGGTCCTATACTTGGCTAGACTGCCAAAATGTCTCTCACCTGTGGTACCCCCACACTCGGGAGAAGTAGCAGAATGTATTTTGGGGAGTAATTCCACATTTACATATGGCTTGTGTGAGTAATAAATTATTTAAATGCCAATTTTGTGTAATTTTTTTTTTTGTCATTTTCCAAAAAATAAATTATTCTATTGATTCAACATGCCTCTCAGCAAATAGTTTGGGGTGTCTATTTTTCCAAAAAGGGATCATTTTGGGGGGTGGGGGCATTTTATGCCCAGCATTAGAAGTTTATGCCACACATCATTCACTCTTCTAACCACCTGAAGACCAAGCCCTTTCTGACACTTTTTGTTCACATTAAAAAAATCAGTATTTTTGCTAGGAAATTAAAGTGAACCCCCAAACATTATATATTTTTTTAGAGCAGACACCCTAGTAAATAAAATGGTGGGTGCTGCAATTTTTTATCTCACATATTACTTACACAGCGATTTTTCAAACGCAATTTGTTTGAAAAATATACACTTTTTTTAATTTTAATGCACAAAAACACAATATATTGGCCAATTATTTGGTATGATATAAAAGATGATGCTATGCTGAGTAAATAGATACCAAACATGACATGCTTTAAAATTGCGCATGCCCTGTGCAATGGCGACAAACTGCATACATTTTTAATATCTATAGGCAACGCTTTAAAAGCCTTTACAAGCTACCATTTTAAATTTACAGAGGAGGTCTAGAGCTATAATTACTGCCCTTGATCGGACGTTCATGGCGATACCTCACATGCATGGTGCAATTGCTGTTTCCATACTGGCACAGGGTCAACGCTCACAACCGCAGGTGTGCGCGGGTGCGTATGGGCGAGGGTACTTTTTTTTTTTCTTTTTCTGATTTATTTAATTATTTTTACACTGTCCCTTTAATTTTTTTTTTATCACTTTTAATGCTATCTCAGGGAGGGGGAGGGGGCAGCATTTTCTCCTGCTGCTTTTAAAAGCAATCCTGCAGCTAATTAGCCACTAGAAATGCTTTTACATGAAAGCCCATTGCCGGCTGAAAAAAATGATACCAGGATGATGCCTGCAGCTGCAGGCATCACCCTGGTATAACCATTCAAAGTCCAGTGATGTACCAGTACGTCGCTGGTCCTTGTTGGGTGTATATGCTATGTTTTTTTTTTCTTTATGCAGCCTGTGGGCTGAATGAAAAAAAAGAGAAGAAATCTCTGCCAGAAAAAGTGCGTGGTATGCCCACCATTAGAAAACCTCCCTGCATCCACCCACTTCTAATGGTGGGCACACATGAAATGTGCCAACAAATATAAAATATATATGCCGAAGCATAGGGGCCATCCACCGACTGGCCACCCCAGACCCCCATGCTTCGGCATATATGCTCTTTTTTTAACTGCGGATGAAAAATCTCATCCAACAGCCCTGCCCACATTGATTTATGTCTATTCTGAGAGCAAGTTCCTGTTGCTGTCAGAATAAACAGGTCAGTGTTGCAGCTGAAAGCATTCCTACAAACAGAAATGATTAACAATAAAACAGTAACAATAAAACAGTAAAAGTAGAACAATCACAAAAAATGACAACAAAAAAAAATCAAGTTACTTACGGTAACGTCTTTTCCGGGAGTCTTTCAGGCCAGCACCTTGAGAGACCTCGGCTCCTCCCCATCTGAGGAAACACCTCCACCCTAAAATAAAAAGACCTCCACTCCCCTCCGACCTCAGTTCACCAAACATCCTCTGGTCACCTGGGGGAGACACAACGTGAGACAACGTAATCACCACAAATCATGCTCACATAAATCATATCAATACTGGGTGGGAAACCGGTGCTGGCCTGAAAGACTCCCGGAAAAGACGTTAGCGTAAGTAACTTGATTTTTCCCCTTACGTCTTTCAGGCCAGCACCTTGAGAGGATAAGCGAGTACTCACCCCTCGGGCGGGCTAACTGCTTGCAAGACCTTACGACCAAAGGCCTGCTCCTGCACCGAGACCAGGTCCAACCTGTAGTGCTTGGCAAATGTGTCATAACTGGACCATGTTGCCGCCCTGCAGATCTGCCCCGGAGATGCCCCTGCAAACTCTGCCTGAGTAGCCGCCACTGCCCGTGTGGAGTGCGCCCTAATACCGTCCGGAACCTCCAGGCCTTCCGCCTGGTATGCTCCAGAAATTGCCAACTTCAACCAACCTGCCAGCGTCCCTCTGGACGCCTTTTTCCCTTTCCTAGTTCCCTTGAAAAAAACCAAAAAAGGATTCGGTGCTTCTAAACTCCCTAGTCCTTTCTAGATACTGGAGTACGCTACTTCTGACATCCAGTAAATGAAACTTTTTCTGATCATCCCCAACCGGGTCAGGAAAAAATGAGGGAAGGACTATGTCCTGTTCCCTCTGGAATCTTTGTGCCACCTTTGGGATGAAGGATGGGTCCGTTCGAAAAACTACCCTGTCTGGAAAAACACGGAGATAGGGCGACCTGATGGACAACGCTTCCAACTCACACACCCTCCTTGCCGTGGTGACCGCTACCAAGAAGGCAGTCTTGATGGTGAGTTCGTCAATCGAGCAGGACTCCAGGGGCTCAAATGGCGTCCTCGTCAACGCACCAAGAACCCTGGCCAAATCCCACATCGGGAACGGACTGGCCCTTGGAGGCCTCTGTCTCACTAGAGCCTTAAAAAATCTAGCCACCAGCGTCTCCCTGGCCAGGGGTGTCTCCAGGAACACGCTGAGAGCAGAGATCTGGCCCATTGAGCGTGCTAACCGATAACCCCATGTCAGCCCCCGCCTGTAGAAATTCCAACACAGACACTAAGCTGTGGGTTGTCAGCAACATCTGTTCACACCAAGCAGTAAAGCGACCCCAGACCCTACCGTAAATGGCCTGGGTCTCCTCTTTTCTACTGGCCAGTAACGTGGCCACCAACCTGGGTGAAAAACCTTTCCCTAAGAGGAGCTGCCGCTCAGAAACCAAATGGTTAACCTCAACTTCCTCACGTTGGGGCAAAGGACCGGTCCCTGTGATAACAAATCCTCCCTTGGTGGCAGTTCCCAGGGCGGACAGGGGGTTAAACTCTGCAGTGTGGCGAACCAAGCCCTCCGTGGCCAGAAGGGCGCTATCAGAATCAATGAGGTCCTCTCTGTTCTGAATTTCCTCAAAACTAGGGGAAGCAAAGGAACCGGGGGGAAGGCGTAACACAGCCGGTAGTCCCATTTTTGACTCAGCGCGTCCACCGCCCTTGATCCGTCTCCGCGAGACAGGGAAAAGAAGGCCGGGACCTTGTTGTTCCCTCCCGAGGCAAAAAGGTCCACTTCCGGGGACCCCCACCTCAACACAATATCCTGAAACACCTCGGGGTTCAGGGCCCATTCCGATTCCCTGAGTCGTGTTCTGCTCAGAAAATCCGCCTTCCGGTTTAACTCTCCCCTTAAATGCACTGCAGACAGGGATGCCAAGTTCACCTCTGCCCAGGACAAGAGCGTTGCTGCCAAGGCTCCAAGGGCCCTGCTCCTCATTCCCCCTTGCCTGTTTACGTACGCCACTGTCGTGGCATTGTCCGATAGGACTCGCACATGGTGGCCCCTGATTCTCACCTGGAAGGCTTGAAGAGCCTCTGTCACTGCCCTCAGCTCCCTCCAGTTTGAGGACCTGTTCCTTTGTTCCCAGGACCATTCCCCTTGAGCCACCAATCCTCCCAGGTGGGCGCCCCAACCCCTGGAGCTGGCATCTGTCGTTACCTCCCTGGACACTGGGAAGCACCATAATAACCCCTGGGTTATACTGGACGCCCTTCTCCACCACCACAGCGACCTTTTTACACTGGGGGGAACCAGTACTCGGTCCTCTAAGGAGTGAGAACTCCCGTCCCAAACTCCCAGGATCCAACACTGGAGGGGACGCATATGCAGACCCGCCCATTGCACTGCCGGGATGGAAGCAGTCAGTAGACCCAGTACTGACATGACCTGCTTTATCGTTATTGGCCCATTTCCCTGAACCAGTCTGATCCCAGCTTCTAGCTTGGACACCTTCTCTGGGGTCAGGCTGACCCTCTGCCTCACTGAGTCCAGAGAGTAACCCAGGTAAACCATCTTCTGAGAAGGCACCAGACAAGACTTCTCCAGATTCACCATCCACCCCAGGTGTTCCAGATGGCCCCGCACTATACCTAGATTCCACAGAAGGTGAGCCTCTGAATCTGCGAAGAGCAGCAAGTCGTCCAGATAGGCTATCACTGAAATTCCCATCAAACGAATAGGCACCAGTGCCTCCGTCAGAACCTTGGTAAAAATTCGCGGAGAGGAGGACAGGCTGAATGGAAGAGCCCTGAACTGCCAGTGTCGCACTCCTCCCTCTCCCTGCACTGCCAACCTGAGGAATCGCTGAGAAGTTTCCGCAATGGGCACGTGCAGGTATGCATCCTGCAGGTCTATGGACGCCATGAAGGACCCCGGCGGGATCAGGGACCCGACTGTAAATATAGACTCCATGCGGAACCTCCGGTAACGCACAGATCTGTTGAGGGGTTTTAGGTTCAAAATCAGCCGGAAAGCTCCCGACGGCTTTTGAACCAGAAATACATGGGAGTACACCCTCTTCCTTTGTTCCCCTTCTGGGACCCTAACCACAACCCTTCGGTCCTCTAGATCCTCTAAAGCAGTGATCAGGGCAGCGGCCATTGTCGGGTTTCTCGGACGCGACGTCACCAAATATCTTTCGGGCGGTGTTTTCACGAACTCCACCCGATAACCCCTTCTGACAATATCCAGAATGAAGGGGCTGGTGATCACCGCTTCCCACTGCGGGAGGAAGGCCATCAATCTTCCTCCCACAGGAGGCACCGAGTCAGTGTGTCTTCCGGGGCTGCTCAGGAGGGCGAAAAATCGCTCCTCCCCTGCCCCGACCTCTCTGTCCTGTAGGCCTACCCTGGCCCACCGATCTAAGGCTCAGTCTCCTTAATGGACGGGCCCTACGCGTCCCTCCCTCCGGTAACTTCCTTTTGAGGGGAAAAGATTTTTTCTTGTCTGCCGTTCGGTCCAGCGATTCCTCCAACCCTGGGCCGAAGAGACAATCTCCTGTGAGAGGGATACCGCACAGTCTGACTTTGGAAGTGATGTCCCCTTGCCATGTCTTTAACCATAGTGCCCTCCTAGCTGAATTGGTGAGAGCCGCAGACCTAGCCCCCAACCTCACCGACTCAGCCGATGCATCCGCAATATAACCTATCCCCTGCAGAAGGGTCTCAAAAGAGGCCAGGATCTTCTCTTTGGGGGAGTCCGCCACTATATGAGCCTGCAACTGAGTAAGCCAGTACTCCAAGTTTCTGGCTACCACTGTCGAGGCCATGGCTGGTTTCAGATTATACAAGGTAGAGTCCCAGGCTTTTCTAAGAAGGGATTCCGCTCTCCTATCCAGCAAATCCGGTAGGACCCCCATGTCCTCAAACGCCAGGTCAGTCCTCCTAGTCATTTGGGAGAAAGCTGCGTCTAGTTTGGGGTTCTTGTTCCACACTGCAGCGGGATCCTCACTAAATGGAAACCATCTTTTTAACGATTTAGAAAAGAACGGTTTTCTCTCTGGGTCCTGCCATTCCTTCTTAATAGTCTCGATTAAGACGTCATGTACCGGGAAGATTCCGTAACTATGCTCCTGCAACCCTTGATACATCTGGTCATGGAGAGATAGGGTCTTAACCTCCTCCTTTATGTCCAGGGTCTCATAAATTGCCCCCAAGAGCTCATCCACCTCCTCTAGGGACAATTTATACCGGGAGGAACCCCTACTTCCCTCTGAGGGACCCTCCCCTGCAAACTCCTCCTCCGACCGGGAATCCCCCAATGGTTCCCCCTTATCCCTAGCCACGAGAGGCTCCATTCTGCGACTTAAGGTCGCTGGGGGGGGGAAGCGTAGACTGGGGAAGCACAAACCGCTCCATGAGCGATTTAAAGGAGTCAACGGTGCTAGTCAGATCCTTTACCTATCTAGCTAAGTCCCCCTGCTCAGGCCTGTCTTCCCTCACCAACCCCTCTATGCATGGGCCACACAGCACCTTCCTCCAGGATTCTCTTAACACTTCCTTGCAGGACGGGCATCTCCGTTTGGGCTCTTGGTGTTTTGTCTTAGCCCGAGCCTTGCCCTGAAAAACATAAAGGGGCAAGGGGGGAAGTCACCATACTACCCAGTATCCTCTTCCCTGGCAGAGCCTAAGGGCCTGCACACACGCAGACCCCCTGCCTTTACCCTACCGGGAATGCCTCTGGAGCTAGGGGATAACAGATAGGGGAGGCCTCCACTGAGGCACCTTACCTGCAGCTGGCTGGTGCTGGCGTCTCCTGGTCCCGGTGCCTCCGACATCGCGCTCCGGGAGGGTGGTCGCTTGGTGCAGGCCTGTCCCCCAGGCTACTATGCACCGCACCGCCTTTTAAATTTCGCGCGCCGTGGATAAGGGCCGCGAGCGGAAGTCGCGGCCCGGGGTGAAGCCCCGCCCCTTCCGCCGGAACTCACCGTCTCCCGGTGTCCGGCCCAGCAAACAAGCCTGCCAGCATGGGAAGGAGCGAGACCTCACCCCGATCCTCACCAGACCGTACCACGGCCACCCCGACACCCCAACTCGCCGGAGGGGGTCGGGGGGCGAAGTGCAGGAACGTGCCAAGCCCCGTCACCCGGGGTGCGCGCCCGCTGCTACGCAGCCTGCCCAGGGAGGATGAGCAGCCGGACCCTCCGGCCTTCACTCCCGGCTGCCTTAGGCCTGACAGCCGGCTATCCGGCCCTAGGCCCCCCTGCCATCTGGATGACAGCACCTTGAGCTTCCTCGTGTCTCCCCACCAGAGGAAACACCTGAACTGAGGTCGGAGGGGAGTGGAGGTCTTTTTATTTTAGGGTGGAGGTGTTTCCTCAGATGGGGAGGAGCCGAGGTCTCTCAAGGTGCTGGCCTGAAAGACGTAAGGGGAAAACTATAACTATTTTTGGTTTTTAAATTTTTTTATTTTTTTGGGGGGATTTGTATTTTTAATTTTTAGTGAGTCTTCACCTTCGCTCTCACCTGACATGCTCCGAATCCTGTAGGCCTCTTCACTAGAGTACCTTTGGTTGGACATTTTGGCCACTAAATTTATAGGTACCTAGTGCGACTCACGGGAGACTCACAAAGAGCGCCTGGCTGTCAGGGACTGCTTCAACCGCTACAGAAAATTTACCGACACGTGCTAACAGAGATCAGGTCTGATTCTGTGAACACTGCGGTTTTGTGTGTAAAGTATCAAGTGACAGTTATCTACTGACACTGCACTTGCTGGGGAAGAAGGGGGGGGGGGGTCGTAAGGGGCTAAACGCAGGTGTCGGGGCTGATCCCGCTAACGCTGCATTTTTGGGGACACTATACTAATGTGAACGCTGGTATATCGCTGATCTGATCAAAGATATTGATCCAATCAGACACTATACTAGCAATGGAGGTTTAGTGTGCAAGTGAGCGTGTTCCTGGCAATCAAAGGGTTAAATATGATTACTGGTGTACTAGCGGGCAATCTGATGGTTTCTGGGATGGGCGCTAACTGACGCTAACATGGTCAGAAGTCGCCAGTGACACTAATACAGTAATCAGTAAAAATCTATGCACTGTAAACAATGACACTGGTAACAGGACAGTGAAGGGGTTAACTGGGGGGGGGCGATCAATGGGTTAAATGTGACCTAGGTGTGTTCTAACTGTTAGTGTAGTACTTTGTACTCATGTTTTCTGTGTCTTCTTCTCTCTCTGGGATGGAATGTGCCCTGGCAGAGAAGATTTACATCATATCCTGTCCTGTGTAACTGTCAACACAGGATAGGATAGGACAGAGACCGATCATTCAACTTCAGCCGGACATTACTGGCTGAAATTGAATGATTGATCCCTCAGGGATCGAATCGTGATACACGCGGGTCAGCGGAGGCGCATGCGCGCCCCCCCTGCCTGCGAAAACATCGGGAGTGTGAATGATGTTTATAAATGTGATTTTGTGCAGCGGTGCCGCCTTGCCGCCGTATATGTACTGTGGCTGGTCGGCAACCGGTTAATAATAATAATAATACAAACAATACCAGTGTAATTTTTTTTAAAGAATCAACTACTATAACTATTACAATAAAGTAAACTAGTACAATAAAGTTGCAAAGCAAACAGACAATCCCCGCAGGATGGATCCGATCCATCCTGTGGGGATCGTCTGCTTTCTTTATAACGTACCTTTTCTTGGAGCGAGTCCAGTGTCACCCAGTATAGGTTGCATGCCGGCGATCCCGCATCCTGCGTGGATCGTCGGCATGCAACCTATACGGGGTGACACCAGACCCTCTCCAAGAAAAGGTACGTTGTAAAGAAAGCCGACAATCCCCGCAGGATGGATCGGATCTGCAGATTGAGCATAATGGATCGGAGTCCGATCCATTATGCTCAATCTGCAGATCCAATCCATTCTGCGGGGATCGTCGGAGGGAGTGTCACCAAGTGTTAGCGCACCGGGTGACACTAACCCTAGGGACTCCTCTGGATGGGAGATCAGCAGGGGAGTGTAGAAGAGTCAGTGGGGCAGTATACAGAGGTTCAGTAGGGCACAGGATAGGGGTCAGCATCCCAGTAAAAAAACCCTTTCCCAGCACAAATCTTTGCACCCCAATCCTGCCTCCAATGCCCCCAATTCCCTCATCCTAGCACAAATCTCCCTCACCCAAAAAATCATCCACATTCACCTTCCTCTCAAATTTCCCATCCAAGAACAAATCTCCAAATTCAACCCCCCCCCCAGTCCCCCCTTAACCCAAATTTCCTCACCACCTCCTAGCACAACCCCCCCCCCCCCCCCCCGCTAATTCCTCGTTCAAGCACATATCCCCCCAATCCCCCCTCCTAGCACAAATCCCTCCAATCCCCTCTCCTAGCGCAATCGCCCCCATCCCCCCTTCTAGCACAAATCTCCCCGCTAATCCCCCTCCTAGCACATATCCCCCATCCCCCTTCTAGCAAAAATCCCCCCTCCCCCAAATCCCCATCCTCCAATCCCCTCTTTATGACAAATTCCTCTAAATTCCTACTCCTAGCACAACCCCTTCCAAAGTACCCTCCCAGCACAGATCCTCTCCCTTTCCAAATCCTCTGCCCCCACTTAGCCCAAATCCCCCGTTTCCTCTTAGCACAAATAGGTACAAACATTTCCCCCATGCCCCCTCCTGGCTTAAATTCCCTCAAATCCTTCTCCTAACAGAAATCCCCCCCCCCCAACCGCCGTTACCCTTTCCAGCACAGCCCCTCCTCATCCCAAGCACAAATGACTGTTTCCCCCCACACCTCCCCCCTCATTATGTACAATTTGCCTGTAAGCCCCCCCCCCCCCAACTTACAGTCTGGAAGAGCGGTGCTGTGCTCTGCCCCCTCCTCCTGTCAGAACAGAGCTGCTCCATATAGCTGATGACACAGGATCGCTCTGACCATGGGGCTGTACACAGTTTCATTACTCGCCCCGATCTACATTTACTGCTGTGGGAGATAAGCGGTCCTTGGAGGAGATAGGGGCAGGTATTGAAACTGTGTACAGTCCGATGGACGGAGCGATCCTGTGTCATCAGCTATATGGAGCAGCGCTGTTCTGACAGGAGGAGGGGGCAGAGCACAGAACCGCTGCTCCTTGCTCTGTCCTCACTTTCAGGACTTTACTCCAGGCTTCCTTTTCTTTGTCCCGCCTCTAAGTCTGGGCATGGGGGCGAAGGAGCTCAATAATCTGGGGGGGGGCACAAGTGAAATCTAGGGGGGAGCAGCCCACCCCAGCACCCCCTTAGATTTGGCCATTTTTTTCAAAGCATTAAATACTATAACTTCTACAATCATAAAATGGCTAATAATATTAATAATAAAAATACTAATAATAATTATTTTTTTATTTTTTTTTATTTTTCAAAGTATTAAATATTATAACTACTACAATCATAAAACTGCTAATAATATTAATCATATTAATAATATTACATTTTTTGTAGTTTAAATTTTTTTTGTTTTTTCAGAGCATTAAATACTATAACTATTAAATCATAAAACGGCTAAGAATATATAATAATAATAATACTAATAAAAAAAGATTTTTGTTTTTTTTTGTTTTTTTTCAAAGCATTAAACTATAACTACTACAAGCATGGTTAAAACAGGTAAACATGTATAATATATAATAATACAATCATAAAACGGCTAATATATATATTAATAATAATACTAATAATAATAATAATAAAAAGAATTTTTTTGGCTTTTTTTTGTTTTTTTTGTTTTTTTGGGTTTTTTAATTTTTTTTTTTCAAAGCATTAATCTATAACTACTACAAGCATGGTTAAAACAGGTAAACATGTATAATATATAATAATACAATCATAAAACGGCTAATATATATATTAATAATAATAATAATAATAATAATAATACTAATAATAATAATAAAAAGATTTTTTTTGGCTTTTTTTTGTTTTTTTTGTTTTTTTGGGTTTTTTAATTTTTTTTTTTTTTTCAAAGCATTAATCTATAACTACTACAAGCATGGTTAAAACAGGTAAACATGTATAATGTATAATAATACAATCATAAAACGGCTAATATATATAATAATAATACTAATACGAAGAAGAATACGAAGAATACGAAGAAGATGAAGAATAATACGAAGAAGAAGCAGAATAATACGAAGAAGAATACGAAGAAGAAGAAGAATATGAAGAAGAAGAGGAAGAATTTTTTTTTTTTTTGGCTTTTTTTTGTTTTTTTTTTTGTTTTTTTGGGGTTTTTTAATTTTTTTTTTTTTCAAAGCATTAATCTATAACTACTACAAGCATGGTTAAAACAGGTAAACATGTATAATATATAATAATACTAATAGTAATATATAACTTGGAAAAAAAAATATTACATACACAACAACAGTTGTCATATACATTACCAACACAGCTGATGTCATCCAGGCATTTGAAGCAAGATGATCAAATTATGGAGCACAATATAAGGAAAGGTAATAGCACCATCATCACCAATTACATAACCAATCCGCATGTCTCCAATCCGCAGGTCTCCATTGACGTGTTGGTGTATGTTGTGAAGCAGGAGTAGCTGGTTGGAAAAATCAGTCCGGCAGAGTGGACAGGTGGGGTTCTCTTCAAACCATCGCCAGATGCAGCTGGTGTGGAACTTGTGATTGCAGGCCAGGATGGTCGTGTTCTCTCCATCTTCACAACCTGCCAAACAAATGGGACTGTAGTGACTTTTGGGGACTATTTATCAAAAACATAATTTCATTCCAACAGCAAACCAGCCTAGCTGTCTGTTAAGGGTTAACTTTTCTTGGTTAGAATTCAAATGACCTTCTAGTGAAATTACACACACACAATGAGTAGAAGGGACTCTTTCCAGAGACTATAGACTATTTGAATCTCTACAGGTGGTCCCAAGACAGACAATTGTGAGAGCTTATGTTGGTGACTCTGAGACTGGGAAAAAGTATATATTATCCACAAGTGCTATTTGTCTATTGGAGTTGAGGAGATTGCACCTACAAAAAAGCTAATTAGACAGTCAAATACAACATTGGACTTCCAAACAGTGAGTCACCGCACCTGATCGAATTAACAATACGTAAGACCATACTTGTAAGTCTGAGAAGATTAAACAAAACCTTGGAGAGAGTGATAAGCCAACAGACTTCTCAAAGGAAGGCTACAAGGATAACTGGTTGTTTACCCTATTATCTTTACAATGGACAAGTAAACAGCGGTTTCCTGGGTCATTCCTAAGACCCAAAAGGTGAAACTCAGAACTTATATTTCTACTCACAAAGACATAAAAGAAAAGACACATTATTCACACTCTTTCTCAAACAAAAATATATTCAGCAGAGTTGGGGATTGTATACCACTAAATTGAGTATGAAATGGTGAAAAGTAAGATATTTTGTGAATTGGTATCAGTTGTATGTTTCTATCAGGAAGCAAATGTTTTCACACAAGTTTGAACCTCAGGGAAATGAATAACTGAATACATATATATCTTCTATGGTTCCTATCCAGGACATTATAGGTAGAATCAAATATATATTTGGATGAGACGTCTATTTAATACCTAAAATCACCTTGGGTTCCACCCCAGGTATGAGTCATCATAAATACTCAAATTGTTTTGTGATCCCTGACTGCCCCCCAGTGGACAAGTGAGAGATAGCTTAGGTACATACACTTCTCGACCGGCCAATCAAAAAAGCCTGTTGGGAGGGTCTTTTAGAACAATGGTTTGGATGGTATAAAAAAGCCATGCACCTCATTTAAAAAAAAACACACACAAAAAAGAAACAAGCTACCAAAGGAGAACAACAAGCTGAAGAAATCTGACGAGGCTGAAATCCATCCCATCTGAAGAGCTACTACTTAATCCTTTCAAACTTTTAAAGACTCCTACTAAACTTCTAAACTCTCTGTACTTCTACCATCCTACATTTTTCCAACATCACCACCTATTACACTATCTCTCACTTGCTCCCTGCGGCCATCCCTGAAGGCGTTTCAATTGCCAGCTGAATCCACTGGGGAGGCGTCATAATCCAGGTTCTGGGTGTGGTGAGACTGTTTAGATCTAATATTGTATTGTATATTTTTCTCTGTTGCTTAGAGTGATAATAATTACATTAGAGTGATGATAATTACAGTAGAGTGACAATAAGTGTATTGGGTGTTCATATATATGTAGAGAGATCCAGATTATTACTGCTAAAATTGTTAGGTGTCATATTGAAAATTATTCATATTGCATAAAATTTATTTCTATTGGATATAGTACGATTTATCAGAGAATATTTTCTTCCATTTCTATGGCCACGTTTTGGGAGAAATGACCTCTGAAGTACTATAAATTAACATTTATTACCAAATCTAATTTTAATCTTTATTATCATTATTTAGAATATTGTTGGTGTATAATATTGGTATAGTATATCTTTGATCGTGTGTACCAGTATCCATTCATCACCAGTCTTTTGCGTTTTGTGTTAATATATATATTATTTTTGTACATAAATAAATGTATCTATTTATTTATTATAAGGCAATTTTTGTGTGTGTAGCCCTGTTTTGGGGGGTTATGTGAAATGGCCCACACCAAACAAGCTATGGCGCTAACCTGTATATGAGTAGGCAATCCTGAGCCTTCGCTATATGGAAGAGGGGGTTGTGATAATACAAATGGCAGTGCCTCCACCTAGAATAGGGATCCTGCAATTGAGGAGATTCACCCCTTTCTAGGAATGTAACAGGTAGACAACTTAAAGTAACTATACATAGCAGTATTAATGCACCCACTTATATTTCTAACATGAAAACATGTCACCACACCTGTATGAGATTAATGCAAAGTTTATATAAAGCAGCCATATAAAACAGGATGCATAAGAATAACATTCAGGAATTACAATTTACCATAAATTGGGAGGTTGCAATTATACCCGGGTATATGTGCATGTAGTATACAGAATACCTCCAACCATGGGTTATAGCGCAGTCCGGTTGCAGGGGCCCCTGGAGAGGTGAGAGTCAATAAGATGCACGCTTCCACTTTAGATGCTGTGATGGCGTCCAAGTAACATGTGGATGATTGCACGGCTTGTCTGAAGATCGGCGATGCATCACCTAAAAGGATAAAATGCCCTATCTATCCTTACTCTTAGTCCCTATCCCTAAACTGGGCTGTCACTGCAACCGGGCCTCTATCTGTCTAAGTGGCCGTCGGATGCCTAACCTACCTCTAGCCTAATCTATCCAACACTCCCTATGCTAATCCTAGCTAAAGAGAGATCCAGACCAATAAGGCTCTTTAAGCAAAGAGGCTGCAAAGATACACTGCAATTAACAGAAAGTTCACCTGACAGTCTTATGCAAATGAAATACTGATCTATATATATATATATATATATATATATATATATAGACAACTATAAGGATTCTGCAGTGTGTAAATACATTGATAATGAACCACAACTCTCTCTCTTACAGAGATATTAGGGTTCCTATACAGAAGTTGAAATATAACAGAGGCAGACCTAATCTGCTTCAGTAACAACTAGATATATAGCAGCCTTGTTAATCTGGATCATTACTCACAGAATCACCATATAGTTCTCCCCAGATACACAGCACATGGCAGGCTGGTACCCTCTGCCTGATACTTCCTGGAAAACAAAACTATATAACATCCTGGGGTTTCTTGACCTCCGTGTAGGGGCAGGAAGCACACCTAGGGACTTGTCTGTAATGGGACCTCTATGGTAGTGGCTGTATATGAACATAAACAAACCACAACTAGTGTATAAAACAACAGTTCCCTACATGTGTATGGTACGAAATCATACTGGCTAAAAGGACTCAAGGTATAATAATAAGTGGTGATCAAATTAGTAAGGTGTCCAAATTATTGGTTCATTAAATTTTTGCCGTATTTTAACGGCTGGAGGCACTGTGATATTCTGTTTAAGGGAAAAGGACATCGCCCTTCATAAATAGAATAAATTCTTACATAAACCACCACAGGACACACACTTACCTCCTCCTCGGCGCGCTGCTCCATGGCCGGTGGTGGGTGGTTCTCAGGGGCCCTGTCGTGCTGCTCCATGGCCAGTGGAGGATGGTACTCAGGGGCCCTGGCATGCTGCTGCATGGCCGGAGGTGGGTAGTGCTCAGGGGCCCTGGCTCGTTCTCTTGGTGAACGACTCCGATGGGTGGAGGCCTCCTCCCGTCTCCGATGACGCTGGACTCTGGACCTAGTCCGATGGGCGATCGGAGACTCTCCGTCCTCCTGATGTGAAGGCCTCCCACGGGATGGGCGTCGTGAAGGCCGAGAATTATATAGTAGTGATAATAGGAATCGAAATCCGTATAAATGGCGATAATCTCTGTCAGTCGCAGGAGACAAGCTCTGATGCTGCTTATGGCTCGGATACCAGGGCAACATTGAGGTGAGCTGCAGCCTGAGGGCTGAGCTAACCGGACTTCCTGCCAATCACACTCTGCCACCTCACACCAGCTGTCATTTTTCAGGCCTACCTATTTTGTTTGACGCTTGTACGCAAATAAATTTGATATCATTTTATTGATTTGACAGAAATTTGACAGTCTTTTGGTGAGTTTAATGGTTATTCATAAAAGCGGCCACAAGAGGTCAGTAGGTGTGATTGTGCCGTAGCGGTAATACCGCCTCCCGCCATAGATGTCTCCCTTCCCAGTCAGCTCCAATACACATCATAGAGTTGGGCTTTCTGTCCTACGGAGGCCATTTTATTCTATCTAATGTACGGGGGAGAGGAGAGAAGAAGCTGAGAGTGAGGGAGGGCTAGAGATACCGTCTCTGAGGTGATGGCGACCCGGGAGAGCCCAGGTGAGGAGGTGAGGGGGGGCAGATGGTCGGGGGGGAGCAGCATGGAGGCGACATAGGGGTAAGATGGAGGAGGTTGGGGGGGGTATATTATGTATGGAGAGGCTGATAGGTGATGGGGGGGTGAGGGACAGACAGCTGGAGCTCCACCATCACTTGTCCCCCCCCCCCACCTGTCCATAGTAACACGGCACTGTGCAGAAAGCCCCCCAATAACCCCCCCAGCAGCTGTGCCAGGGTTCTAACCCCCCCAAACATGTGGCCTATACTTCTTCATGAAAGCAGAATTGCGCTCACAAATGTTTGCCCCCCACTGCATGGATCAGCTACTTGTTTTTTCTCGGGGGGAGCACAAAGCTCATACTCGGCTGACCCGCACAGCCCCACTGAACGGGGAAAAGTCATTTGTACCCAGAATTCTGCTTTACAATGATGTCCAAATTGTGTCCAAGTGCTGCACAAGCATCCAGTGAGCCCCGGTTCACACTGGTGCGGCACTGAAATCACACTACTTCAGCGCCATTCCAGAGCCGCATATCAGTGCGATTTGCACCGCCGATTTCATTGCGGCTTGCAGCCTCATATAACAGAAGTCTATGCAAGTCGCAATGAAATCAGCAAAAAGTCGTTCAGGAACCTTTTTCATAATCGCTGCAATATGAGTCTCTGCAATATGAACGGCTCCATTGCTGGCAATGGGGTGCAATTTGTCATGCAATTTTGGAGCTTTTAAATCACATGACAAGCCGCACCAGTGTCAAAGTGCCTCGACTTGTATCAGAGTGCTGCAATGTTCACACTTGTTCCTGGAGTGTTTCTATCCATAAACAAAGAGCTCCACAACACTCTTCCCTTGTCCTGTACCTCACACTGTCACAACGTGAGGAAAGGACTGCCGATAATCGGCAAATGGCACAGAACAGGTCGGCACTGATAATCGGTGCCCATCAGTGCCGCCTATCAGTGCCCATCATTGTTCCATATCAGTGCGGCATCATCAGTGCCTCCTCATTAATGCCTCCTCATCAGTGCTGCCTATCAGTGCCCGCCCAGGCCAATTTTCAGCTTTCAGCGCTGTTGCACTTTGAATGACAATTGCGTGGTCATGCAACACTGTACTCATATGAAATTTATATATTTTTTTTTTTAGACAGAGCTTTCTTTTGGTAGTATTTAATCACCACAGGGTTTTTTTTTTTGCTTAACAAACTAAAAAAAGATTGTAAATCTTGAAAAATATTTTTTTTTTAGTTTCTGTTATAAAATGTTGTAAAAAGGAATTTTTTTCTCCTTCACTGCTGTGCACTAATGAGGCGGCACTGATGGGCATCACTGATGGGCACTGAAAGGCATCACTGATATATGGCACTGATAGGTGTCACTGAAAGGCAGCTCAGATGGGCAGTGATATGTGGCACTGATGTGCACTGGTAGGCACTGACAGGTGGCACTCATGGGGCTACACTGATCATCAGTGCCCTGATGATCAGTGTACATGTCCTCTCTGAGGAATGCCGCTTACCGGCTCTCCTCTCACGCGCTGTCAGTGTGAGGAGAGGAATGCCGATAACCGGCATTTCCTTGTTTACATGTGATCAGTTGTGATTGATCACAGCTGATCACATGACAGAGTCGACGTCATTGACTCTTTCCTCTGATCGGTGATCCGCTGTTTCCCGGGGACACAGCGCACCACTGTTCGCCGCTTGCCCCTGGGGGCACACATTCGCAGATAGAGTGGGAGGACATCATATGACGTCCTCCTGTCATTTCCTTCTATATTTCCTTCCTTTTAAATACCACCAAAACAAAGCTCTGTGTGTGTTAAAGAAATGATAAAAATGTCATATGGGTACAGTGTTGCATGACTGCGCAATTGCCATTCCATTGCCATTGTGAGAGCGCCGAAAGCTGAATATTGTCCTGGGCACGAAGGGGGTAAAAGTGCTCGGTAGGCAAGTGGTTAAATAAATGTGACAGGTAGAGTTTTATGACAGAAGAGATCCAATCGCTTTCTGCCGTCATAGATGCTTCCCCCGCCTGTCAGCTGTCATGTACACGGAGTCTCCCAGCTCAGAGTACATTTTTCAAGAATACAAGCTCTACTGCAAATGTAGTAATTAGATTGTTGAAACCATTTTCCAGTGACAGAAGTGATTACAATGGTCCGCTTTTATTTATGAACGTAATTCCTTTATCCCCCCAAAAAACCCTTTTGCTGTAACTGCTTGTGTAGCGGCAGTGTGAGCTGAAGTTTGGCTTTAATTTGTTAGTGTATCAGAATCTGCTAGTACACGTAACACTCCCCTCCCCCCCCAGACTGACAGTGCTGCTGTCCTTGTGTGTACCTGTGCTCCTTCATCCAGAGTAGGGCACTCTAATACAGGAGGTGTGTTACTGGCAGGATCACCAAATCTAATGCATGGATCACATCCAAGGATTGGTACACGACAATATATGACATTTTTGTTTTTGGGCTTAGTACGGCTTTAAGTCAGTGTGTTGTGCGGTTTTATTGTGCAGCTGTCTGTGCAGCACTGAACCATTTGTAGGTATTGCTTTAGGCAGCATTACAATGAAACTGGACAGAACATTAGCAGAACCAGAACTACAACATGGTCCCGTCCAGTCTGGAGTGGGAACGCTGTGTTAAGGTGCTCTCATCCTCACACTATGGCAAAGCCTTGTTTGGTTTGTGGAATGGGGAAATAATATCGGAGGGGATCCATTTCACTCTCCAGGTAAATATCCTTCTCCAGAGTTTTCACATCAGGAAGGTGGGGGATGGGGGGGTCCTCTCCCCTGTGTAAGCTCTGAGCAGAGTCATTGTAGCTGATGACTGAACACACACAGTGGGCAATAAAGATTGCCTGCTACTTGGGAAGGCACACCCATTGCTTTCCTCTTCATAGGGAAACGTGCGGCTTTACTTGTAGCTTTGAGCAAGAGTATGCCAGTCAGCTGTGGTTGTTGTGACGCTTTTATGTTTCTGTGGCAGGGCGGATGAATGGGTTTCAGCTGCAGTGGACTTAGTTCCTTCCAGAGCAGATTTTGATGGATGTGAGCTGGAATCCACCTGGATACCCTGACAAGGACGGATCGTAGAACCTACTGCTGTTTGGGACCATCAGCAAGTCCTACAGCCAGAACCGGGCTCCTTTGGTTACCGATCCATTCTTTGATATGCATACAGGCATTGCCGAGCTTATAGGTAAGTTTTAGAAGCCAAGACATGAAACTTTATTTATATTACAAAATGCTTCTTAGTTTGTACCTTTTAGGATCTCTTGTGAGATAATTGGTATGTGTATGGCCCAATTAGCAAGATCTGTTTCCATTACTGCAAGAGAACCGACCGTCCCAATGGTGCAAGTCCTTTGCAGACTAGTCGCCATTCATTAGTTGTAGCACCGGTGTTTTCCAAAGTTGGCATGTCTCAAACAAAGCAGTTTAGTAGAAATTGCAGCTTGCAACATTTGTCCCGGGGAAAGGGTCCAATAAAAAAATATCCTGAAATATTTAGCTGTAGTGTTTAACCGCTTTCCCACCGTCCTATAGCAGAAATACTTCTAGAGGGTGGAAGGGGTGTGCAAAATCACATGTGTATATTTATATACGTGATTTTGCATTTCTGGGTAGGGGGCGTGCACGGCCTGGGCTGAAAATCACCCGGTCCCGGCCAATGATTTCCCGCCGGCACCCGGCGATCACCGTGTATCACGGTCCGGGTAGAGACCTATTTGTAAACAAACAGATCCCTCCTCTGTCAGCTCCTGCAAACTGCTTTGTATGGCTCTGCATTGCAAAGCCATACAAAGCAGTGTGCTTACAGTGTAAAGCGCACACACAGCGAAACAGCACACAGTTAACCCTTTGATCGCCCCAGAAGTTAACCCCTTCCTGCCCAGTGCCATTAGTACAGTGTCCGTGCTTTATATTAGTACTGATCGCTATTTTGGTGTCACTGGTGATCTCATTGACAGTTAGTGTCCCATTCCACGTCGCTCAGTGTTAGAATGCCCCCCTGCAGTCCCACTATAAGTTGCTGATTTTAAAATATATAAAATATAGCGCCACGGAACACAGTGTAAAAATAGCTTCAAAACCTAACCTATAAAAATAGGGTGCGTAAATCAAAAAAATATATATAGGTTGCGCTAAACAAAATGAATAAACGAATCAAAAAAATATTGCAGTCAAAAATTAAAATGCAATCAAACAAATGATATATAAATCCATAATATTGTGAAGTTCATAAAAAGTCCAAAGTAATACGTCATGAAATAATAGTTGATCCAAATATCACCAAAAGTGCATCCAGCACCGAATGAATTGAATAAACTCACCATGGGACGTCATGTGAAGACGTCGATGGCGAAACGCATGGGGCGGAGCCTTTGGATGTGACGTCAGGACGTTCCCGAGTCGTTGATACGGCGCATGCGCAGCCAGGCTGGGTCCGTGTCTGTGATATTCAACGCGCTGTTCATGCTGGTGTCGGCTAAGACACTGCTTTTTGTAAGTGCAATGTGTTTTGAGTAAATTGGAAGTTTTATGAAGTACTGCACCATAAGTCTTTATTCCCTTGTATTTTGAGTGGAGGTCTGATCATCCTAAAGAGTCGGTGATTGAGGGGTGAAGTGGATCTGGATGATATATATTCCCTGCAGAGTATTGCTCCCTGGATACCAGTTACTAAATTCCCAGTGTTGCAGCCCCAAGTTATTGATCATTGCTCCCAGAGCAGAAAGCGTTCTATGCTGATTTATAACATGATCAGCATCTCGCTCTGGTGAGTTTATTCAATTCATTCGGTGGTGGATGCACTTTTGGTGATATTTGGATCAACTATTATTTCATCACGTATTACTTTGGACTTTTTTTGGACTTCACAATTTTATTAAAAGAGATGAGATATCGTGCGCTGGGTATAGAATATGTAGTAGCCGCTAGCATTAAAAGGTACCTCGAGAACCCATACACAGTATACAATATAAAATAAAAAATGCAGCGCTAAGTAAATAAATGATACTGGTCATAATAAACTGGAAAGTGTTAAAAACCAGAGATCTAAAAACAATGCGTAATAAAATCAATATGTAGGTAATAAAACTCTATCAGATAACAACAATAAAGTGCTGAGATAATGGTGGTGATGCGTGCACATAATCTCCAAATATCAAAGTCTTGTGGCTTCCGTGGTGATAAAGACAAACATTGCACTAACCAGATAGCGCCAAGGAAATGCGCACGGAGCAATTAAGACCAGCTCCTGGTACTCGGGGTATATGATACTGGAAGGAAGTGGTGTCATCTATGTAGTAGCCACTAGGTGTCCTCCATCTGAGAGAAAAGCATCCAGGATCCAGGAATGTCAGCCACAGCCACCAGGGGGGGTTTTGTTACACACAGCTCCCAGCCACAGCAAAGTACCTTCAAAACACCGGCTCCCAAGGAAATAAAGAGCCCGCAGAGAAGGCCTCCAATAGTGTGATCATGTTTTATTCAGGGGTAAAACAAATAACAAATAGAAAACCAACTTACATTAGTAGCTGAGCCGCCAGGAGACAGCTGGCTTGGTAGTACATGTACAAGAAGCAGTGAAATGGCACTTCCCTGACGCGTATCGTGTCCATACACATCATCAGAGGGAATCCTTGGCGCTCTCTGGTTAGTGCAATGTTTGTCTTTATCACCACGGAAGCCACAAGACTTTGATATTTTGAGATTATGTGCACGCATCACCACCATTATCTCAGCACTTTAATGCACTTTATTGTTGTTATCTGATAGAGTTTTATTACCTACATATTGATTTTATTACGCATTGTTTTTATATCTCTGGTTTTTAACACTTTCCAGTTTATTATGACCAGTATCATTTATTTACTTAGCGCTGCATTTTTTATTTTATATTGTTCACAATATTATTGATTTATATATCATTTGTTTGATTGCATTTTAATTTTTGACTGCAATATTTTTTTGATTAGCTTATTCATTTTGATTAGCGCAACTTATATATTTTTTTGATTATAAGATGCTGATTGCTACCATTACTAGTATAAAAAACAAATTCCACTATATATACCTCCATTTGTAGACACTATAACTTTTGCATAAAACAATTCATTTACATGTATTGGGATTTTTTTTTTATCAAAGACATGTCGCAGAATACATTTTGGCCTAAATTTGTGACGAAATTTGATTTTTAAAATTTTTTTACTGAATGTGTTTATTAGGAAAAAGTCAACAATAATTTTTTTTTTTCTCAAAATTTTCGGTCTTTTTTTTTTTTCTTTTTATAGAGCAAAAAATAAAAACCACACAGGCGATCAAATGCCACCGAAAGAAAGCTCTATTCATGGGAAAAAAGGACGTAAATTTCTTTAATATTTAATATTTTTACTTTGTTATTTATTACTTTTCTTTACCCTCTCACAACCAGAGGACCTTTGTGTCCATGCCCCCTCCGCTTGACTGCTTTTATGTTTGAATATTTGTATAGGCAATTAAATGTACAAATTATAGGAACATCGCATCCAAGACTTAGCAGGTAATTTAAAGAGTAACTTCACTTTTGTTGAGAAAAAAACCTTCCCCTCTGGGTGATGTATTTACATTGCAAGGGTTCCTACCTTTTGTTATTCTGAAAGAATAGCTGTTTGTGTCCCATGTTCAGAGTGAATTTTTATAGGAGTGGTTTTATAATTATCAATTAGCTGCTGCACCTGCAAGGCTCTGGGGAAGTTGGTAGGGTCTGCATCCCTTTTTAGATGTGATTTCCCTTTGAGAATATCTCACCAAAAATGATATTTTTGTTGCAGAGGATGCCAAAAATATGACTTGCATCTTAGTGCTGACTTCTGGGAAAATCAGTAAGCCAATCACAAAAGCAGGAAATGACATTTCTAGGGGATGTTCTGTACACCATCTGTGTACAGAACACCTCCAGGTAGCCATATTGTATTACATTTTACAAAAATTTACGCTGCAGATTGAAAAGGAAAGGTAATCTTTAATAACACTCAATTACAATATTACATTGATCGCCATTGTACACGCTATATTTTTGGGGGGGGATTTGTTTGCTAATTTTCTTCCCATGAAAGTGGAGTTACCCTTTAAGTGCAAAAGGGATTTCATGTACAGCATCATTTTTTTTGTACTGAGGTCTGGTTTGATATTTCTCATATCAATAGCTGTGCCATACACTTTTTACTTAGGTTGAGTGCTCACTAAAATGATATATTCTAATGAACATGTTTCTTTAATCAGGTGCATATGACAACCCAGGTAAATGCAGAAGGAAGGCCGAATAGAGAAAGAAAAGGAAGAGAAGAGAGAGAAAGCTAGAAGAAGAATATCAGGACATGTGGGTAATCAGAGTTTTGTTCCGTGTCCATCTCCTCTGCCCTTTGTTGGAACTTCGCTGATTGTCTGCTGAAATATAACTTATCCAAGGGTCCCATGATCTTTCCAATAAATGTAGTTTATCATTCAATGTGGCTGATGGCTTTTTATGCACCATTTGCCATGACAGCGTTCACTACTGAAAAGGGGATGGACAAAAGACATCCAGGACCTGGTGACTGCTATTCTGGCCGCTAGGAATGTAAACCAGACCAATTTTTTGGAATGCTTTGGTTCCTCCTCTATTGGTTGGTTAAGTAGGGCCTGTAATGGGGACTTCTTAAAATTGACGAGGGTCAAAGAAAACACCAAATTGTATACAAAAATCCCAAACCTTTGACCTTTGGGCATGTCCTCCAAAATGTGGTGTTCTGCGTCCCTTTACCCACATTAGAGGAGGTGCCTGTGACATAAGCAGCAAGTCTGGTAGGTACCGCGTACAAAGTACATTTGACAGCTTTTATCTCAAACCTAACATAATTGGGGTGTTCTGCAACCAGGAAATGGAGGAGGGGGTTGTTTTTGTCCCCATTGCGCAAATGACCTCTTACTTTGTTGTTACTGGGCTGTATAGGCCGGCTTCAAACCTGAGCACCGTGTTAACGCAGGTTACAGTGAGGACCTATTTAGATCTATGCATGTGTGCAGAGCTCCTTTTTTGTTGTTGTGTGGGGTACATTATCATGGGTCAGCCTGTGTTTCCCGCTGTTCCTAGAAATTTCTGGAACTTGGAGTGGATGGGCATAAAAAAACTCTTATTACACAGGTCTTCCAGAAAGCTCCAATTATCAGTTTTTAGGTGGACCTGATCAAAAGCTCCATGCAGCTCTATGGTCAGGTGACTGTAACTGGACGTGCCCATTTACATCTGCCTACCTCTGAGTCCATTCAGGTTCTGTATAGGACAGAACAGGCTTTGTCCTTTCCAGTTTTTCAGCATCTAATTGTGACTTATCAGAGGTAGTCTGATGTAAACGGACACAAATCCACTTCTTTCCAGCTGCCCATAGAGCCATCACAGGTCCAGAGATGTCTGCTGTCAAAATGCGGGCAGAGACTGAATGGGCACGGATGTCACAAAACAGGAGCTGACAGGGAAAGGATCTGTGTTGTTTATACACAGGTCTCTCCCCCGTCGGAAATACTCAGCGATCACTGGGTGCCGGCGAGAAATCACCAGCCGGGACCCGGTGATTGACAGCCGAGGCCGTGAATGGCAGTGTGGGTAGGGCGCACGCGTGTCCCCTACCCGGAACTGCAAAATCACATGTGTATATATACGTGATTTTGCGCACCCTTGCCGCCCTGTAGCAGTATATCTGCTTAAGAATATATTGACACCCGCAGAAGCTCACAAAGGTGGTGCGTTTTGAGTGAGGAGAACTCGCCCTTCCCCCACCACATTCTGGTATAAACCAGCCCGGAGCGTCATTTTTCAATTTTAGAAGTGCACCTGATCCATACTTTATTGCTTCACACACACACAGGAGGTAAATACAGGAGGTTGAGCCGCCACATGCGACCCATTCAAGTAAACGGGTCCATGTCACAACTCAATCACTTGGCTTGTGGTGTGATATTTACATACAAGATTTCCATTTGACTGGTAAAAAAGGGGGGTTTACTTGGTGGCAGTAAATTCAAGTGAATAGGTCCAAGCTGCAACCATGTGCAATGTACACGGTTGCAGCGTTGTGGTGCAGACTTTTTAGGGGTTAAAGCAGGCTATGTCCTTATCGCCTGTAAAATGTCCTCTGAAAAGCGATCCACCACTCTTCAGAGTACTAAAGCCCTTCAGTGCAACAAGCCCTTAAGTAAAGAACTTTTGTAATTTTCTTTTTATCAGCGCTGTCATTAGGAAGGTTTCCCTTCACTTCCTGTCCTGTAGATTCAGCAGGAAGTGAAATGATAGCTTTCTCTACTGACCTCTGAAAAGCAATTCACTGTGCAAGGCTTTTCAAAGGGGCAACAAGAGCTGCTATTCTTCTTCACCTCATTTATGTATACAGAATAGATATACAATATATGTGTAATTTTTCTTTCCCCAACAAGCATGCATTCTCCAGGTATACTCACAATATGTAAGGCGTCATTCACACAGGGTGTGCTCCGCCTGTGCGAGGGCCGTGTTTACCCACACACGGGATGCACACATGTTCGTTCCGTGCATCTCTGTGCAGACGGTCCCACTGATATCAATTGGGATGCATCAGCTGCACAGACAGCCCCTGCTGCCATTTTGACATCTGTGTGGGTGCGGGTCCTCGAATGCAGACCGTGTGGAGTTCAGGGACCTGCATGCACCCGCATCCACATGACTGTTCTGTGCATCCATAGGTCAACACGACCCTTGCATGGACATATGCTGTAGAATGCCCCATATAAATGAGGCCTCGAGGCAATCCGAGTGGCTCTGTGCCTTGTGATCGTTGTAAACCAATCAAAGCTATTCCAGTAGTAAACACCGGCTGGGTTCATTCATTTATTACAAAAATAATTTTCTTTAATTTGCGAAAAAAAATGACTGTTAGAAATGAACCAAAAATAGGTTTTTCGTAAATCAGACCCTGGAGTAATACACAATCGCACACTGCAGCCCACAGTATAATGACTGGTTTTGTGTTGAGAGAATCCCCTTGTGTAACCCTTCATGGTAAATGATCCAGGCAGAGCCAATATGTCTTAGTGCACTCCAGTTCAGATCTGGCCGACTCCCCATTTCTATCTTCCACTTTCTCTGTGGTCACTCTGGCTTTGAATTGATCACTGAAGCCTTATGTAACCACCTCAATACCAGCGTGCAAAACATGGGATCTCCATGAGGTGTCTGATTTCACAAAAGGGGTCATTTTTGTTTGATAACAATAACATAAAGGGAAGTTTAAAAACTAAATGTTCTTGTTTCCTTTTTTGAGTTGAAAATATAAAAGTATTTAGAAATGCCTCAAAATCTCTATCTGTATAAAAAAAAATAATGATATAAAAATAATCTGGGTCCTGTGTTGCATGACCTATTAATTGTCAGTCACACTATCACAGCACTTAGTGTTACTAAACCCCGGAGCCTGCATTCACTATACCTGGTCTCCCACAGTACACAGAACATGGAAATGCAATCATTTCAGTAAATAGAAACAGCAAAATACTTTTTTCATCAGCAGTATATAGCAGTCTTGTGACTTCTGTTAGTGTCCAGCCGAGCTCTGGCTAAGCTTATAGGAGGTGTTTCCATTCTTCTCTGACTATCCTATGAGGCTGTATGACCCCTGACCCTCTGGACATTGCCTATTAGCCCTGTACCGATCACATGCACCCTCCCCCCAAAAAACTAGCAATACACACCAAACTGAACATGTGCAGAGTGTCTCCTAGGGGCTCTGTACTTTCAGCAGATGGATTGGGGACAGTAAAAGAAAGGGAGGATCAGAGAAGACAGGATCAAACCGCCTTTTTACATAATGTGGAGGTTTAACCCCTTAGGTTCCACAGTGAGTATAACCAGCATGCTTTATTGCAAATACAGACTGATTTTACAGTTGTGGGTTTAGTAACACTTTTTAAAATTGCAAAATAACCTGGTAATGGAGGGGGTGTTACATGCCAGTATTGACTTGGTTAATTCCGTAAAATATATTGATATATATTTTCATCATGTAGCTTCTGATAAAGGAAGAGGGGATAGAAAGCATAAAAAAGGATGGACTTCAAGAGGTGGGGGCTTGGGCCGGAGAGGGGCAGCTGAACAGCTGAGAGGGACTCCCCACACTTCTCACCTACCACTTCCCTCCATTCCCCTTCATGGCCCAACACCATACCCTATGCGTCTTTCCTACCTCACTCTCCTTCCCTCCCCCACTCTTCTCCCCACCTCCTTCTTTTTTCTTATCTCATGCCCCTCTTCCCCTCTCTTTACCTCTGCTTCCCTTCCCCTACTTCCATTTGATGGGGCCGCCATAGTTCTGAGGTCAGTGCCACTTGGTAGAGCCAGTTGCCTGAAGCCAGTGATCTTTCTAGCTGTCTGGGGGGGGTTGAATTCTTCTCATTGACCACCAATGTAAGGGGCAATTTTTCACTGGCCACCAATAACTTTGTTTTAGTAGGGGTTCCCCGAGACCGGAAAGTTATTTCAAGGGTTTCCGCTGGGATTAAAGGGTTGAGAAAGGTTGGTCTAGACCAGTTTTTCTCAACCTTTT